>NW_006399995.1:1503573-1602217 GCF_000299155.1 Elephantulus edwardii
CTGAACTTGGTTACAGAAATGAGGCTGGAGATAGAATGATAGAATTCTGTCTGTATAATCAGTGTATTCATTGCAAATACCTTTTATAAGAAACACAAATGGTGACTATCAACATCGACTTCACCTGTTCTAATAGCCTACACAGGAAAAATATAGATGGAGAAGCCTAGTAATATCAGCTGTGAAAACTTAGGCCAGGTGCTGATTGTGAAACAGACTATCAGCTACTCATATGTGAGTTCAGACTGAAGCTAAAGAAAAATAAAATCATCAATAGCCAAAGTTTGACCTTGAGCTAAAGAAAATCATATCCACAAGAACCAAAGTTTGATCTGGAGTCTATCCACTAAAACTATTTCAGGAATAGGTTTGAAACTTTGAACACTAATGAGCAAAGACGAGATGAGCTGTAGGAAGATATCAGTAATATCGTCTATGAAGAATGCAAAAGGACGAAGACAGAAGAGGAAGAAAAGATCAAGATGGATTTCAAAAGAGACACTGAATATTGCTCTAGAGTACTGAGAGTCCAAAGCAAAGGGGGAAAATCAAGAAGTTAAGGCACTGAACAGAAGATTTCAAAGAGCAGCTTGGGGAAAAGACAAAGCAAAGTGTTATAATGAAATTTGCAAAGATCTGGAGTCAGAAAATCAAAAGGGCTGAACTTGCTCGGCATTTCTTAAGCTGAAGGAAATCAAGGACAAGTTTAAGCCTCGAGTTTCAATACTTAAGGATGCTGAGGGCAGAATGTTGAATGACCCAAGAAGTATCAGAAGAAGATGAAAGCTATACACAAAGTCACTGGATCAGAAATTCTTCTGCCTGACACATAAGAATATAATGAAACAACAATATGATCAAGAAGCAGTGGTGATGGAGGAGGAAGCTGCTCTTCAAGAAACTGCAAAATACTAAGCCCCACAGGAATTGATGGAATACCAATTGTTATATTTCACTAAACAGAAGTTTCTCCAGCCTTGTCCACCAGGTTGTGCCAAGAAATCTGAAAGACAACTACCTGGTCAACTGATTGGAAGAGATCTGTCTTTATTCCCATTCCAAAAAAAGGTGATCTGACAGATTGTGGATATTATTTAATTATATCACAAATACCATATGAGACAAGATGTTCCTGAAATCATCCAAAAATGACGGAAACAGTACATCAGCAAAGAAATACCAGAAATGCAAGCTAGGTTTAGAAGAGGCCATGGTGCTAGGAACACCATAGTCAATGTTGTATGGATCTTGGCTGAAAGCAGAGAGTACCAGAGGAATGTCTATCCATGTTTCATTGACTGTGACAAGTTATTTGTGTGGATCACAACAAATTTTGACTTAACATTGAAAGGAATGGGAATCCCAGAACACCTCACTGTGCTCAGGTGAAACCTATACTTGAACCAGGTAGCAGCCCTCAGAACAGCAAGGTTCAAAAATCAGAAAGGAAGGGCATCAGGGATGCATACTGTCTCCTGTTCAGTTTATATGCAGATCAGTCAGGAGGTTGGATTCTGTTAGGAGCGATGTGGCATCAGGATTAGAGGAAAACTCATCAATAACCTGCGTTATGCAGATGACACAACTTTGCTTGCTGAAACTAAGGAGGACCTAAAACATTTGCTACAGAAGGTCAAAGACTGCAGTCTTCAACATGGGTTGAAGTTCAACATCAAGAAAACAAAGATTCTTACCAGATTCGCCAGTTGTCATGCTAGAGAAAATATTGAGATTGTTAATACTTTCAGCTTGTGTGGTTCCACAGTCAACATTCTTGACACCAGCAGTCAGGAAATCAAACGATTAATTGCATTGGGAAAATCTGCTGTCAGGGACCTCTCCAGAGTACTGAAGAGCAACAGTGACAGTCTAGAGACTAAGGTGTACCTGATCTAGGCCACGTTCTTTGCAGTTTACTTGCTGTGCAGCAGAGAGCTGGATAGTGGCTAAGGATGATAGAAGAAGAATTGATGCCTTTGAGTTGTGGGGTTAGAGAAGAGTGTTGAACATCCCATAGTCTGCCAAGAGAACAAACAGGTCCGTTCCAGAGAGATTGAAACCAAGCTGCTTCCAGAGGCAAGGAATTTGAAGCTCACTCTCACATATTTTGAGCATGTGGCCAGGAGGGACCAGTCCTTGGAGGAGTACATCATCATGCTCATGCTAGGAAGGGTAGAAGGACAGTGCAGGAGAAGACAACCCTAGATAAAATGGATTGTCTCAGTGATTCAGATAATGTGATTAGGTGTGTTGGAGGTGAAGAGATTGGCTCAGGATAGGGCAGGGTTCAGAACTATTGTATATAAAGACGCTGTGAGTTGCAAGCCACTTGAAGGCACACAACAACATAATTTATTCTACTACCTATAATATCTACTACATCTAATATAATACATCTTTTATACTGTAGCAATTCTTACAGTGAACGATTTTCATTGTTCATTATAAGAGTTGCTTAAATTCTTCAGGGATCCTTTATTATTTCTTCATTTGTATACAGTAAAACTCACAATTTATGGTGTTGAGTTTTGTGTGTTCCAACAGGCACATGGATTGTGTATCCATCACGACTCACATAATATGGAATCATTCCACCACCTAAAAATATATCCTCTTGCTGCTGCTTCTCTGCCTCAGCTCCTGGCAGTCACCTGATCTGTTCTTGCTGCTCCTCTTCATTTCCCTTTTTCATAATAGAATATAGTATATTGCTCTTCGGGTTTTGCTTTTTAGACCTGTACATGAGATTCAGCCATACTGCTGCATGTGCCAGTCCTTTCTATACTGAGTAAAATCACATTCCTCAGTCTTCTGATCCCATTCACAAAGCCATCCTCTTGTTTAGGTTTGAACTCCCTTTTTCTGGTAGGGAGCATTGGTGGCAAAGACATCGCTCTGCTAACCCACGTGCAGCACCTCTCTGTGTGTTGGAGGGCACCAGTGATTCTGAGGGAGAGAAATGTGTGATTTACAGCTTCTGACAGCCCTTTGAAGCGTCATCTAGGAGTCGATTCTTATTCAGTGACAACGAGATTGAGAAATCAATCCATTCTAATAGTGATGTTTTTACTTTTTTATGAATTCCTCATTGTATTAGTTTTGATTCTATCTTTTGTGCGTAATCTTTTCTATTTTCCTGCTTTCGATACACTGCTTCCTATGAAGATTTTAACGTGTTTCGTATTTCTTCCCATTTCAGAATTAGATTTAGCAAAAACAAAAAGGTATTAAAAAGGGTAAATACTTCAGACTGCTATGTATTTTCACCCCAGGTTGCACAGTCCTGTTAAAGATGGTCAAAATTCTTAGTGTAGCCGCCTTCACGTGCCATTTCTCATGTAATGTAAAGAACAACCTTGAGAGGTATATACCAGTATTCAGACTGCATAAATGAGAGAATAGAAACTTGTGAGTTAAGCAAATTGCCTAAGGATACCAAGCTAGCCAGTCATAGAGTAGGCAACCACATCAGGGTCTTGTGACTCATCTCATATTATTAAAATGTTCATTATTGTGAGAAGAGTGTCAGACTGAATTTGCAGCTTTTATTTTATTTAATAACAACATAATTTTCTTCTAGAATGAAGAAAATGAGAAACAAAAATATTCAATGATGAGATGTACCATTATTTAATAGAGTATTATGTAACTGTAGCATTGTCAGGATTCTGTACGTTTCTGTGGGATATTCATATATTAACTAAGCAAGTGAGTAAGCAATTTAGGAAGCAGAATTAATTTCGTGCAAGGCAATTTTAGAAGAAATTTCATTTTGCTAAAGACTTTATTAAGGTTAAATTGCTAAATCAGGATCCCTCATTAGCATCTGATTTTATAGCAGTGTTCAGCACACAGTGGGCTGTAAACATTTGTTGAATAAATAACACAAACACTGAAGATCCTTCAGAAAACCCTCTTGGGGTTTTGAATATTCATGTGTCATCCTCTTGCTTACCTTTCTTAACAATGGTTACTTAATGTATTATTTATCTCTTCATAATTGTGTTGGAACACTTTTTTATAAAAAGATGGTGATACTGCATAAAATTCTAGTAAGTTCTGCTAGGTGTAATCTATAATTTTAGTCTTTACCTAAGTTTCCTGCTTGTTTCCTGTTGTTGTTCTTATGTGTCAACTTGAACTGACTCAGCTGACACTGCAACAGGTTTTCAGAGGCTGTAAATCACAAAAGACGAGCTGGTGGATTCGAACTGAGTGCTTTTGGTTTGGCAGTGCAACTACTAATCACTAGGCCCCCAGAGTTCCTCCTTGTGTACTTTGCATCGTGTGATGTTTTTATCATTCCCTAATGTCACCCTGGACCTGCCAAGTTGTGCCAGGATACCCGGAGAACAACCACTTGGCCAACTGACTGGAAGAGATCTATATTTGTTCCCATTCCAAAGAAAGGTGACCCAGCAGAGTGTGGAAACTATAGAACAATATTGTTGATTTCACATGCAAGCAAGATTCTGCTGAAGATTATCCAAAAATGACTGGAACAGCGCATCAGCAGAGAATTGCTAGAAGTCCAGGCTGGGTTTAGAAGGGGTCGTAGTACTAGGGATATTGTAGCTAATGTTACATGGATCTTGGCTGAAAGCAGGGGATACCAGAGGAATGTCTATCTGTGTTTCATTGATTATGCAAAGGCATTTGACTGTGTGGACCATAACAAACTGTGGCTGACTCTGAGAAGAATGGGAATCCCAGAACACTTGATCGTGCTAATGTGAAACCTATACTTGGACCAAGAGACAGTAGTCAGAACAGAGCAAGGAAACACTGCATGGTTCAAATTTGGGAAGGGTGTACACCAGGGATGTGTCTTATCTCCATACCTTTTCAACCTGTATACAGAACAGATTGTCCAGGCGGCTGGGTTCTATGAGGAGAAGTGTGGCATCAGGATTGGTGGAAGATCTATTAACAATCTGCATTATGCAGATGACACAACCCTTCTTGCCAAAACTGAGGAGGACCTGAAGTGCTTGCTGCAGAGGGTCAAGGACTGCAGCCTCAATATGGATTGAGGCTCAATATCAAGAAGACTAAGATTCTCACCACTGGACCAATTTTCAGCATCAGGATGGATGGTGAAGAGAATGAGATTGTTCACAACATTAGTTTGCTTGACTCCACACTCAACACTCATGGCACCAGCAGCCAGGAAATTAAAAGACATATTGTGATGGGAACGTCTGCTGTTAGGGACCTCTCCAAAGTACTGAAGAGCATTGGTGTCACTCTGAAGACTAAGGTGCGTCTGATACAGGCCATGGTCTTTGCAATCAGTTTTTATATGTCAGAGAGTTGGACAGTGACTAGGGAGGATAGAAAGAAATTGATGCCTTAGAGCTGTGGTGCTAGAGAATACTGTTGAATGTATCATGGACTGAGTGCTAAGAAAACAAACAGATTCATTGGGGAGGGGGTGAAACCAGGCTGCTCCTTGGAGGCAAGGATTCTGAGGCTTCGTCTGACATACTTTGGACATGTTGTAAGGAGGGACAGGTCCTTGGAGAGGGACGTCATGCTTGGGAGGGTGGAGGGACAGCGCAGGAGGGGAAGAGCCTCTATGAAGTGGATTGATTCAGTGACTGGAGTAATCGGGATGGGTGTGTCAGAGACAGTATGAGTCGCAACCTACTCAATGGCACATAGCAACAACAAAAACAATGTCTCCCCATATCATTCTTGGGTTCCTATTTGATTAGCTGACCAAAACTGAAATGTATTCCATTCCTCTCATTTGCTGATTTTATATATTAATGATAGAGGTTAGGCAGAGGTCCTTGATCAAAGTTAGAGTATAATAAATATATTATTAAAAGGTAAAGAGGTCAGACTATTCCAGTTTGACATTATGTTGGAGGGACTGTAATTTGTCAGCACTGTGAGCTGCTTCTGTGCTTACTGCTTTGTCCATTCATTCACTTTCAGTTGACATCTAATAATATCACCGAGGATTTTGTGTTCATAATTCAGGAAAAGTTTTTAGTAATGTCTTCTATAAGTAACTTTGTACTTGGAATTTACGGCTTGAGTAAATCTCTACGAGCAAGTTATCTTCAACTATTGCATTTTGTTGGCTATCTAGAATCAGAATCATTTCCTTAACATTTTTATTTAATAATTTAACAATATAAATAATCTTCTCACGCAAGGTATCTTTAGGAAACTATTTCGAAGTTTGATTTATAAGAAAAAAAATTTATTTAAATACCTCAGTTTTTATCCAGAATGTTCTCTACAGTTTTCATATTCTTTATTTTGTCACTATCAAAGACAGTTTATCCTAACTTTTTTTTTTTTTTCGTTTTCACATTCTGTAATTTTTTCTAATGAAATTTTATTGTGGTGTAGATCACATTTTCCTTTCAGTTCACACTCACTTGGTCGGGGGGTGGCAGGGTAAAAGAAGTCCTAAGTGGAATTGATTAACTGAAAAGCAAATAAAATTCTTTTGTGTATGTGTGATGAAAATACACAAATGAAAATCACACAGAAAACGAACAATTTCTCTTTTAATTATAATTTTTAAAACTTTTTTTTTACTTTTAATGAATGATTCACAGAAAAGTAATGGGAATAATTCTGTATGTTTAAGTCTTTGCATTTCTACCTAACATTCACTGAATGGCCAGCAAAAACATATGCAAGGCAATAAATAAGTAAGGATTTTTTTAAAAAAAAATCAGGAAGTAAGACTTTAAAAAAATTAAATCATTCTGTCTTCTTTCTGTGTCATTTGATGTCAGGCTGTAAACATTTGTCACACATTTTTCTGAGTTCTGGGAGGATGGAAATGAAAAGTTTATTTTTATCTACCAATTTTGTGGTTGGTAAAGTAGAGAGTCAATGAAAAAGGTAAATCCTCTGTGAGCTGGTTTGGCAAGAGTGAGTACCCAGCGCACACAGACACAGATTGGCAATGAAGGTGGTGTAGCCGGGGCCTTGCTTTGTTACTCTGTACCTAGAGCTGCTGCATGTTGGAAGAGACTTTTGACTCTGAATGCATGTGCGCGCGCACACACACACATATACATGTATCTATCAGCCTATCTAAGAATATAACCAAGCGTTTCTGTGCTTATCCAAGGCATTCCATGTTATTAACTCTTTTTTATCCCCTTAGTAATCGTCCAGCACTGGTGCTATTATTATTTCCATTTTAAAGGTAAGGGAGCTTAACTTCAGAGAGTTAGCCTAGGGGAACCAGACAGAAAATGACACAGCAACATTAAAACTCAAATTGAATAATTCTGAAGTAGAGATGGACGCCTCCAAGGTGAATATGCTTTATGAAGCTTACGAGAGGATGCTTGATTTTCAAAGAATAGCAGACAAGTCACAGACACAAAGCTGGAATGGTAAAAGTTGAGATGTGTGGTGCTTTTGAAGAAGACCTAAGTTAGATGTAGCCATGTGTGGTCTTGTTAGAGTTACCAAGTCATCTGAATCCAGTTCCTTAATTTCAGAAATTAGAACAAAATTCTTCATAGGATTTGAAGAGTAAATAAAAGAATGTCTGTCAACTTATTTTGTAAATTTATTGCAGGAGAATGCCAATTCTCATCTATGTTTCTTTCCGTCATCAAAGCCAAAAAACAAAACAAAAGCTGATTGGGTAAAGTGATTTCTTTTTCAGATATTTTCAACTGCCCTACTTATATTTTATTCTTTTATGTAATTATTTTAGGGAAAAGTCATTCCTGTCTTAGGTAGAATATTTTTCTCAGAGGTTTTGAAATCACGTTTCAGGAACAACCAGTTCATAGACGTGACTTTGATCTTTTTGTGTCTGTAAGTTACCTTCCCCCCTTTAGTTTCTTGAAGACTTTATAAGAGGTACATGAGTGTATGTGATGGTAGTAGGTTTCTGTTTTGTTTTGGGTGGACACAGGAGAGGGAGAAAGCTTAGAAGTGAGTAATGGTCACAGTTTTTAATCTCAAAACAAAGAAGTGCGCTGACAGCCAGGATTCATAATCAAACAGGTTTGTGTTAGAGGATCCAATAGGAGCCAGTACGTTCTAGACTGTTCTTTCACCAAGTCCTGTGCATAGACCAGTGGAATCAATGAACTTTCCTTTGTATGTGTTTGTATAGATATGTAAAGCACTTGCCATGGCAATGTTTTTCACATGCATGATTCAGCACCATTAAAGATCATCAGTGTGCAGCTGTCACCACTATTCATTTCCAATCTTCCCATCACCTTTTAGCTCATTATCCCCTAAGAAATAATTCTCCCTCTTCTATTCTTTCACCCCTTTTTACTGCTAACACACGTTAGTCTATATATACGTCTGCCTAGTCTAGATAGTTCATACATATGAAATCATCCCACATATGTGCACGCGCGCGTGTGTGTGTGAGAGAGAGAGAAATGCACGTGTGTGTGCGAGAGAGCATCAGCAAGATTTTGGCTTTCTTTCCAATGATTATGCTGGTAAGTTAATTCCTTACCAGGGATATTCTCTTGTTCACTGCCACCTCTCCAGAACCTAGAATGATGACTGGATAGATATTTTATAAAGATGTGCTGAATGAAAGCATTTATGTTAAGCATCTTCATAGTGTTTACTGTGAAGCCTTCTTAAACCAAATTTAACATAGATCTCCTGTACAGCTATGCCTCTGTGCACATTGATTCTCTTAAATCCAATCCTTTATATCTCATACTTGTCTTTCCATCTCTATTTCCAGTCCCACTTTCTTCATACAGTCTTTCATCTCTAACTTGAAATATTTCAGTCTTTACATTGACACCCTTCAAATCATAAACCCTCTAGTCACACTGTGGTATAAATTTAGTTGTGCTGCTGTCCTGCTAACTTGTCAGCATTGTTTCTTTCCATCTTCTCTTAACATACTGTTGGTACCAGTCACTTGTGAGATATTACGTCTCTCTGAGAGTGTTTGTGCTTTTTTTTTTAATGACAAGAGGTCCAAGAGGAGATAAAAACAAGGTTAGAGCCATAATTTCAAATTACCTTTGATATGATTCATAAAATAGCATGACTAGAAAGAGACAGAACAGCCAGAACAACCATTTTCTTTGCTACATTTTATAGCTAACAGGAACATGCTTCCAAACTAGAAATTCAACAGAAAAGATAAACAATATTTTACTTTTTTCTAGAGTGTTTTGGTCATGATAATACCTTTCTATTTGTGTTTTGTTTCTTTTGTGGATATTAGTGTTTAGTTTTTCTTTTAGTGAATTGAAAGCATTCATTGGGGTCATGTTATACTTTTTAAAATGGAGGTCTCATATATTTATATCTAATTCATAGGGTCACTGTGCATCATAGTGCATTCAGCAGCACATAACAACACTCAAAAAATCAACAGAAACAAAAATATCAAAATGGCCTTCTTTCTACATAGCATCCTAACCTTTTAGCAGCGGGAAATGGTATTTCTGAAAAGAATGATTGCCAACTTAATTGCCTTTGTTATTGTGGTAGGATTGTGGTATATAATGTAGCACAAATAATATACTGTGACATCAACACTGTGATCCAAAAGTTCAATTTCAATTTATGTGGATTTCATTTTAGTTCAGTTCAGTCATTAGAACATTGAGTTGAGGATTTATACTAAGAGTTCCCTTCTAATTTATTTTCCTTATTGTAGTGTTTAACTTGTAGATATTTTTTAAGACCATTTGATTCCTAATGAATGCTTAAAGGGCCTTATTAATGACATTGCATATTAAAGTAGAACCAAATGAAACTTTCTGCTTGAAATGTCAGATACACAGATTGAAGCCAGCCAAGCAGCTGGAAATTAGAGAAATCCCTGGAAACAAGGAAGCCAAAGACAGCATGGGGCCTCCTTTCTCTGCTTAAATCCTTGGCTGATTGGCACATTAGGGAGCTCTAGTGCACAAGTGGTAAGAGGCAGTGTTGCTAACCTCAGAGTATGTGGTTCAAATCTTTCAGCTGTTCTATGGGGAAAAAGCCCACCTGTGAGATTTACTGTTTCTGAAAACCCATTGAAGGGTCAGTTCTGACTCCATGGTATATAATAATAATAACAACAATGGCTTAGTGGAAATCGTCAGGAAGAAGGTATGAAAAAGCAGCACTTTAAGTTAGAATTTATACTTATAATTCATTAGAGAATTGATATTTATACTTTTTATTCATACTTTTAATCCATGCAAGGAATCATGCTTATTGGAATAAAAATGTAGAAATCATCATAGAATTTAGTGTCTCTACAAAGTAGTCTTTACAATCCCCTGTTTTCTATATTAGAAAATTAGACATAACGTGAAGAGAGTGTAATTCATACTCAAGAAAAAGGAAGTTAGTCTAAACCAACTCTTATTTAGACCAGATTTCAGTTTAATAGGCAAAAATGTCAAAATAGCTATTTTAAGTTACTTCATAAAAATATATAATTAATAAATAAGCCTTTTTAGTACACAGATGTGATCATGTAAATAAAACTAGAAATCTTACAGCTGAAAAATACTTTTACTGAAGTAAAATAATTTGTAAACAACTGAAATTAATTTGCTATCAATGGTAAAATTAAAGCTTTTCAGAAAAAAAAAAGAATTTTGAGGAATTTGTATTTGCTAGTACCTGAAGTGCTTGCTGCAGAGGGTCAAGGACTGCAGTCTTCAGTATGGACTGAAGCTCAGTGTCAGGAAGACAAAGATTCTCACCACTGGACCAATTGGACCAATTAAGAAGAGAAAGATTCTCACCCCTGGACCAATTGGCAGCATCAGGATGGATGGCAAAGAGATTGAGATTGTTCACAGCTTCAGTTTGCTCGGCTCCATGGTCAACACTCTTGGCACCAGCAGCCAGGAAATCAAAAAACGTATTACGATGGAAAAGTCTGCTGTTAGGGACCTCTCTAACGTATTCAAGAGCAACAGTGTCTCTCTGGAGACTAAGGTGCATCTGATACAGGCCATGATCTTTGCAATCACTTGTTATGCATCAGAGAGTTGGACAATGACTAGGGAGGATAGAAAGAGAATGGATGCCTTTGAGCTGTGGTGCTGGAGAAGAGTATTGAATGTACCATGGACTGCCAAGAAAACAAACAGATTCATCCTGAAGAGGGTTAAACCAGGCTACTCCTTGGAGGCAAGGATTCTAGGGCTTCATCTGACATACTTTGGACATGTTGTAAGGAGGGACAGGCCCTTGGAGAGGGACATCATGCTTGAGAGGGTGGAGGGACGGCGCAGAAGGGGAAGACCCTCTATGAGATGGATTGATTCAGTGACTGGAATAATCAGGATGGATCTGTCAGAGGCAGTGCTATTGGCACAGGATAGAGCAGGGTTTAGGGCTGTTGTACATAGGGTCGCTATGAGTCGCAAATGACTCGACGGCACATAACAACAACAGTACTTCATCCTTAACTTTCCTGATAATTATCTACAGTAATAGCAGCAAATGTGATTTTTGCTGTTTTATAATGAAATTTGTCAGCATTTGAGGAATTTTACAGATCTTACGCAGAAAGAGCCATTTAAAGTGCAAGGTAAAGCAGTAGGTTTTAGTGTAAACAGAGTATAGGATCTCATCCTAACTAAGTTCTGATGTGAGAATTTTTTTTAAAAAAATTTTTTTTCATTATTGTTTAACTTTTCCTCCATGGCTGTTTAACTTCCATTATCAATATCTTTCTAAATCCTTTCTTGAATCTCTGGGGCTTTGAAAACAATACATACACATTTATACATATCTTTCAATACCTGTATTTTCTCTGTCTGCCTCTCTCTTTTTGGTTTTGTGTGACTCACTACTGTTGAGTAAGAACCAACTCAGAATTGACGCTACAGTAGGTTTTCAGAAGCCTCTTTCTCCCTCTGGACCCCTGGAGGATTAAATCCATCTCAGAGAGACGCCACCTTTGACTTAGCCAGAAACCTGCTGGAGGGTCAATTATGAGTTGACATTTCTGACTCAGTGGCCATAGACTATGTGTCAGACAATGTTTTTTAAATCCATTGACTCCTGCAACCTTTTTTAAAAAACAAACTTGACAAGGTAGGTATTACCAACAACTTTTTTGCAAGTGACAAATTAAGAAAAGCACACAGGGTTCAGAGATTAAATGACTTGTCTGGGGTCACACACTAGTAAATATCAGAACCAGGATTCTAAAACCTGGAATTCCTTTCCACTGGGGTTTTTATTCATATGTAAAAATATGCAAATCTCTCATTTACTCCAATGATGATAAAGAATTGGATAGCATTCTTTTGTCAGTTAATAAGTCCACATAGGGAAACTTCCAGGTCATCTGGATTATCTCTGAGAATGGGATGACAAGTATACCCAGAAAATTGTTGTTGTTAAGTGCTGTCAAGTTCAGTATAATGACCCTATGAACAACAGTTCTGTACTACCCTATTCTGTTCTCATCATCTCTCGCATACATTAGCACATTAAATGTGCTTCTGATATACATACAGTCTGAACAGGATAAAATTGATGACTGAGACTTTCTAAAGATTAAATTCCTGTGTGCATCAAAATCTTTTTCCAATAGAGTGAAAGAAAACCTACTGACAGGGAGAAACATTTAGCAATACCATTTCAGACAAGGATTTCATAACAAATGTTTATAGAATACTTCTGGGCTTCCAGAAGAAAAAGACTGATAGCCCGATTACAAAATGTGCAAAAGACATGGAAAGACTTTTCACAAAGGAAGATGTTCAGATGGCCAATTGACATATGAAGAAATGCTCAAAATCACTAACACTATGAAAGAATGGAAATAAAAACCATAATGAGATGCCATCTCACCCCAGAAGCAGCGGCAAAATTTACTAAGACCGCAAACAATAAATGTTGGAGACGATGTGGAACTCTCATACACTGTTGGTGGGATTGTAAAATGGTACAACCACTCTGGAAAACAGTTTGACATTTCCTCAAAAAGCTGAACATAGAAATTCCATGATGACCCAGCTATTCCACTACTAGGAAAAAAACCTCAAGGAAATTAGAACTGAGACACAAACAGAAATTTGCACACCAGTGTTCATAGTAGTGCTGTTCACCATCACAAGAACCTGGAAACAGCCCAGATGACCAACCACAACTGAATGGATTGAGAAATTTTGGTACATTCATACAATGGAATACTATGCAGCATTAAGGAGCAACTATTTCAAAAAATACTGCATAACTTAGCAGAGACTTGAAGACATTATGCTGAGTGAACTATCTCGGTCTCATGAGGACACATACCACATAAGACCATTATTTAAATATAGAAGGGTAACTGTAAAACGTGTGGGAATCAAAAAGGGAGAGGGTAGGAGCAAAGGAGTGAGGATACGTAGCGGCAAAATCACAAGGTTGCACAATTTGGTGGGTGGAAGTTGGGGGTAAAGGAAATGACCAAGATCTGGTGGAGACCTGAAAAGGCAGAGTAATTATGGGCAAGGTCTAATGGTGATTAATTTGATGAATCATAATAAATGTGAATGAGTGCATGAAACACAATGTGAATGAAGAATAGTGTGAAGTGTAGGGCAAACCAATAGAAAAGAATTTTTAAAAAAGAAAAAAATTTGTTCTTCTGGTGAGGCTTTATTAAAGAAAAGAAAAATGACCACGTGATTGAACATTGGGAGGACAGTGCTGTTTATGCCATGGATAGAACTTGTCTGAATTCTGGTCAGCCAGATACAGTGTGTTGTCAAGTACACTGCTTGATATTTCTAATGGCAACCTACCTCCACCTTCTCCTCCTTTGATACTTGTTTTTAAGCCTTTCATTTTTACTAGAGAACTTTACCAGGAATGTAATAAAGCACTAATTCATGTTTTTGCTACTTTTCTTTACCTTTTTTTTCATGCTCAGAGATTATCAAGGGAGAATTGTTCAAAAGGTGTTAAGAGGCTTTTAATATGGTCCGCACAGTCAGTTACTGTGTTGTTCTGAGTTGTTATTCAGTTTCTGGGATAGAACATTAAACAAAAGAGCACTGAAATCAAAGAATCATTGAAGTTAGTTTGGCTCACATGGTGTGAAAGAATTATGAAAGTGGTAACTGAAAGAAATTCATCCAGATTCCCTCCCCCCGTCTTGTTTATAATATTCTATTGAATGCACTTGGCAATAACTTTAATAAAATTTTTATCTACTATGTGGCATAAGTTAACTACCTGAATTTATAAAGGATATTTATATGTGTAGTGAGTTCATTTTCACACTGAATTAATACATTCTTTGACAAAACCCCATCTATTTGCCGTGCCATTCTCAACTTCTCCTATGCACTCTTTTCCTTCTTTCCCTCTGCCGTCTCCTCAGCTCCTCCTTTTTCCAAGTCTTGCTTGGATTTGAATTTAAAAACAAAAGCACCTTTATATAAATAACCTTGTATAATTCCAGTTGTATTCTCAGATTTAACACTATTGTGATGATAAAGTCTCCAAGACAAATGTTACTGCACTCTGTCTTCAGGCTTTTTATATTTTTTGGCAATATTTTGGTGGTTTTGGAGCTAACACATGGAGAAGAGCTCTAACACAACTTTATCTTAGATTTTGGTTGCTTAGTGATGTAAGTCCAGTTACCTGGGTGGACTGAAACTGTCACTCTTTCTCGATATTGAGTTACAGGGACTTACCAATGCTTTGCTTTCTGAAACATATTTTATGTTGTTACATTTTTTAAATGACTTTGGTTTTTCTTTATCTTTGTAAATAGTTGAGGTTCTGAAAGTCACTTAGAGACTGTTATATAATAAAAGCTCTCTAATTTGAAACTCTCAATTAGGGGGTATATCTGGACCTAGAAATAAGACCTAATTATTCATCAATTCAGTTCTTAAACTATAATTTCCCTTGTGGGTTTGTTTGGTTTTTTTTTTAAGACCAAAGACGAAGAGGAAGCCTTTCTGGACTGGAGTGATGATGATGATGATGGATTTGACCCCAGCACACTTCCAGATCCTGATAAGCTCAGAAGCTCTGAAGATTCGGATAGTGAAGATACAGAAAATAGTATCAGGTGAGTTTTAACATTGGTAACAGTAAGTATGTAGGACTTCTCCTCTTACTAGATCCAGGAGTCATTACAATGAATATTACTCTGAAAGATACTTCACTTTTACTAATAGCCTAGAAAGTTCTGCTACTGGCTGGTTGTTTGTTTTTTTTCCATTCTACCTGTAAATCATTCATTCTGCAAGTATCATATGTTCTTGTGATCATTTTCTTTAAAAGAGAAACAAGCAAATAACCAGAAAGGACCATTGCTGCCACTCACAGTGGTCTGTGGGACTTAGTGAACTTGCTGTGCAGGGCTGTAAATCTTCACAGGAACAAACTACCACGTGTTTGTCTCAAAGAGTAACTGTTGGGTTTGTCTCAAAGAGTAACTGTTGGGTTCGTAATGAACTGCTGACTTTTTGGTTGGCAGCCAAGATGACTTGATAGTCTTTATTTCTATAGTCTAATTTATATCTGTAATTGGTATGATATGATGACAGTGTTACGAGCTGCCGACTCACAGGGACCCCATAGCATAGAGATGTCTATAGAATTTTCTAAGTATAATTTTTTAGAGAAGCCCGGGTAGCACAGTGGTTAAAGCACCCAGCTCCTGCCTATAAAGTCATCTATTTGAACTCCCTGTCCATTCCATGAGAAAAGAAAAATTCGCTTCCATAAAAATTTATATCCTTGGAAACCCTATAGAGCAGGTGTACTCTGCCTTATAATGTATGCATCTTTTTTAGTTGAAATAGACTCAATATCAGTGGGTTTCTGATAATCTTTATTAGGTCAGTTTGAACCACCAGCCTGTCAAATAGTAGCCTGCTTAACCAGTGTGCCATAAGAGCCCCTTTATGAGGTGATTAAGGTTGCGTGTCAGCTTAGCTAGGCTTTGGTTCTCAGTGGTTTGGCACTTAGGTGATGATGTAATTATCCTTCATATCTGAGGATGATCACATCCTCAAGGTGATCACTTTCATGACGTGATCAATCAGTAAGTTCTAAGGGGAGTGCCCTTGGGAGCATAGCCTGTATCCAATATGTATGGAAATTCTGGCAAAAATTCACTGACTTGATTGTTGTGCATCCTGCAGCTGACCCAGTTACATTGTGTGGTGATCTGAACTCTTGTGTATATAGGGTATTTTGGGTACCAGTACTTCCAGATTCAGCCTTGACCTCTACCCACTAATTCCAATGTTATAGACCCAGTGAAGCCATTGAAATATTTTTGATATTTGATTGTTTGATGAAGGAGATTTATTAAAGTATAAATCGCTACTAAATTGTTCTCAAAACCTTCAGTGAAACATGCCAGAACAGATATTGGGAGAGTTGGAGAAATCTAGGTTTGAGAGAGAAGACGGTAGAAATACTTTGATACCCAAACATCTTTGCTCAAAGAGAAGAAACTCAGATGAAAGTGTTTAAGAATCACATGAAAATTAACATCATGTTGAATTTGGACATTAACTGAAATGAAAGGAAATGGTTAGTTCTTAAGCTGAATAAAAATTGTCTGTTTCCAGTTTCCTACAGTATCCAAAAGTATAGCATGCCTGTAAAAACTTAAATGTAAATTATAAAGCAATTACATTAATTTATGTAGGGAAAAAATAACCTACCAGCTCATACCGAATAACATGTAAAACCTAAAATAGCACCAACATAAAGTGTTCACAGATATAGTTCAAAGTCCTGGTAGCTTGGTGTTGATTTATTCATTCCCAGGGAAAGAGCTTGCTGCAGTACAAACACTGAACACTAGTTTTTCTTTTCACCTTTTTCCCCATAAAGATAAAACTACTCTTTGGATTTCTTTCAGGTATCAAAAACATGTAAGCACACAGGTCTTTTGTAAAAATGAACTGGATCAAGTGAACTTTTGTAAAGCAAAGATACTATGTTGAGACTGTCATTAAGGGTTTTATTACTAATATGAAGAATAGGAGATCTGTTAGCTTAGTGGGTAAGAAGATGGCATTGCCAACCCAAAGGCAGGAGATTCTAATCCACCAACTGCTCCACAGGAAAAAAAGATGAGCAGTTTCCTGTTGTGTGATTTACAGCCTCTGAAAACCCACTGGAAGATCAGCCATGGGTCAGTTCCAACTCTATAGCAATGAGTTCTTTTCGAAAGTATATTTAAGAGCTGCCTGCCAATTATTATTGTTGTTGTTATTATTATTTTGGCCTGTGATATAGAGATTATTTTGTCCAACCCATCTTTTTCAGTTTACAGAAAAAACTCAAGTATTGAGTGCTAAAATAATTTATCATAAAACAAGTTAGAGACAGAGTGGTATGTTCTGCCTAAATGAAACAGATTCCCTGTTTCTAATAGGGAGCTCTGGTGGCCTAGTGGTAAGAAGCTGTGCCACAATCCCAAAGGCATACAGTTCACATTTACCGTCTGCTCCGCAGAAGGGTGGACAGTCCCTTCCCATGTGGTTTATTGCCTCTGAAAACCTGCTGGAGGGTCAGCTATGGGTCAGTTCTCACTTAATGTCACAAAACAACAACAGCAATTCTAATACCCCAGTCAAGTTCTTTACAATACCTCTGGTTGCAAGATAGGGAACCTTGATCTTCATTTCAGTGAACTTTGTAGAATATACTTTGTTCTGCTGGGAACTACACAGTATTATATGGGTTTTTGTTAAAGGTTTTGATAGACATTTATATCTTTTGAGGATAAAAAGGCCTCAAATATTACCAATGAGTTTAAGATCATAAATGATTTTTCCCTTTTTCAGTCTCAAACAGTCTGCATTATGTAGTTACAGTGCTTTCAAAATAAGAGCCATTTTTTAAAAGTTTGAGTATATGTTCCCTAGAGCTGGAATAGGAAACTTCTGCCTTATTTAAACCAGAATCCACTAATTTAAGAGGTGAAGATACCTGCCTGCCTTTTCAATCTACCTTCTTGCCATATTTCTTTCACTTTAGTACCTATCATGTGCCAGGCACATAAAAAGGATCAAACATTAAACTAGAAAAACCTGTCTTACCTTCACTTTGCAGTTCAGGAAAGGAGTCCCAGTGACACAGTGGTTAAACAATTGCCTCCAAATGGAAAGATCAGAGGCTCAAACCCACCAGCTTCTCTGTGGGAGAAAAGAGCGAGTGATCCGCTTCAGTAAATATTACAGCTCAGAAACATTAGAGGGCAGTTCTGCTCAGCTTTATAGGAGCACTGTGTGTTGGACTAGAGTCAGTGTCATCCACCAACACAGTAGCAGTTACAAGTAACTAAGCAAGTAATACAAAACAGTATGGTGGGTAAGTGCTGTCATTTACACACAGAGGGAGAAAAGTGGAGGAGGGGAAGAGTGAAGGGAATATGTAGGCAGTAGGCATAGAAGGGTTTTACTAATGACCTAAACGAAGCTCAGTGGTTTGAGAATAGCTTCCTAATGGATATGATGTCTAAACTAAACATGAAGTAAGTTGAAGTTTTAATTGGGCAGTAGGAAAGGTAAATTGCCCTTCGAAAGACTGTGTCCTTTGAGGTGGAACAAGACTGCCATCGTGTAGAGGCTTTAGCAATATTCCAGTTAAACCCTTCTTTCCGTGAAATGATTTCTTGTAGCTGTGCCTCACAAGCTAAGAGATTTGGCTCAGAGCACGTAATATAAGATTAATTTTTGTATATCTAGTAGCATTCATCACGTTTGGTTTATGGCCATCTTCATGTGAATTGCTAATGATGTGGAAATTTGCAAAGTATTGAATACGATAAAAAAGAAGCAGCTGGATGTTCCAAATATTCATTACCCAGTCAAATTAGCCTTTTAATATTTATAATCTTAACCTTCAGACATGAAAAGGGAGAGAAAAGGATTATGGTTAGACTCTTACTATGTTATATCAGTCTTTGCTCTATATCCTGTAAGTCCCTGACTTAACAGGTGACTTGAAAGGATTCCTGGATGGTGGGGGTTGGTTATTCTAGGTGGCATAAGACCAGTAACATCGGTAATCTTTATTGAGGCTACTGGCATCATTTAAGGGTGATGGGTTCTGCATAAATTGGTATCTTTTCTTGTACAGAGAAAACTGGTCCACCTCACCTATAACTGTTGTTGTTGTGTACTGTCAAGTCAGAACCAACTCAGCTGACCTACCACTGGGTTTTCAGAGACCGTAAATCACACAGGAGGCGCTTCCCCATCGGAGCTGGTGAATTTGAACCATGTGCTTTCGGATTGGCAGCACAGTTCCTTACCACTAAGTCATCAGCGCTTCCTATAAGTATTAGCTCATTCTTTTTACTCGGAACTCTGAACCAAACAACTGATCAAGGGGGTTTTAGGTTTTTGGTTGGTTTTTTTTTGGGGGGGGGAGGCTCTATATGTTTGTTTATTTTTATTGTTTTGGTTTTACAAGTATACTCCATATTTATTTTCTGGGTTTGCTAAATTTTTGGCCAAGAAAGATTTTGCCAGTTTCTAAAAGGTCTGGAACAGGTGAATTTTTAATCTCTGCAGTTTGGCCCTGTGTTGAAATCCACTTAGAGCATTTTGTCTAAAAACAATTCCGCCAGGGTTTTATAGCAGTCTTCCTGATCTCTAGAAGGCATTTTATTCGGAAAAGAAATGGATACAGACGACAAGAGTTTCTGGGAAAGTAAAATTTAGTAGGCATTTTTCTTTTCCTCTTAAATGGGGTGGGGACGAGCATGTTACATATCTTGTATAAATTTTACTGGGATTATTAATGTTGACTATAGGGAATGATACTTCTAAGAGTTTTGGTGTTTTTTATAATTACTCAGAGCCTACGTGATTGTAAAAGGAAAATTACAACTGACTGTAATTTCGGTTTGAACCTGTAATTGGTGAATCTAATTGTGGGGGGCCAGATATGTAAAGAAGTTGGGTTCACTTCATGGTATATTGACTTTATTTATTGTGTCATTATTTCTTTTTACTTCCTTTGAACAAGAAAAATTTAGTATACTTGTGCTCACCACCTCCTACTATGCTTTTTCAGCTTTTAAGACATAAAAATTTCCACGCATTCTCACATTCCACAGAGCTCTTACCAGAATTGAAGGTGAATTGTTGGTGACTTAGAGGCATTAATGGCATTCAGTTTCTTCAAATTGTGTTTCTCTTTCCTTTCTCCCTTTTAGCCTCTGCCCCGAAAAATCAAAAATGCTCTGTTACATATAGTATGAAAGGAGAAGCTTCTACAGCAGATTATGAGGTTGTAGTGAGAGGTTGGTTTTCATTGTAGAGGATAAGTTGTATTATTTGGGCAGGGCCTAGAGTTGGCTTGGGGAAGACAGTCTGAGGGAGTTCGAGGCCGATAACTACCCAGTTGGCCTTGTTTTCAGCCAGAGCTTGTGCGTTCTGCTACTGTGTTATTTAGTGATCCATTGTGTAAGTGATAAATAACTGTTACTTGATAAGGTGTTTCGAGTTAGTAATTTTTCAGAGGTGTGATGGGCTCTAAGAAAATGAATGAGTGCTCAGCATGCCATGAACCCAAGATGAACTGTCCTTGCTAATAGAGTTCCTTGGCAGCAGCCCTAACTTTGGGGCATTGGCAACTTCAGCTTTCACTAAAAAGGCTGTGGAGAATGAGTCTTCGGATCCTCCTTTTTAAATTTTAGTTTGCTTCGTGGAGAGCACGCGTGATCATGCCTGTGAACTCTTCGCTATCCCATTACTTAGTCACACCATAATTATCCACCTTCCCTGATGTTAAAATTTTAGGCTTTAAAGAGGTTGGTCCTGTTTGTTTTGTTTTTTAAGTGCAAGTGGGTGTTTTTGTTTTATTTTGTTTATAAGTAATTCTTTAATGAGCAACATTGTTGAGGGTTGGCCTTTCTTTTTTAAGTCATTTGAAAGAGGAGTTGAAGAGCAGGACTAAAGTATAAAAACTTAGTTTTGCCAGGTAGCTGGAATAGGCTTGGGCAGGTGATGAGATGAAATATTGAAAACTAATCAGTGAAAGTCATTGGAAAGAGAAGCTGATTTTCTGCTGGGGAGCATAGACTGTTCTTCATGAAGATTAGGAGCAAGACGTATACATTGTGTGTTTTGAAACTGAGAGAAGGAATTTTATTTGTGGTGTGGAGCAGAGATTCTTAACTGAGACTTAGGTTAAACTTGGGAAAATCATGCGGTTGTGTGAAAATGGTGGGTGGAGCTGCCCACAGCATAGATACTTGCATTTGTTCATATGGAGAAAGAGATCAATGGGGCAGACATTGAAAAAAAGAAAGAAAATAGGTTGCATGTCAATACTTGGTGGCAGTCCTGAGTGAGGAGTGCCCATTTTAAAGGAGGAAACACAGGCCTGAGGCAGTGCTGGGATGTGCCATCTCTTCCTGTTCTCTTTCTTTCCCAGCCTCCCCAGCATTTTCTGATTGAGTTCTGACCTAAGAGGACATCTTTTTTTTTCCTGTTTTGTTTTTGTTTTTGTTTTTTTGCAGTTAACGTTTAATAATAATGAACATCGAGCCCGTCAGTCATGTCTTTGGTTCGATGGTTTTACAAATCTGTTTTTAGTACTGAGCAGCTAGAGAAGAGACTTTAAAAGTGTAATACTCTTTCACTACCATTTCTCTGTTACAAAAAAGCCAGGCAGATTTTGTGGATTATACTGCAGTAATTAATCTTCGTTAGGACTGTTGTGAATTAAAATTTATGCTAAAAGGGCAAGGTGTCAAGCATAGTACATTTGAATACAAAGTGCCGGTACTTAAGGATAGGCATGAAGATTTTTTTTCTTTTTCATAAAGATGTTTAAATAAAAAAATAAAAAAGATTGCAAGCTTTAAATTCTGTAGGAAGAGATCTAAGGAATACAAGGAGAGTTTTCTATAGCTGGAAGCGCAGGCTGGAGTCGGGTGCTAGATTCCTGCTCTCACCAAAGCTTTCCACAGCAGCTTTCTGCACACAAGAGTTTCTGTGTAGATGTATGCTGACTGAGCTCCGCCTCCAGCCACCCGACCTCTGCTTGCAGCTAGAGCAATTCAGTTTCACCTGATTCTTTTCACTTACATTCCCCAAACAAGGAGGACCAGAAGTAAGGAGTTGAGAAGCCACCCAGACACCGCAGTAAAGGGAGGGTGCTGTCTCCAAGCATTGCTGTTCTGGCCTTTGTTGCTGAGGAGTGACACCGAGCCTCTTTTATTTTATGCTGTAACACATGCAGACCTGCGCACTTGATAGTGCTCAAATGAAAGCAGCCACAGCACGAGTGAGGGGCTGCAACCCAGACATCAGGACACCTTCTGGTTGAATCTCTTTTCAATTGTCAGGCATACAGAATCCCTATTTTATAACTTAATTATCGAAACTGCTTGCCACAGCATCCTTGAAAGTTTAGTGCTCACTCCACTGTCTTGTTTCAGTAAAGGGCTGCAGACGGCAGGAAAGAAGTTGACAGGTTTTCCCAGCAGATCCTTTCCCTTCTGTGATGCCGTGGCCACAATCATAGCAGACAGCGCTCAGAACGCAACAGGACTTCCTGTAGTGGTTCCTCGCAGCCCAAGGAACATATGTCCAAGTTCAGAGAACATTCTGATCCGTTTATATTGGATTTCATTTACACATCATTTATTTAAAGTATGCTGTTTAACAGTGTGCCTTCTTCCTACTCATGCCAGAGGTACAGTAATTCCGATTTTCCCCCGTCTTTGTGTAATATATCATGCTTCTCCACCTGCTGCCATCGAGTCAATTCAGACTCATAGTGACTCTCCAGAACATAGTAGAATGGCCTGTAGGGGGCTCCCAGAGCTGTAACATTTTATGGAAACAGACGATTACACCCTTCTTCCCATGGAGTGGCTGCTAGAATGTAATAGTGGACCTTTTCGTTAGCTCCCTACCACTTTAACCACTGAGCCACTGTGACTCTCTTTATTCTCCCCACTCACTCCTAAATATTTGTCAACTGGTTAACGCTTCCCAAGAGAAAGAGGACATAAAAAATCAAGTGACTAACTGTTAACAGTGGGCTTAGCACAGTCAGTCAGTCAGTCAGTCAGTCAGTCAGTCAGCCTTGCTGAGAGACTTTTCCTCCCCTTCACCGACCTTCCACCCTTGCAAGCATGATGCCCCCTTCCAAAGACTGGCACCCCTTGACAACAAACCCAGAATACATGACACAGAATGTCACAGGTTTTGCTTCTGAGAAGCACCCTGGTCTGGCTGCACTATTAGCACAGATTTGTGTGATCTTTTGACAGTCCATTCAATATTCGATTCTCTTTGCTAAATTCACAAAAAGACATTAGTTCTTCAGTCTTCCTTATTCATTGTCCAACTTTCATAAAGCTAGGAAGCAGTTGAAAATACTCTTACTTGCATTAGGCATACCTTGATATTATGTGTCATTGAGTCAACTACTACCCAAGACGATCCTGTGCATAGTAGCTCTGAACCCTGCTCTATCCTGAGCCAATCTCACTATCTCTGACAAAGCTACACTCATTACCCCCTTTACTGTGTCAAACCATCTCATCCAAGGTCTTCCTCTTCTGTGCGGTCCCTCTACCCTAAGCATGATACCCTTTCCCAGGAGCTAGTCCTTCCTGGCAGCATACCCAAAGAATGTGAAATAGAGCCTCAGAATCCTGGCATCCAAGGAGCAGCTTGGTTTCACCCTCTCCTTGACAGATCTGTTCATTCTCTTGGCAGTTCATGGTATGCGCATACTCTTCTCCAGCACCACAGCTCAAAGACATCAGTAGTAGTTCTGTCATCCTTAATCATTGTCTATCTCTCTGATGCATAGCCAGTAATTGTGAAGACCATAGCCTATATCACGCACACCATAGTCTCTAGACTGACAGCATTGCCCTTCAGCACTCTGGAGAGGTTCCTGAGTGCAGATTTTCCTAACGCAAGTCATCTTTTAATTTCCTGACTCCTGGTACCAAGAGTGTTGATTGTGAATCTGAGCAAGCTGAAATTATTAACAAACTCAGTCTCTTCTCCATTTATCATGCCAATTGGCCCAGCAGTGTGACTCTTCCATTTTCTTGTTACTGAGCTTCAATCCATATTTAGACTGCAATCCTTGACCTTCTGCAGCAAGCGCTTCAGGCCCTCATCAGTTTTAGCAAATGAAGTTGTATCATCTGCAGAATGGACGTTGTTAATGAGTCTTTGTCCAATCCAGTTGCTACATGTTTCCTCAGTTTTTAAACTATCATCCTGGCTTTTAGCCCTTTAAAAAGGTTTTTGAGTAAATATTTGCCTGATGGCAATAATACTCACTTGATTTCTTGATTGCTTCTTTAATGAGTATTGATTGTAGATCCCTGTGAAATGAAATCCTTGCTAACTTCAATCTTTCCTCCGTCCTCCATCTGTCATGATGCTGCCTGTTGATCCAATTGTGAAAGGCTTTGTTTTCTTGATGCTGAAATGTAATCCATACTGAAGGCTGTACATACTGAGCTGTAATCCATACTGTAAGTGCTATTAAGTCTTCTTCACTTTCTGCAAACAGTATCCTATCATGTTAGTGAATATTAATCTGTGTGCTGTATTACCATAAATTTTTCAATAAAGGCAGACACTGAGGTTTTATTAAGGCAGGTTCCTTGACCTTATGGGAAAATTATGGGTTGTGGAGCAAGTTAGACAGAACCAAGTCTTAAATTCACCTTTTCCTATAAGATCTCAGCCTTGGACAAGGTACTTAATCTCTCAGATCCTAACTTTTCTTCATGAGTCATATGAAGATAATTCTTATAAGATTATTGTCTCAACATCTAATGAGTATCATTCATAAAGCAATAAATGAAGTATCATAAAGTTGTTAATTAATGATAATTATTTTAATTATTGAACAGAACTGTACGAGAATAAAATTAATGTTTTACTGAATATTTACTTTCTTCTTCATCAAAATCAATTAAGCCCCCAGATAGATAAACCATTACCAATTCCTACATTCCAATCTTCAATTGATATTTATATGATATTAAAAATCAATAAATATCTTACAGAGTAGGTTGAATTAATGATTGGTACAGTAAAGATATTTCCATACCGTACACCCTATTCAACATATGGATATAGCATGCCTATTAGAGAATTGGAGTTTAGAAAATGCCCTTTCCTCTCTACCTCTATCTTGTGCACTCCCATTATTCAGACATTCCGCAGTCTGAATCTTTGCTTTGTCTCTGATCTAGAACAGTAGAGAAGAAATCCTGGATCCCAGCCTCAAAGAATCTACAGACTAGTGAGAAAAACAGTCCTTAAATATGGAAACAAAAGTAGAAGTGAGATGGTCTTTGGGACCATGAAAGATAAAACTGTAGGATGATGAGAGTGGAATTAGGAGAGCTCACTTTAGATGAAGTAGTTAAGAAAAGCCCCTGAAGAATTATTGAAAGCTTTGTCTTTAATAAAAAGGAGTCATTTAGTGCTTAAAACAATAAGTATTTAATAGTATAACCATGACTGTACAATTTTGTGCGTTACTGGCACAGTGGATTCCTCTGGCTCTTTCCATCCCATCATGCCATGTATCTTTCCTGAGTACATGTTTGATATCTCAGTGAAAAGTGAGAAGTATTTAAAAATCTGCTATTTTAATATAAAATGGCAACTCTTCAGAAGCGAATATGCCAGCTTAAAGTTTATGAGGAGAGGAATACGTCACATGAGGACTGGAAAGGTAGTTTTAAAAAAGCACCCAAAGAAGAATTGATGCCTTTGATTGTGCTAGCAGAATATATTGGATATGTCATAGACTGCCAAAAGAGCAGGAAATGTAACCAGAATGAATGCTCTTTTGAAGTGGGCTGGTGAAGCATGTCTCACATACTTGGGGCATGTTATCAGGAGGAGTCTGTCATGGAGAAGGACATTGTGCTTGGTAAAGTAAAGAGTTAGTGAAAAAGAAGATCCTCAATGAGATGAATTGACACAGTGACTGAAATAATTGGCTGAGTTGAAAAGGACTTAATAGCACCTAATGACACAACATTAAAGAAGCACATAACTTAGGTATAAGAAAATGCTAAAAAAAAATAAATAAAAAAGAAAAAAAAGAAAATGCTAATGTATTTTTATGCTGAATAATTGAATTCGATTATAATGAGTCAGATGATTTATCAACTCTTTGAACTGTAAGAATTTTTAGGGTGGTATGAGATGATTTTTAACTTGTGAAATACAGTAGACCCTATTTTAAAACAGAACAGCCCACTGCTGTCCAGGTGATGCACACTCATGGCTGACACTTCACACTTTCACGGGTGTGAATCTTAACCAGAACAGCCCATTTCATTACTTCTTTCTCTGCAGAACTTTAAAACAGTTGACCTTTAGTTAATCGCTGATACTTAACTCATTGTCTAACCTTACAGCAGCATGCCTTTTTAAAAACCAGATTCTGATCAGAACAAGTTAAATCCTGTTTTTCTGAACAATGAAATTCCATTTTCACATGTCCCTTCCTTATGAGTAGGGTTGACCATCAGAAACTATCTTCACAACCTTTTAAAATTAAGACTTCTCCTCCAAAGTAAGGCTAATAATACCTTCCTCATAAGGCACTTGGATTAAGTGAGCAGAAAGTGTTAACTGCACTTCTTGATCATCTTCACCTTCTCTTTTTTACTCAAGACAAAATTTAATACTGGTCCTTGTTGACAGTCTTCACCTACCAGACAGACACCCAGGTTCTCTGTGCCCCATACAGCCTCTGTGGGGGACTCTTCTGCACCAGCGGCCTGACCTTCTCGATACTGTATCCTGAGTGGCCCCATGAGTCATTCCCCTTTCTGAGTCAATATCCTTATATCTCAGTTGTCCACATTTGAGTTATGATGGTTAGGTTCTACGTTTCATTTCATCTTAAATTAGAAGGCTTTCACCTTACCCGATTGATGTTGTTAAGTGATACCAAGTTGAGTACAACTCATAGTGACCCTGTGAACAATAGATCTGAACTCCATCCTATCCTGCGCCATCCTTGTGCCATCCTTATCCCTGGTACGCTCAAGCCCTTTGCTGCATTCCTGTAGCAAATCCATTTCACTGAGGAGCATCTTCTCTTTCAATGACCTTCTAACTTTCCAAACATGATGTCCCTTTCCAAGGAATTGCCTCCCCACCCCCAGCAACATCCCCAACATATATGAGATGAAGTTTCACCACCCTTGCCTCTAAGGAGCCCTCTGGTTGCACATTCTCCAAGACATTCTTGTTTGTTCTTTTGGCAGTCCACGGGATATTCTGTACTCTTCTCTTACGCCATAACTCAGAAGACATTGATTCTTCTTCTGTCATCATTATTCATTGTCCAGCGTGCAGATGATTGGAAAGACCATAGCGTGAATCAGGCACACCTTAGTCTTTAAGCTGACATTGCTTTTCAGAGCTTTTGACAGCAGACTTTCCCTGTGCCGTATGTTTCCTGATACCCTGACTGCTAGAACCAAGGATGTTGCTTGTGGATCCAAGTAAGATGAACTCACTGAAAACTTTAGTCCTTTCTCCATCTATTTATGATGTTGCCTGTTAGCCTTGTGGTAAGGATTTTTGTCTTCTTTTTTGTTGAGATGTAATCCATATTGAAGGCTGTAGTCTTGATCTTCTGCAGCAAGTGCGTCAAGTCCTCCTCACTTTCTGCAAACAAGGAGGTTGCTTCATCCACCCATTGCAAATTGTTGATCCTGATGTCACATTCTTCTCCATAGAGTTTAACTTCTTGGATGGTTTGCTCAGCAGACAAAGTGAATAGTTACAGGGAAAGAATACAAGCCTTGGCAAACACCTTTCTTGATTTTAAACCATGTGGTGTTCCTTTGCTATTTGGATAGCATCCTCTTGGTCTAGGTACAGATTTTGCATAAACGTGATTAAGTGTTCTGGTATTTCCATTCTTCTCAATAATAGAAAAGCAGTATAACCCAGTTAACCCGTTACTAAGATACTCTTCACCATGGGGAGTTGTTGTTGTTGTTGTTAGGTGCCATCGAGTCATTGAGTCGTTGAGTGTTTGCTAGGCCTCTGGGCCTAGAGCAAAGATCCACATGGGAAGACAGCAATGGGGAGCTCTGGAAGCAGAAACTAATATTTATAATAGATCTGCTGTGTATATTTAACCTAGATACTGACACTATTTTACAAATTTGGAAATTGACTTTGCATGAGTTTAAGCCATTTCCCCAAGTTTTTTTGTAATTGCTGGTGAGTAACTCCGGTTTGACTGACTCCAAAGTCATGATTTTAAAATATATATAAATATACTTATTTATATGTATATATTAATAGTAATGATTGCATCATTAAGTGACTGATTTTAAAAAGCAGTGGTTTCAACATTAAACAAATGGAGAGAGGAAATACTCTTCGTTTTGTGAAATGTGTGCATTCCAGAGACATCCTAAGTGAAATTTAAAAAAAAAAATAACAAACCCACAAAAATCTCATGGTTATAGCATCTTACAAATATACTAAACTCAGCTTGAAAGAGAGGATTACACTAACAGCCAAAAAAAGTATGTACTTGATTCTATAAAATACCTTGGCAGTACAGCTTTAGGAAACTTAAAGATCTTTTTTTTAGATCATCCATTATAGTTTTTCCTAGTGTCTTTAGGATTCAGAACCCACGTCTCAGCTTTATCTTCAAGGTTATTATCATTTAGCTGTGTTAATTTTCCTGCTCTTCCAACCTATTAATCACCTTTTCAAAGAAAATAGTCAGGTTAGCATGCTATTTTAGCTGCTGTGTTTAGTGGAGTCATGAGAGCTCTTAGAACAGAGGTCAACAAACATTTCTGTAAAGAGCTAGATAGTCAATATTTTATTTAGATCTGCGAGGCTATTCAGCTCTGCTAATGTCCTGGTAAAGGAGCCATTTGATTGTCAAATTGGAGCCAACTTACAACAGACCTTCCTTTGGGTTTTTGGGTGGATCCCCCAGTTCGGTCCCCCTGCTTTGGGTTTTTTAAGGCTGTAAATCACACAGGAGGAATTTGTTCTTCTTTCTCCCTCAGAACCCATAGGAGATTCACACCACCAAGAGGCACAGCCTTTGGTTAACCCTGCAGTTTCCTATGGAAATGCCACAGAGCTCCCTAAAGCAACCATAAACAGTGCATAAATGAATGGAGGTAGCCATGCTAGTTAAATAGGCATTGTGATCCACCGAATGGATTTAAGCACCAAACCCTGTTTTAGGAATAACCACTTCTTGTTTTAGAATGTGTTCCAACTGTCATCTTGTCAAAAGCCTTATGTTGTTGTTGCTGGTGCCGTGAAGCCCACTGACTCTTAGCGACCTTAATAACAACAGGTCTGAACTGTGGCCTCTCTGTGTCATCCCTGGGTTCTCTGTCATGCTCAAGCCCATCAGGGTTGTCCCTGTGTCAGTTCTTCTCATTGAGGGTGCCTTCCTATCACTGATTCTCTGCCTTTCCTAGTATGATGTCTCCAAGGATTTGTTCCTCTTGAAAAGATGTCCAGAATAAGTGAGGCAGAGTTTATCTATCCTTGCCGCTAAGGAGCACTCTGGTTGCACTTCTTCAAGGCAGGTTTGTTTGTTCTTTTGACAGTCCATGGTGCAGTCAGTACTATTTGCCAACACCACAGTTCAAAGACATTGATTCTTCATTGGTCTTCTTTGTTCATTGTCCAACTTTCAGATCATAGGAAGCAACTGAAAATATTAGCATACCTTTGCCTTAAAATTGACAGCCTTCCTCTTTAGAACTTTGGAAAGGTTTTTGACAGCAAATTTCCCCAGTGTACATCTTTTGGTTTTGCTGCTCCCTGTGGTGCTGATTGTGGATCCACATAAAGTGAAATCGTTGACAACTTCCATCTTTTCTCCGTCTATCGTGATGTTGCCTCTTGGTCTAGTTGTTGTTGTTATGTGCCTTCAAGTCTCCTGAGACTCATAATGACCCTATATACCTATGAAGCCTGCCCTGTCCTTGAGCCAGTCTCACTGGCTCCAACACACCTACCTCCATTGCCCTAGTTACTGTATCAGTCCATCTCATCTGGGGTCTTCCTTTCCTGAGCTGTCCCTCCACCCTTCCAAGCATGATATCCTTCTCCAAGGATCATTCTTTCCTGGCCACATCCCCAAAGTATGTGAGACAGAGCTTCAGAATCCTAGCCTCCAAGGAGAAACTAGGTTTCACCCTCTCCAAGACAGACCTGTTTGTTTTCTTGGTGATCCATGATGTAGGTTCAAAACTCCTCTCCAGCACCACAACTCAAAGGCATCTGTGCTTCTTTTGTCATCCTTAGTCATTGTCCAGCTCTCTGAAGCATACCAATTAATTGTGAAGACCATGGCCTGGATCAGGCACACCTTAGTCTCTAGACTGACATTGTTGCTTCTCATTACTCTGGAAATGTTTACCTAATGCAGTTTCCTGACTGCTGCTGCCAGGATTGTTAATCGTGGCCCAGTGCTGAGGAATTGTGTTGTGTTGATGTTGATGTTGAGGTTGAGATGTAATCTAAGGTTGTAGTCTTTGATCTTCTGCACTAAGTGCCTCAAGTCTATTTGATTTTTTACAAGCAAGGTTGTGTCATCTGCATAACATAGGTTATTGAGGAGTCGGAGTCATCTTCTACTTCTGATGTCACATTCTTACAGAGTCTGGCTTCTCAAATTACTTCCTCAGCATGCAGGTTAAATAAGTATGGAAAAAGATAGAGTTGTCCTAGGTAACATTTTGGTAGCATTTGCTTATTTTACTCAGAGTGTTTCATCTACTGACAGTAAACTACCCTGAATCTAAATTCTAGGGCAGTAATAGAGTGCCCAGCACTCCCCCTGTGATAACATGCATTACAAAACTTAATGTTTGTGTCTTGAGACCGTAGTCACTTACTTAACTGATCTGTGTCCTTTTTGAGGGTTACTTTGTTGACATCCTCTAAAAGGATAATTTATATTGTTAAAAATTACTATTTTTGGTTGAATTGCAATGTATAAAGTTAAGCTCTTTCTATAATTAATGTTGAAAACACTGCCTCATTTTTCATTCTGAATCTACGATTACCGAGTGTTTCTTTTTCAATCTTGCCCCTATTATTTCCCATCCATAGGAGAGTTTTATTTTGATTTTTTAGATTCCTTTTTGAGTTGCTGATAATGCTGTTTTAATTTTTTTTTAAAACCCAGAACAAATTTAAAAGGCTGATTTCTTCTTTTCCTTTCTTAAAATTACAGCAATGACAATAAAAATGTGTACAAACTGAAACCAAAATTATTTTGGATTAAGAGGATGTGTTCAGAATAAACTAGTATAATAAGGATATATTCAGAAGTAAATCCTCACATGCTAGAATTTTGAGAGTAATTTCTCCTGCTGCAACTATTTCTAGGAATAGCACCATTACGCTTTTCTTTTTCCACCTTGACATAGAGTAGACCAATTGGAATTATAGTGGTGGGAAGGCTCTGCTGAGTAGGTTTAATGGTTCATTTAATTCAGAAAACATCTTTGAGCACTTGGATGGCAGGTAGTGTAGCTACAAACCAAGGTACCATATTTATCCTCAATGAATTTGTAATCTAATGGGGGAAGCAGATAGGTAAACAAACAGTCCGAATGCAACATTTCAGATGGTGTAGCAAAGGTTTGCACAGGAGCAGAAAAATACCTAGAGGGCACTAAACTCAGCTTGGCTTGGTTAAGGAAAGCTTCCCAAAGATCTGATGCCAAAGGGGGGGTCAAGTCAGAGAGGAAATAAAGGATGAAGCCAAACTAGTTGTCAAAGGCACTAAGCAAACTTAGATGCACTTAAGAGAAAAGAATGAAGAAATGTTCAATTAAGGCTGTCAAGGAAAAGATGGGTCAAGAATGACTTCATGCTTCTGTGAACAGTAAGTGACTTGTTCTTTGGACGAGAACTTGGTTGTGGACAAACTCACCCATCAAAAGAACAAATGCTTTTTGGGAGGGTGTGGGTGTGGGTATGGGTGTGCGTGTGCGCACATGCTGAGCTTTGCAGAATTACATAGAATAACTGACTTATCTCCAGCTCCTCAGGACTTAATTTTCTCCTCACTTTTTTTCCCTCTCATTGGTCATACATACTAACAAGAAAAGACATTTGAAAAATCTTCTAGATGTTTTTCTATGTTAATAACACATGTATCTTTTTAAAAACAAAGATGGACTCCCATTTTGTATTGGTTTATAACTTTTCAGTATCAGGAAGGAAAATTTTATGACGTTGTTTTTACATAATGCTTAGTTTATAGTTTCATAACTTATTTAATTAATTAATCCCTTGTGGTTGGAGTTTTAGATTTCTAACTTTTTGAAATTACAGATAGTTTTGTCTTGATTATCCTTGTAGCTAAATCATTATACACATCTCTAATTATTTCCTTAAGATAAATACCTAGAAGATAAATCACTGGGCATACATATTTTAAAGATTTTTTTAAAGTGCTGTCAAATTGCCTCCAGAAAAGTTGTACTGATTTATATTCCCACCCGGGAGTTTATATTCTAATTGGGAGTAAGATACATTGAGGTTGTTTTTTTTTAAAAAAAAAGAAAAAAAATCCCATAAAATCAGCATCAGAATGTAGCAATGCTAGGTACAAGGTGACTAACAATTATTTAGAGCTGTAGGGATTCAGAACAAAGAGCCTGCCTGCTTCCTCATACTGGGATACGAGGAAGTGAGATGAAGTGGGAAAGGCTGTTGAGAACCCGGAGGAAGGGAGGTGCCCATATTCAGAAGGATGCAGGTGGCAAAGTGTAAAAAGTGGGCATGTTCTTTTGGCAGGGAAACACATGAGGGCAGCCAGAAAGACAGACTGAGAGAATGACTGATACATCAGTGCCGGATGTTCTTCCTTTTATGTTTCTCACAAATGTAACCTAGACTAACTGTACTCTTCTCAGCAAGTAACTACAAGCGCCTTGAAAAACGTTGGAACCAGAAGACCAAATTTATTTTAAAACTCAGCTCAATATCTGGAAAAATTTTGAGGTTTGAGATTAGAGAGTATAGAAGATGATAGGTTATTGGAAGCTCAGTTTCTAATATTTTTAAAAGATTTTAAAATTGGCACATACTGCTTTTTGGGGGTTTTCTCCCCCTTGATTCACAACTCAAGTCATTGTCATCAAATCAGAACTGACTCAGAGTTGATTCTCCAGCGAGTGTTTGGAGGCTGCAGATCATACAGGAGTTTACTAATTTTTCTCCTTTGGAGCAGCTGGTGGATTTGAGCCTTAATTAGCAGTGGGTAAATTGTTTGGCTTATATATTTGAGTATTGTAACAAGCTTTGTATGCCTATTTTTACTAAAATTTCAGAACTGTTGAAGTAAAATTTCCCTGTTAGTGTCAGGTTTGATTACATATTACATGATGTGTAATGTGAGCTCTTTTTAAAAAACCGCATTAGCTTTCAGCATGATACACTAACAGACAAGACAAAAAAGTCCCCAACCCCCTGCTGTTAAGTGGACATGACTCCTAGTGGACATACAGGACAGACTAGAACCGCTCCATAGAGTTTCCAAGGCTGTAAATCTTTAAGAGGGAGCTCTGGTGGCCTCCTGGGTAAGGAGTTGCACTGCCAACCCAAAGACACGTGGTTCGAATCCACCAGCAGCTCCACAGGAAAAAGATGAGCATTCTCCTCCGGTGTAATTCTTTCACAGCTTTGGGACACCTGCTGGAGGGTCAGCTGCCAGTTCAAGCTCAAGGGCACATGCAACCACAAATCTTTAAGGAAGCAGAGTGCCACATCTTTCTTCCGTGGTACATCAGATGGGTTTGAACTGCTGACCTTTCTTTAGCTGCTGAGTACTTACCCCTTGAACCACCATGGCACCCCAGATATTACAAATTAGGTCTCTTTTCTTAGACTGTTGAGAGGTTTTTGGAAATCTGGTGACTTAGTTCATAATATGTTTTGTAGCTAAGCAAAAAGCCATGCATTGCCAGCTACTCCATGCGAAAGCAGAGAGTCTTCTCTTCTTCAGATCTATACTGCAGATTCTCAGAAACCCAGTGCCTATCACAAAGTGGGAATCTCTTCCTGGCAATGAGTTTGAGCGTGTTGAGATTATTGAAAGGTTTATAGTACTAGATTTGGTTGCTTGGATTGTTTCTACAGTAGTAATGAGGCATGTTTTACCCCTTTTTTAGAAAGTGCTTTATTAACCAATATGTTGTATTCTCTTAATGTGGATCCGTATTATGATCATTCATGACACTGAGTTCAGTGCTTATAGAAGGCTGATGTAAAGATAAAATGCAGAGTCAAGGCTCAGTTCTGGATGGGTTTGTGGCCCCTCTCGTCATGGTGTGAGCCACATTACCGCCAAACAACGTTGTTGTTTACCTTGCAAGTTGGAACTGACCATAGCTGACCCTCTGACGAGTTTTCAGAGGCAGTTAATCACACGGGAGGAGACTGCCCAGCTTTTTCCTGCAGAGCAGATAGCTGGTGGCCTTGAACTGTATACCTTCAGGATTGCAGCGCTCTTGTCATTAGGCCACCAGTGCTCCCTTGTTCTTGTTGTTAGGTAGGTGCCTTTGAGTCACCTGCATCTCATAGTGACCCTTTGTAAAATAGAACTTTGTCCCATCCTGAGCCAATCTCACTATCTCTAATGCACCTACTCCCATTACCCTAGTCACTGTGTCAGTCCATCTCATCCAGGGTCTTCCTCTCCTGTGTTGTCCTTCCACCCTTCCAAGCATGATGTCCTTCTCCACAGACTGGTCCCTCCTTGCAGCATGCCCAAAGTATGTGAGACAGATATTCAGAATCCTTTCCTCCAGAGAGCCAGTTGTTTTCACCCTCTCCAGGACAAACCTGTTTGTTCTCTTGTATGTTCAGTATTCTTCTCCAGTACCACAATCCAAAGGCATTGATTCTTCTTCTGTCATCCTTAGTCGTTGCCCAACTCTCTGATACATAGCAAGTAATTGTCAAGACCATGGCCTAGATAAGGGGCAACTTAATCTCTAGTCTAGACATCTTTGCATTTCAGCACTCTGGAGAGGTCCCTGATAGTAGACTTTCCTAATTCAATTCGTCTTTTGATTTCCTGGTTGATGGCTCAAGAGGGTTGTTTGTGGATCTGAGCAAGCTGAAATTGTTACCAATCTCAATCTCGCCATCTGTTATGATGCTGCCAATTGGTCCAGTTGTGAGAACTTTTTTTCTCTTGGTGTTGAGCTTCAGTCCATATTGAACACTACAGTCCTTGACATTCTGCAGCAGATGCTTCATGTTCTCCTCAGTTCTAGGTGTTACACTTTGCTTCTGGTCTATAGTGCATTTTTATTCTAAAAGCAGACCTGTTACTTGGAGAATTTTCTGCCATCCACTTGGTCAGCTGCACAATTGCTGTGGAGTACCTTGTAGAAACTTTGATTGCCCTTTGCAGAACTTTCAGAATATGGTTTAGGAAACTAACTAGAGTTCCCTAGTCTACCATCTTAGGCAGTTAATAATAAACCATCAAGGAGTCCTTAACTGTAAACTCCCAATGATTGTTAACTATGTGGCATCAGAACACTTCTGCTTGATTCATCAGTGTTTAAATAAACTAGAAGCTACTGGTGCCGTGCCAAAGAGAAGACTCAACTATGGTTCTGTTTTGCTCACTGCTTACTAACTGCTTTCTGGGCTCATTTCATTATCGCCTTTTAGAACATTCATCTTCTTATTAAGAATGAATTCATTATAAATCAATCAATTAATCATCCCTTATTTACTATGTAAAATAGGGTATATTGTCTTTCTATAATTTGAGCTGGTATAATAAGCTGCTAACAGTGAATATACATGGGCTACACAAATTCCCCATCTTCCTTTTATCGTTTGAACCACTTTATTTCCTGAAAGGAATTGAGTATTAACAAAGGTGCATTAATAGCACTCACTGATGAGGTCATTTCTGATGACCTGTTCTGAGACGCATCTGAAGTCAGCACTGGACCAAATAAATCACCGCACTGCTGCCCAGTAGAATTAGCACAGGGCTGGCAGGACTCATAAGCAGATTAAGGAGATATATATATTTTTTTTAAGTCCCTTTCAGACTGAAAACTATTTTAATCCTTTGCTGACTGAATTCCCATCACAGAGAACTCTTTCATGTTCATCTCTCCAGGCAGCCTTTTAAAATGTGGTTACTCGTGGGTTTAAAGAACCTCGTGGTGTCATTTATTTAGTCTGCCTTTCCTCCAGAGGGGAGAGAGAATGGCTGAGTCAGAGCACTGGGCACTTCTGGGAGGTGAGCACGGAATTATTGTACATAGAGTTTTACTTCTGATCATAAATGGATATGCTGATTAGGCACATTCACTTTGCTATGTAGGCTGTCTTCTTAAAGAGTGATTGGGTCCATTGTAACTTTAACAGTTCTCTTTTAGAATCCACTGCGTTTGGAATGTAATGAAATATCTCTGTGATTGTTTGATTTTATAATACCGATTATTACATAAAGTCAGTGTAGGCATCTATTATAGACAGAAAGGAAGAAAGGAAACTGACAGGTATTGAACATTACTGTGTGCTCTCATTTAATTGCATTTATTTCCCACCTTACCTGTGTGAGTGAAGGATATAATCCTCATTTTTATGAAAAAGAAAATTGAGAACAATAGATTGACTGACCCAAGTCTGACAATATGTCAGCTCTGGAACCAGTGTTCTTTCTTTCTACTACTAACTCATTCCGTTACACTCATCTGAATGTTGACTTCAGGGAATCAACTAGCATTATTCTCAACAAACTGGGCTTAGAGATGGATTTAGAGTCATTTGGGTCTGAGTTAGAATCCCATGTAACATGAGGCAAATCATTTAGCCTTTCTTAACATCATTGTAGAATGAAGGTTCTCTCTACACCAGTGTTTCCATGAAGATTAAAAAATGTGATCTCTGCGAAGGAAACAGAGGAGAACTGCCTCATCTCTCTCCTGTGGAGAAACTGGTGGATACAAACCACTGACCTGGGTAGCAGCCCTGCACTTAATTCATCCACTGTGCCACTAGCGTCTTGATCAAACCCTTTGTAAACCCGTCATAAATTTAGCTGCCTTTTGTCTTAATCATTTATCCAATAATCAGGTCATGTATGAATGTGGTATTTCAAAATGACTTTATTATGTTATTTTGCTTTTCTATTTGTAGTCTGTCAAATGATTTTTCTCTTCCTTCAGAAATCAGCTTTACTATTAAAGCTTATGCCTTAGAGTAGTGCAATTATTTTTAGGTTGTTCAAGTGTTCATCTGCTAACAAGTCCAGTGGTTCAAGTCCACCAGTGTGTTTTCTGAGAGAAAGATAGGACATCTGCTCTCATAGAGGTGTACCCTGGAAACCCCATGTGGCCATTCTGCTCCGTCCTTGAGGGTTGGTATGAGTGGAAATTAAAGCAACAGAGTTGGTTTGGTTTAATAGTATATGTGTGTATCCAATAAGAATTTTTAAATGGTAATATAAATGTAAGCTTTTAAGCAATTAATAATTTAATGTTTCAAGTTCTTTTTTACTTGTGATCTGCATATCCAAATTGAATGTAATAGAATCAGTACCCAGTACCATGTGATAAGTTAACCAGGTGTATGTTACCGAAAGGATAATTTAACTTTAAATTTAAACTTTGAGGCCACCCAGCATCTTTAAATTGGGGATAATCTATCCATATTTTTGTTTTTGTTGTTGTTGTTGTTATGTACCATCATTTCAAAACCAACTCATAGCTGACTTTGCATTGAGTTTTCAGAGGCTATAAATTGCATGGGAAGATATTGCCCATCTTTCTCCAGTGGAGCAGCTGGTGGATCGATTTTCCTGCCTCTTAGAAATTATTGTGAAAATCAAACGGCACAAAGTGTGCAGGGAACCCTGCATTGTGGATCACCACTGTGTCTTGTTGATTATTTTGACCTCTTTAATTTCATGATAATGAATTTCAATCTCTTAAAATCAATCATTGGGTTTCTTCCCAGCAGTGATACCAAGAAGCAGCAGGGAATGAAGAAAAGGAACAGCAGTGACATAGAAGATGACGCAGGATCACCAAGTCACAGTCGAAAGAAGGCCAAGTGGGAGAGCTTACAACCTTTGGATACAGGCCTGTCTTTAGCAGAGGATGAAGAGCTGGTGCTGCACCTTCTCAAAAGTCAAAGCTAGATACTTCCTGCCTTTGTCTTCTCCTTAAGCCACGAGTCAAGGTCGTGTGGGCAAGAAGTTCAGGACACTTTGGGTATCACAAGCCTCATACCCAAAAGACCTTTTCTTTCTTTTAATTTTTTTATTTTATTATTTTTTGTGCATGTACTGTCAAATCAGATCTGACTGGTACAGGAGGAAATTGTCCCTCCTCCGGCAGAGCACCTGGTGGATTTGAACCGTGTACCTCTGGGATTGCAGTACAGCAAAAGACCTTTTCTCTAGACAGAAGCGATGGTTTGTATAAGCTGCTCTCACAGGTTGTGCTTGCCTCATTCCACTGTGTACTGAGAATTAGGACATAATGTAAAATGTTCTGACCATGCTTCTAGTGTGTTCTCTGTTAGATGGTCCATGGTTTGGTCCACCTGATCACTGGAAATGCTTCCCTGGTTTTACTGTCAAGCTCTGGAGATCTTGTTCTATTGTTAACAATCCGTGTGTTTCTTATCGTTCAAATATTTCTATGTACTGTTAAGATTGATCACAATTTTGATGTATTTAATATGTCCAGAGACCAAATCTGATGGGCCAGCCCTGAAAAAGAAATAGTATTTTTGATTGAGATGATAAAATAATAAAGATATTTTCTATAAAATAAATTGTTAATGTGTCCATTGGCATCCAGTAATAGAAGAGCATGCTTACAGGAAGGTTTTTTAGATTCAGATGCTCGGCCAGTGCTGAAAACAGTGAATTCTTCATGATGTCAAATTAACTCCTCTCAAAGTGAATGTTTAACTCTACCTTTGCAGTTGTGTAGTCTAACAGCCTCAGTCTGCAGACACGGACCTCTTTCTCAGTATCATTAGGTCCTCTGTACCTGCCTTTTCAGCACAGACTCTCACTTAGCCAGCTGCTGATAATGAGTCAAAAGCAGAGTAAGACAGAGTCGCTCTCTGTTACAAATAACGTGCAGATTATTCAGAGAAAAAGAACCTGCTGGAGAAATCTGGCCTTGGCACAAAGCCAGTGATTTGATCACGGATTTGTCACACCTCACTCTTCTTTCCCTTTCTTCCCATTTTACAAACAGAAATCGTTTCAGTGACAGGTGCAAATCAATCCTGAATCCTCGGAAGCTGATTGATGGCATCACGCCCGGGTTTCCCACTGACACTTCCAGCTCTGCCCCACTCTGTATCCACTTCCATAGATTCTCCTCCTCTGGCTCCAGCATCTTCTGTGCAGCGCCAGCATTTGTCCTGGAATACGAAACTCCAGCTTTTCTTAGTGTGTGCCCCCGCCTCCTGACTCTTCACTTTATTGGTGCTCTTGGTTCTTTTTTCTTTTCCTTACCATCTTCACATTTTTAACTTTTGAGATAGAGTTCAGACTCCCATCCTGACCTGCCCATGTTACTTTGGTGGTTGTAGTGGTGGATATGCTATAGATCCCGAACCAACTCCTAGTTCAGGTTTTCATAGGCTGTAAGTCATATGTGGGGAGATTGCCCATCTTTCTCCCAATGAGCTGGTGGATTTAAACCATCTGCCCTAGAGTTGACAGTACAACTCTTTACCACTAGGCCATCCGAGTTCTCTTTCTAATTGCTGTAGTGTTAGGTGCTGTCCAGTCAACAGTGCCTCTTCGTGACCCTATGAACAACAGATCTGAGCCTTGCCCTGTCCTCTGATTACTGTAGGATCTCCCAAATGATCATTTTCAGCCCCACACTTCTCCAGCCCAGTCTACTCTGAGTTAACAGAGCTCCAAGCATGCCCCCCCACCTGCTTTCTTCTCTAATAGTACTCATCATGCAGTGTACAGACTTTGTTTATAAGCCTGTTACCCCATTGATGGTAAGTTTCCTGAGAGCAGAGGGGACTGTGTTTTACCTGTCCTGTGTATCTGGAGACTTCAGTGCAGCACCTGCCCTGTATTGGTTTCTTAGCAAATGCTTCCTAATTCAGTGTACAACAGTAAATCAAGACGATTTTTAAAGAGCTGTTGAAATACAAGCCTATCACCCGAAAAGAAGGATAGAGACTAATGAAATAACTATAAAAGACAGAGAATAGGAAAATTGAATTTAGAATAAAACAGCCTGTGAAGATTTTGAAACTAAAGTTCTTGGTGCAGAATCTCTTGACCTTGAATGTTTTCAAGGGACATAAGATGCAAGAGGATAGAAACTAGAGTCACCATTTAATCTACTTGGTAGGGGTTTACAGTTTGTCTTGTTCTAACCCAAGAACTGTTGTTGTTCCGCTCAGTTGGAACCAACCCACAGTTGACTTTCTAGTGATTTTTCAAAGGCAGTAAATCACATGACAGGACATTGCCCATCTCTCTTTCATGGAGCAGCTGGTGGATTTGATCCACATACCTTTGTGTTGAATCTGGGTAAAACCATTATAGCAGAGAAATACTGCAACAAAATGCACTAAAATCTACAATACCTATGTCCAACAAAGGTCAACAGGAAAGGCTATTCCTTGGAGAAGGACATCAGACTTTAGAAAGGTGGAGGGAAGGCAAAGGACTGGAAGACCCTCAACCAGGTGGATTGGCACAGTGACTGTAGCAGAGAGCCGAGTGTGTCAGAGATTGTGAGGATGGGATAGGGTTCAGATCTGTTGTGTGTAAGATCGCTATGAGTTGTACTCAACTTGACAGCACTTAACAACAACTGCCTTTGTGTTGGGAGTGTAGTGCCTTACCACTGAGCCACCAGAGCTCCTTAAGTAAAGAATGAAGGTGGTTCAATTATTCCCAATATATACAACATCAGATAAATATGTTGTAGTCTTTACCTCTCCGTTATGCAGATGACACAACCCTGCTTGCTGAAACTGAGGAGGACCTGAAGCACCTGCTGCAGAGGGTCAAGGACTGTAGCCTCAATATGAATTGAGGCTCAAAGTCAAGAAGACAAAGATTCTCACCACTGGGCCAATTAGCAGCATCAGGATGGATGGTGAAGAGATTGAGATTGTTCACAGCTTTAGTTTGCTTGGCTCCACAGTCAACACGCTCGGCACCAGTAGCCAGGAAATTAAAAGATGTATTGCCATGGGAAAGTCTGCTGTTAGGGACCTCTCCAAAGTACTGAAGAGCAACGATATCTCTCTGGAGACTAAGGTGCATCTGATACAGGCCATGGTCTTTGCAGTCACTTGTTATGCATCAGAGAGTTAGACAGTGACTAAGGATAGAAGGAGAATTGATGTCTTTGAGCTGTGGTGCTGGAGAAGAGTATTGAAGGTACCATGGACTGCTAGGTAAACAGATTCATTCTGGAAAGGGTTAAACTGGGGACTCCTTGGAGACAAGGATTCTAAGGCTCCGTCTAACATACCTTGGACATATTGTAAGGAGGGACCGGTCCTTGGAGAGGGACATCATGCTTGGTAGGGTGGAGGGACAGCGCAGGAGGGGAAGACCCTCTATGAGGTGGACTGAGTCAGTGACTGTGGTAATCGGGATGGGAGTGTCAGAGACAGTGCAGTTGGCACAGGACAGAGCAGAGTTTAGGGCTGTTGTACATAGGGTCACATAACAACAAGTTTTTACCTCACCATAAATATATAATGAAATATTCTGTATGAAAAGAAGAATTAAACTAAATAAAGTAGCCCTTGTTTTTAGCTATGGTAGGTTCCCCCTGATTTTTTTTGTACTAACAGTCTTTTGTCTCTGAGGTCTGAGGTGGGTGGTCGTGTGGTCGTGGTGGTGGTGGTGGTGGTGGTGGTGGTAGTGGTGGTTGTTAGGTGCTGTCAAGTCCTACATGACTCAGATCCGGCCAGCCATGGGAGTCCATTCTAGACACAGAGATAAGCCTAGGGGTGAGTACTACCTGAGGCAGGGGAAGAATAGGCCCCTCTGGGAGTGACATGCAGGTGACAGAGACATTTCTTCCACAAGAGACCTTTGCTAAAGGAGAGGGATGTGGGAGGGCTGTCTGAGTTGTAGAGGATAAGGACCACCTTATCAAGATGAGCAGAGGAAAGAGAGCCACCCAGCCCTGAGGACATGTATCAGGCAAGCGCCTGTGCCCTGGGCTTCCCACTCTGTCACAAGTCAGTAAAATGGCTTTGTCACAAAACTAGTTTAACTGTATTCTGACCCTGGAAATGAAAGAATCCTGCTAGTGTGGACATTTTAGGGAATATCGTAGTTGATGATTTCAAGTAGAATACAACTCATAGTGACCCTATGAACAACAGGTCTGAACCTTGCCCTGCCCTGTGCCATCATCACAATCTCAGATCTCTTCACTGTTACAGTCTCTGTTTCGGTCTGTCTCGTTGATGGTCTTCCTCTCATTCTCAGACCCTCCACCTTTCCCACCATGATGTCTCTTTCCAGAGACTGGTCTTTCCTGACAATATGTCTAACATATGTGAGACAAAGTTAGTTTGTTGATTTTGAAAACTTGTTAACACATCAAAAAGAACAGTGCTGATGGAAAACTCAATTGAAAATGCATGATAGACAATGTTATTGTTTAGCAAACGCTCTCATCCCTTCCTCTTGAGTTTATCAGAAGCACCCACTTTCATTGAGCTTGTTTTTTTTTTTTTTTGTCATATGCCATCGTGTCTCCTGGGACTCATAGTGACCCTATGTACAATAGCCCTAATCCCTGCTTTATCCTGTGCAGACCTTTCTTGTCTCTGACATACCTACCCCCATTACCCCAGTCACTGAATCACTCCATCTCATCGAGGGTCCTTCTCTCTTGTGCTCTCCCTCCATCCTCTCAAGCATGATATTCCCCCTCCGAGGACTGGTCCATCCTTGCAAAATGCCCATAGTATGTCAGACGGAATCCTTGCCTCCGAGGAGCAGCCTGATTTCACCCTCTCTAGGATGAATCTGTGCTCCTAGCTATCCATGATATATTCAGTACTCTTCTCGAGCACCACAGCTCAACAGCATCATTTCTCCTCCTCTCATCCCTAGTCATTGTCAAACTCTGTGATTCATAGCAAGTAATTGCAAAGACTATGGCCTGGATCAGGCACACCTTAGACTCCAGACTGACATTGTTGCTCTTCACTACTCTGGAGAGGTCCCTGACAGCAGACTTTCCAAATGAAATTCATCTTTTGATTTCCTCCTGCTGGTACCAAAAGTGTTTGTGAAGCCAAACCAAATTGAACTTAGCCAGTGGATTGTGGTGGCAGTGACCACGGACAGATTTGTGGTTGAGACCTTCAGTTGCATTAGCATTTCCCTTAGTCCTCTTGCAACCTGCCTTCCACCTTGAGGCCAGCACATCCGAGAGAGAAGACCCGAGAAGCAGACCTGCATCCAACTGAGAAGTTGTGGACAAGAAATAGCTGTTGCTGTACTCTGCCAGGAGTTGCTTTATTTGATAGCATTATCGCTGGAACCCTTACTAATGCACCAGGTGAGAGAAGCATATAACCAAAGAACAAGAGCCTTCGTTCATTCAATAAATGTTAATAAATGCAGTGACTACCACATACTAGGCCTTGTACTTGGGAGTAATACAGAGAGTTCCCTGCGCAATAGTTACATAATGGGAGAGAGAAGAATATTCATAGTTTAGTGCACCAGGAAGAGAGCAGACAGAAAAAGATGATTGCATTAGTGAAGGGGTAGAGTGCTTATGGAAGGCAAGGAGGGAAGATGTGGGAAGCTGCTTGGCCTGTGACCCCGGGCCTAATTCTTACTTAATGCTTAGCCCAGGAAGAGAAGCCATTTCTAAGACTCAGCCCTCTACAATCCCTAAAATTACTTAAGTCGAAGAGATTCAGTCAGCAGCCTCACCATTTGGAATGCTGCCATTTCATAAGCTTACCATGGCATTTTAGATGTGTCTGGGGCTATAAAAAATGGGTAAGTTTAATTAAATGTAATTAATTTTGTTACACAATGTTTGAAATACCCTGGACATGCAAAGTCCTCTCCATGACCATGATGGTGAGAGGCTGCCAAGGGTTACTGATGTTCCTGGGAGGTGTGGGGAGGGATGCTGAGGAGGGCTGGGAGGTGGGAGTGTAAATGAGGTGGAGAAGCTGCAACCAGATTTGAAATGGGTTTGTTTGTTTGTTTGTTTGTTTTTTAAGACCATTGTAACTAATACATAATTGTAATTGTCGAGTGATTTTTTTCCTCCACAGCCCCACTCATCCGGCAGCAGAGAAAAGACAAGTTGTATATCGTGTCACCTATCGCCAGCTGAGTCAGGAAGTGGCAGCTAGCCCAAAGACTAGCCTGGGAGAGTCTGCTGCAAAAGGAAACTGAACTAGATGAGGAAGGATTGCGTGAACAACACTCTCCCAAAGACCAAATTCTAGACAGCAAAAGTGTGGGGGGGAGGGAAAGACGGGGAGCACCTAAAAATGAGGTCATGTGGGGCGGGGCAAAGTTATAAATAACCAGAAACACTGGCCAAAACACAGCTGGCCATGGGAAGCAAAGTTAATAAATGGGGAGTAGGGAGTGGGGTTCAGGAGTGATCACCGAAGGAGAGGCCTGTTGCCAAGGACTCAGAGCCATGGTAATGCTCTCTTTCCTGTCCTGAGGTTTGAACTCACTGAGTAGGTCTTAATCTTATACGTCTGTGCTGGCTGCATTGCCTGCAGTAGAAGACTGGATAAATGGAATTCACTGCCCTCAAGTTGATTCCAGCTCATGGTGACCCTCCTTCGAGTTCTGGAAGCTATCAGTCTTTAAGGTAGGAAGTTGCCCATCTTTTTCTACTGTGCAGCACCTGTTGGATTTGAACTTACAACCTTTCAGCTGGCAGCCTGACATTTAACACATGCTACCAGGGCTCCTTTTGATGTGTGTTGTTGTTATTGTGTGTCATCGAGTCAGAACTGACCAGTAGCAGATGTACCAGCAGATTTTCAGAGGCAATAGCTCACATGGGAGGAGATTGCCCATCCTTCTGTGGAGCAGCTGGTGGATTAGAACTGTATGGCTGTGGGATTGCAGTGCAGCTTCTTACCACTAAGCCACCAGAGCTCCCTTTTGGATGTACGTTGTTGTTGTTGTTGTTGTGTACCACAGAGTCAGAACTGACTAACAGCTAACCCTCAAGCGGGTTTGCAGTTAATCACACAAAAGGAGAATGCCCATCCTTCTCCCACGAGCAGCCTGCAGCCTTGAACTGTGTGCCTTTGGGATTACAGCACAGCTTCTTAGCCCTAGGCAACCAGAGCTCCTTTGGATGGATAGGATAAAGTAATTTTTGAAGATGTAGGTTCAAGCCAGTGGGACCTGAGAACCTGTACTTCGCCCAAGCTCCCTGATGTGCTGCTGGCCGCTGGCCACCTTGGAGCAGCAAAGCTCTAATGGAATTCATTGCGTTATTAAAATCATTATTCACAATAGGGCTTCTATCAGAGTCCCAGCAGGAAACAGATGGCACACACAAATTGGGATCATTCTAATGGCGCTTAAGAAAAGGATTATTTACACAGGTAAGGGCAGGTTATAAGGAACCCATAAAAGATTACGTACTGTGAACTCTCTCACTCCTTACCCTGAAGGACTGGACTGAACAAGGTGTTGATTACCAAGCCAAAACTCAGAAGGAAGAGGGGAAGGGCTGCTAGAGAAGAATTGTGGACTTAATTGAGGCAGCAGCAGCCTGAGGCGGCCGCTGGAAGTGAAGCAAGAGGCCCATACCCTGACCTCACTGCCCTGCTTGGTAGGCTCCAAGGAGTGGGGGACATAGAGCCCCAAACCAGAATTCCAGGTAGCCTGTGGATGTTGTTTCTACAGTTTGTCTCCTTGGACTCTGACCAAGGTGGAGAGTGGCTGAGGATGGGTACAGGAATGTAGGGTACAGATAAGTGGAATCAACGTGTGCGTGTGTAAGAGAGGTGCTGGAGGGTCTTAGTTCAGTCACTTGCCTATTGTGTGCTTTTGTTTGTTTCTGTTCTGTACTGTCAGGTTGAGTACACTTGAGAGCCACTCTGTGAGCAACCGACCTGAACCCTGTTCTATCCTGCGCCATCCGCACCTTCTCTGACACACTCGAGCCCATTGCTGCAGTCTCCTCTATGTCAGTCCAGCTCATTGAGGGTCTTCCTCTCTTTTGCTGACCTATCCAAGCATGTTGTCCCTCTCCTGGCAACATGCCCTGTTGTAAATACTAGAGATGCAACAGGATTAACAGACTAAAAATAGACAATAAGCAACTCTACTCATTGGAGTCAACTTAAGCTGCCCCTCCTGGGAGTTCTCTAAGGTTGTAAATCACACAGGAACTGATTGCCCAACTTTCTCCAGAGGAGCTGTTGGTGGGTTTGAACCGCCAGAGATGGGTTCTGAGTTAGCAGCACAACTCTCTACAGACCACAATACCAAGTAAGAATATCATGAAAAATAATGCAGTTCTTTGAGTATTACAGCTTTCTGGTGACCAGATAGGTGGAGAGCAGTGCTGCTAACCCGTAGGCAGCGCCTCTCTGGCAGTTCAAATCCACCCGCAGCTCCGCAATCTCTTCCTGTGGGATCTATAGCCTCGGAGTGAGTTGTGCTTTAGATATAGACCCTTTTTTTAAAGTGTGTGTTTTATAAATGTTCTTTCCCAGTCTGTGGCTTGGCTTTTCGCTTTCATGTTTTTGAAGAACACAAATTTTTAATTTTAATGAAGCCTAAATTGCTATTTATTTTTTTCTTTTACATGTGGTATTTTATCTAAAAATGTAATACCAAATCCAGGCCAGCTAGATTTTCTCCCATGTTATCTTGTAGATGAAGGTGTATAGTTGACACGACGTGAACAGAAAACCACCAACATCAATTCCACAGAACTGTCAGAAGGAGTAAGCTGTTGTGAGAGCCTCTGAGACTTTCTATAGTTTATCATGTAGCGTAAGATAACAGAAACATGGTTTATGAATTTTCATGTTGATGGATGTTGGAGTTGTATCTAATTTGAGGATAGTGTAACTAAGGCTGCCATACATATGTGTAAACAAATGTACAAATATAACCAGCACCAGTAAAGTTTCTTTCAAGAGACCTTATTACTTTATAAGTCACTCATATTGGTGTTATTAGGTCCTATCAAGTGGTTTCCAACTTATACAACCTCATGACACGATTGAAGTTTTCTAGGCTGTGGTTTGGCACTTCCAACCTACCTGCTTCACAGTGAGAGAAAGACGGGGCTGTCTGTTTTCATAAAAATTTACAGCCTCCAAAACCCTATGGCAGTTAGGCTCTTGTCTTAGAAGGTCTCTTTGAGTCTAAATTGGCTTGGTGACACAGAGAGAGAGAGCGAGAGCGCAATCCCAAAGGGATGTGATTCGAATCCATCAGCTCCTTGGAGAAGAATGGACAAACTCTTCCCATACAATTTACTGCATCTGAAAACCCACTGGAGAGTCATCTGTGGGTCAGTTCTGACTCAACAACACACAACAATAACTCTCTAGATAGACAGATAGAGAGATAGATACATAGATAGATATAAAATATATAAATATATTTATATATATAAATCTATGTGTCTGTGCTTGTTTGTAAACAATTGTACTGTTTTGTGGGCATTTTTATATGATCTTAAATAGCTTTCCAAAGCACAATTTTTAACAGTTTCTTAAAATCCCAGTGAACACAAATAGCAACTCAGAGCTCACCCCCTGAGCAAATCTAGCATGGAGATTTTGGTTTCTAATACCATTCTCCAATAAATGCAAACAGGACTCCTTGGAGAAATGTTTAACTCTAGAACTGGATAGAAAATATGCAGGATGAGCTTAGAGCTTCTCATGGTGTCAGCAAGTAAGGAAGAACAAAACCAGAACCACATACAAAATGATGCAACAACTCAAGGAGCTCCAGTGGCCGAAGCAAGAAAGAATTGGCCAACAGAATAAACTAACATGCTGTCTTTTATCTTGCCACTCACTCCTTGGTAAATTGAATTTGGACTGACTCAAAGCTGACCCTCCAGCCAGTTTTCAGAGACTATAAATTACACTGAGGGGCTTATCCATCTTTCTCTCACAGAGAAGCTGCTGGATTCAAACCTTCTGCCTTTGGGATGGTAGTGCAACTCCTTACCCATTAGGCCACCAAAGCCTATCTTATAAAAGAGTATAAAATAATTTGCACAAATCCATGCTAACACAAATAAATGACTGAATAGACAAATGAGAGAGATCAATCTCTGCAGAAGAACCCTAAATGCTTCATGGGGCAATGTGGGCTTGCATGGTATGGTAACTTTCTTCCAATGAATAAAGTATGAAACGAAGAGAAAAGGAATAAAGGTACAATAAAGAAATAATAACTGACAAACACTGACTCCTCCAGTTGGTCAATGTTAATGACAACAATTTTAACTCTTCTCACCCAAACCCCATTAACTACAGTCTAATCAAAACGAAACACCCCGCAAATCCCAAATGAGGAACTTGCCACAAAACACCCGACTGGGTTTCTTCAAAGCTGGGGCCCACTTCCTTCTGTTTAGCTTACCATTTCAGTTAAAAAACAAAACAAAACAACAACGCAAGTGTGATCCAAGGAACCATAGGATATGAAGCGAGTCTTCAGATTGTCTTTAACGGTCTAAAAATACTATACATGAGTGGTTCTCATAGTGGTCCCAGGACCAGCAGCATCAGCATTACCTGGGAACTGGTCAGAATGGCAAATGCTCAGACCCACCTCCATCCTCACTACCTAGCTTCTTCCCTTAATGCCTTGAACTCCCAATAGGATGAATGGAGTTGATGACTCCAACTCACCTGATCTGAGTTGGAATAAACTCTAGGGCACATAGCAACAGCGACCAATTAAAAGAACTATTTTCCATTTATCACCACAGAGATTCAGGACAAGGTGAAGAATCAGAAGCAGGTGAAGGGAAGGGAGTCTGTTTAACGGAATTGCTCATTTTCTTGACCGCTAGGCGACCCCTGCTAATTCATACCACATCACTGGGTTCTAAAGGCCCTCACATTCTGAAAAAGTGTTGATGCTTCTTAAATAACTCTTCAACACGTGGTGTCTGTAAACTTGCAACTTTTCTATCTGCAACACTCTACTTTCACAGTATCAATATCTTTGGATATAACTAAGTATCTCCATTTTACAGAGAAAGGCCACTGAGGCTAGTTGTTATATTCGGTCAAGTTGAATATGACTCAGAGAGACCCTATGGATAATAGCTCTGAACCCTTCCCTATCTTGAGCCAACCTCCTCATCTCTGACACACATGCCCCTGTTGCCAGTCTCTGCATCAGTCCATCTCATCCAGAGTCTTCCTCTCCTGCACTGACCCTCTACCCTTCCAAGCATGATGTCCTTCTCCAAGGACTGGCCCTCCTGGCAACATGTCTAAAGTATATGATACAGAGCATCACAATCCTAGCCTCCAAGGAGTAAACTGGTCTTACCCTTTCTAGGACAGACCTTGGCGGTCCATGGTATGTTCATTACTTTTTCCCAGCACTACAGCTCAAAGGTGATGATTCTTCTTCTGTCATCCTCAGTGACAAGCTCTCAGATGCATAGCAACCAGTTGAGAAGACTATGGCCTCTAGACTGATATCATTCATTGCTCATAAGCACTCTAGAGAGGTCCCTAACCGCAGACTTGCCTAAAACAACTAATCTTTTGATTTCCTGTCTGTTGGTACCAGAAGTGTTGATTGTGGATCCAAACAAGATGAAATTGTTAACAGCCTCATTCTAGAAGAGATTAAATGACCTTCCTGACATAGTACTGGTTGTGATAAAATTTGTGTGAGGATCTGTTAACCTCTCCTCTGTCTCCCAGAACACTGATTTTGACTCCCAGTTGCACACAACAGTCACTGGAGGGGCTTTCAAACCCTGAAGCCATGCCCCGTACTTAGTCTATTTCATTCTTCTGTGATAGCACCCAGTCACTGGAATTTTTTAAAAGGCTTCTGAAGATAACACCTTTTTCAATTGTTGCTTTTTCATAATTCCTTTTAACTTTTAGATCTTTTCAGACCCACACAAAAAAGACACAAAACTACCTCCCCCAGCTTTCCCAGACATTAATTTCTTGTCACATTGCTGTGGTACATTTGCCAAAGTCAGGATGTTAATATTGAAACAATACCATTCAGTCATCTACTAATTTTATTTAAATTTCCATTTCAATCCACACAGGTTATTGCTTTTGTTTGCCATGTGTCCTTAAAGCCAAAACCAAATTCAGCCCGTTGCCACCAAGTCACTTCCTGCTCATAGTGGCCCTGCAGGAGGCCATAGAATTGCCCTATAGGATTTTCAAGGCTGTGATGGAGTCTATAATCAAGTTGTGCTACTAACCCAATGCTATAAGTCATCCATAGTTCGATTCCACCATTAGCTCAGTGGGAGAAAGATGGAAAGTCTCCTCCCATTGCATTTTACAGCCTCAGAAACCCGATAGCGTTGTGCTGGAACCAACTTGACCACAGTGTATTTGTTGTTGTCATCATTATTTGACATCAGATCAGAACTGAGCCATAGCTGACCCTCCAGGGGATTTTCCGAGCCAGTTAATCACACAGGAGACGATTGCCTATCCTTTACCCACAGAGTAGCTGCTGGATTCGAACCATGTGCCTTCGAGATTGCAACACAGCTTCTTCCCACTCAGGCACCAGAGCTCCCTGACAGCAGTGAATGAGTGTGAATCCTTGTGGAAGCTGACTGCAGCATCGATTCCTCCACTGATTCCTGCATTGATTGGAACTACTGACATTTCACGTAGCAGCCAAGTGCTTTAACCACAGCACTGGCAGGGTTTCTCATGTGTTCTTTCTGTCATGACTGTTCAGTCAGAAGTGACTCATAACAGACCCTCCAGGGGATCTTCAGAAGCTCTAAATCACGGGAGGTGAGAGCTCTGGTGGGTCTTTCCTAAGGGATTTTCATGTGCATCCAAGGTTGAGAACTGCCCGAGTGGACAACTGTCAGCATTCTTCGTTGGTTTTATGGAGGTGGTCTGTCAATTTATTTCATTGACTAGATAGAGGGCTGTCGGTCTGTTGTCCCATGGTAAACTGAGTGTTGCTGTGATGCTGGAAGATGTACCACCAGTGTTACAAATACCTATTAGGTAGCCCTTGTGAACGGGTTTCCTCTTCTGGAAGCACAGGCCTTTGGAAGTTCAGTGAATAATGAGAGAATGTTGAAGATGAACCACTTGGGTTGGAAGGTGCTTACAACAGGACTGGGGAAGAGCTATTTCCTCAGAGGAGTGTCTACCTTAATGCTGAAGATGGAGCAAAACTTTCACTCAATGAATGACCTTCCTTGGCTGATGGCAAAATACAAACTGAGGAGAAATAACTTCCACATCCATTAATAATGGGCAGTGAAAGAGAAGACCCTCAATGAGATGGATTGAAATTGTCCACAACAGTGGATGCAGGCATGACGGAGATTATGCCAACTGGGCGGGGTAGGGAAAAGTTCAAATCTGTTGTTCTATGGTCTCTGTGAGTCATGGTCGACTCAACAGCCCCTGACAACAACAGCATGGTGTAGTCTTCACCCTGCTTCTCTGACATATAAGAATGTTGTCTGACACAAGAGTCCACAATTAAGGTTGCATAGTGGAGTGTACTTGGGGCCATGGGAGGGGTGCGGGGGGATTATATATCAAAGAAAGAATTTTTCCTTTACTTGTCAAAGAGAGGAACGAACTGGGGCGGGGCAGGGTGATAAGTGCAACAATGAATGTATGGAAATCCATAATCTCTGTAAGTGTTCATTAAAATTATTAAATTAAAAAAAAGAATGTTGTCTGAAAAGCCACTGTATTTCTAAGCTATTGTTATGTTACTGAGATGAATCATTTGACGGTTTCTGGCTATTTTTATGAAGCATCAATTGTCAGAGCTGCCAAGAGGAGAAATAAGACTAGTTCTATTCACCAAAGGGTGAGTGGCACCCAGCTGAAAGGTAAATGGTTCAAGGAGAGGGAGGGGTTAACGCACCTTCAACTCTTAACTCACAGTTTAGCGGTGTAGGTCGTGACTGAGAAGAATGGCATTCTTTGGATGTGAATGTCTTGCATGCAATTTAGATTTTAATTAGAGATGTGGTGTACCTTAATGTAGAAGTATTTATACAGGGAGGTCAAAGAAGCTGCACTGAAAACCTTGCACTTCTCGCAGATGGCTTATTAAATGAAAAAGTACCTCTTAGCCTCTAGTCTTGACCCTGCCTTTGCCGAAGATGAGTCACTGAGACGTCAGGCTGTCCGTCATCCTGAGTGACTGGCGGGGCTGCTCCAGCTGGAAGAGTCACCTGACACACGCTAAACTGGGTAATCCAAACAGGCTTTTATTTTTATTTTCTCCTTCAGCCCAATTACCTTTATCCAATTAGAATTTTCATCCTCATCTATTTATTCCCACCTGGTTTGGGTCCAAACAAACCTGTTCATCTCTGCTGTGTGCAAATTAGCCTGGCTGCAAAGCCCCCAGGGCTTAACAGAGATCCATCCACGACTAGGTAAAAAGGTTATTAAATTTGAAACTGCATCCTCATCACCGGCCCTGGATTCCTCTGGGCCACAGATGTTCACTGTCAGCAAATACTTCCTCTGCAAAAGCTTGGAAGCACTTGAACTTAGAGCATTACATATGTGTTTATATCGGAAATCATATGCACAGACACGTCGGTGGTCTTCAGCTTCCTGCAGAGCGCAGCTGGTTCCAATGGAGGGAGATCGCTGCCAGGACACACGGCCACCCAAGTGCCTGCACAGAAGGCTCACTCATCCCTGGGGCTTTGAACACACTGCTTCCCTTGCCGAGGGACACTCCTTGCTCCCATCCAGCCTCATTTCTCTGCCAGGCCATCACCCATTCAGCCTCAAGTTTTACTTTTTCTGCTGCCTTTTCCAGGAGGTTTTCCTTCCCCAGAATGTTATTTTTGTGTATTAGCACAGTCACACCAAAGCCCAGTTGCTGTGGAGCTGAGGCCAACTCCTGATAGACTGACATGTTCCAGAGTCAAACTGCTCCATACATAGGCTTTCTGATGGCCGGTTTTTCACAAGCAGACCTTCTAAGCCTTTTTTCCCAGGATGCCCCTGAGTGAACTCAAACTTCCAATGTGTTGGTTAGTAGCTGAGCACACTCACTTTTTATACCACCTAGGGACTCTATTTGCATAACACTCGGGGCTTATAAGTGCTGAGGTAATTCCATAGTAATGGATTCTTGTATATTTTCTCCAAACTTCAAGCTCTGCCCTTGTCCCATAATAAAGTATCTGTGTGATTGAATGTGTAAATGAGAGCTTCTGCTTGTTCCATCTAATATTAGGTCTGATGTTTTCAGGTAGGTTCTCTAGAGAAGCAAACACCAATGGAAATAAAAATATAAAATATATATTTCATTATGTATATAGTCTATATGTTGTTGTTATGTGCCGTCGAGTCGTTTGTGACTCAGCGACCCTATGTACAACAGACCTAAACCCTGCTCTATCCTGTGTCAATCGCACTGTCTCTGACACACCCATCGTGGTTACCCCAGTCACTGAATCAATCCATCTCAAAGAGGGTCTTCCCCTCTTGCGCCATCCCTCCACCCTCCCAAGCATGATGTCCCTCTCCAAGGACCTGTCTCTCCTTGCAACATGCCCAAAGTATGTCAGATGAAGCCTCAGAATCCTTGCCTCCAAGGAGTTGCTTGGTTTAACTCTCTCTAGGATGAATCTGTTTGTTTTCTTGACCGTCCAGGGTACATTCAATACTCTTCTCTAGTACCACGGCTCAAAGGCATCAATTCTCCTTCTGTCCTCCCTAGTCATTGTCCAAGTCTCTGATGCATAACAAGTAATTGCAAAGACCATGACCTGTATCACACGCACCTTCGTCTCCAGAGAGACACTGTTGCTCTTGAGTACTTTAGAGAGGTCCCTAACTACAGACTTTCCCATCTCAATGCAATACGTTTTTTTATTTCCTGACTGCTGGTGCCAAGAGTGTTGACCATGGAGCTAAGCAAACGGAAGCTGTGAACAATCTCAATCTCTTCACCATCCATCCTGATGCTACCAATTGGTCCAGTGGTGAGAATCTTTATATAGTCTATATAACGTGGGCCAATTGGCAGCACCATGATAGATGGAGAAGAGGTTAAAGTTGTTAAAAATTACAGATTGTTTGGCTCCACAATCAACACTCTTGGAACTAGCAGTCAGGAAATCAAAAGATTAATTGCATTGGGAAAAATCTGCTTTCAAGGACCTCTCCAGAATGCGGAAAAGCAATGATGTCAGTCTAGAGACGAAGGTGTGCCTAATCCAGGCCATGGTCTTTGTAAGTACTTGCTATGCATCAGAGAGCTAGACAATGACCAAGAATAAGAATCAATGCCTTCAGGGTGTGGTGCTGGAGAAGAGTCTTGAACATTCTATGGACTGCCAAGAAAACAAATAAGTTTGTCTTGGAGAGAGTGAAATGAAGTTTCTCCTTGGAGGCTAGGAAACTCCATCTCCCATATTTTGGGCACATGACTGGGAGGGAACGATCCTTGGAGAAAGATATGCTCTGAAGGGTGGAGGAAAGGTACAGGGAAAGAAGACCCCAGATGAGATAGATTGATACAGTAATGGGGGCAATGGGGGTAGGTGTGTTGGAGTCAGTGAGACTGGCTTAGGACAGGGCAGGCTTCAGAGCTGCTGTGCATAGGGTCATTATGTGTCACAGGTGACTCAATGGCACATAACAACAAAACAACATGTTTCATGATACATAATATAGACTATTTCATGCATAATATGGGCTATTATCTATATCATTATATGTAATATAGACTATTATTTCGTGTGTGTGTGTGTGTGTGTGTGTGTGTGTGTAGTGGCCTAGTGGTATGGTACTGTGCTGCCAACCCAAAGCCACACAGTTCAAATCCACTAACTGCTCCATGGGAGAAATATGACAAACTCTTCTAAAAAGTATCTGGTGGGTCAGCTATGAATTGGTTCCAACTCAATGGCACAAAACAACAACAACCAATTTATATATATAATTGTACTATTACAAAATCTATCCTTAGACGAAGAAGCAGTTGTTTGAATGGAGCAAGGGAACACTGCATTGTTTAAAATCAGAAAGTATATACATCAGGGATGTATCATTTCTCCATTCCTGTTCAATCTTTATATTGAGCAAATTAATTTGTGAAGCTGGATTCTATGAAGAGAAATGTGACATCAGAATCAGAAGAATCAGAATCATCAACAACCTGCAGATGATACAACCCTGCTAGCTGAAAGTAAAGAGGACTTGAAATGCTTGCTGCAGAAGATCAAGGATTACAACCTCCAGTACAAATAACATTTCAACACCAAGAAAGCGAAATTTCTCACCACTAGGTGAATAGATCATCATCATGATAGATGGAGAAAGGACTAAAGTTGCCAATGTTTTCATCCTTTTGGATCAAGAAACAACCCCCTTGGTACCAGCGGTCAGGAGATCAGGTGATATATTGCACTGGGGAAGTCTGTTATCAGAGACTTTTCCAAATTTTGAAGCGCAATGATGTCAGCTTAAAGACTAAGGTGTGTCTGATTCAGGCCATCATCTTTTCAATCACTTATATGCTTATGAGAGCTGGGCAATGAAAAAAGATGACAAGAGACAAAAATTGATGCCTTTGAGCTGAAGTGGAAAAGAAGAGTACCGACTATTTCATGGATTGACAAAAGAACAAAGAGATATGTCTTGGAAAAATGTAGCCAGAGTGCTACTTGGAGACAAAGAAGCTTCACCTCTTATACTTTGGGCATATTGCTAGAACAGGTTATTCTTTGGAAAAAGACATCATGAGGGTCAGCAAAAGAGAGGAAGATCCTCAATGAGATGTATTGACATGGTGACTGCAGCAATGGACTTGAGTGTGTCAGAGATGATGAAGATGGCACAGGAGAGGGCAGAGTTCAGATCTGTTGTTCACAGAGTCTCTATGACCCAACAGCACCAAACAAGAGCAAAGATATAGACAGATAGATACATACACATATCGCACATATATAACATATACACAGATACATGCATACATTATATATACCTATTTATCTGTCTCTTGCTCTGAGTATATATATATATATATATATACACACACACATATATACATCCATACATACATACATAAGAAGAGACAGATATAACTCACATACTCATAGATCCGGGTAAGTCCCAGCTTGGAGGGACAGGTGAGCTCTGCCAGACTTCCTTATCTGTTCGATGCAGGCCACCACGACCCAAATGGAACACCCTTCCATTTACTGACTATTCAAAACCACTCCCTTCAAGGTGTGATTCCATTGCATCAAACCTCCTCAAGGGAACGACTACATCATAAATACTAAACCAGAGAATCACAGAAAGCTGAGTTGATACATCATCTTAAACCATCACGCCCATCGAGGGCATTGCTCAGCTATTTATTTGCCTGAGTTACCGCCTTCAATCCAGGCCACAACTCTGAGAAAATAAGACAGTCAAACAAACCCATGACCAGTGAGTCCATGCTAATTCACAGCAACCTTTTGGGACAGAGAAGAAGCATCTGAGAGGCAGATGCCACATCTTTCTCCTGGGGAGTGCCTGGTGACTTGACACTACAGACTATTTTGGTTATCAACTGAGTGCTCAACCACTGTGCAACCAGGGCTCCTTGTGCAACCTTAAGCAGGAGACATTATTCGTCCATTCCTCCGTGAGGACACAGAGGAGGAGATAAGTGGTTTGCTTTTTGCTTCACAGAGTCAAGATTTGAACTTGTATCCAGTTGCAAACCTTGACCTCTTAAACTCTGTTTTTTGTTATTTTAGTTTTGTATTTTATTTATTAACTCTTGCTGCATCAGGGCCCCAGAAGGCACAGCTTGCAGGCCCCATTTCCCTGGGTAGGCTGTGCTGCTGGAGGCACAGTTCCTCCGGACCCCTGAGGGAAATGGGCTCTCCTTGTGTACACTCTTCAGTAGGATGGCCTGAGGCGTCTTCTACAGAGCAGCCGCTGGGCCCTCTGCCCTCAACATTAGAACAGGAGGCAGCGTGACCTCCCTCGCCATGTGTGCTGAGGCAACAAACTGACAGGCTGCTCAGGAAGGACTTTGTGCCACCATTTCTGACTGGCTCCGGTTTTCAGCCACCTGGGCTGTTGTTCTGAAATCCCAGGTAGGTGTGAGTGCAGGCCAGCTCATCCCAACCTTTCCAGCGAGTGGGAAGCAGGCTTCTCTGGCAAAGAATCACAAAAGGGGTGGGTGAGGGAGCACGGTTGGTGTTCAGGTTGCATCTCCTATAGCAAGCCCTCCGGGGGGTGGGGGTGGGGGCGTGAGAAATCCACCAGCCCCATGCCTGCCGCTTGCTTGCCTACAAGCCTTGCCTACCAGCCTCTGCAGGTGACTCATGCTTCAGCCATCCTCCTCCTCCCAGGCACACACCTCCAGATGTTCTGGAAGAAGGAGCAGGGGACAGGTGAGAGGAGGGATCCCTTTGTGCCTGGAGATTCCCTGCGGGGAGCCTGCTCTTGCTTCCTGGCTTTTCAGATGAATAGATAATTCATTGTGAAAAGAGTCCAGGCGCTTTTAAAGTTTCAAAGACTCAAGACAGAAATTTCTCGCTCAGGGAAGTTTGCTGTTTTCTTAAAACCCTGCCTCTCTCTCTGTGTCTCCCACACTCGACATCCAGAGCTTGTGTGGGGAGGTTCAGGCTTTGTGCCTGGGCAGCCTGGGATATCAAGCTTCCTCTTCTTGCTTCCCTGTCAGATTATTAATCCATACCTGGAAGTCTCTCTGGAACAAGTACTATGCTCACAAGCAAAAATGCACACCAACTGGTTGCCATTCAGTGCACCCTAATTCCTGATGGCTCCATGTGTGCAGTGTAGGGCAGAGATTGCCAGGCTGAGCCCAAGTTGCCAGGCGTTTCCTACAAAGCCTTTGGGTGGGTTTAAGCTATCAACTTTTTGGACTGCCTACTATCCTCCCAACAAATGAAACCTGATGTCACTGAGTCTGTTCTAACTAGTAGCATCTAGTAGGTCGGGGAGAATTGGCCCATTGGATTCCCAAGTCTGGAGTCTTTACAGATGTGATTGCTACATCTTTCTCCTGAGGACCAGTTGGCAGGTTCAGATTGCTAACTTTCTGGTTAGTGGCTAAGCACTTAATCCTGGCAATACCAGGGCCTCTTTCACCATTCTTACAGCCCCTTTTAAGTAAAGACCCAATTCAAACTCACACTCATTTCCATCAAGCTGAAACTGACTCATCGCTGACCCTCCTGTGGATTTGCAGAAATGGCCCAGGAGAAAATTTTCTGTCTTCCTCCCAAGGAGTTTCTGGTGGATTCCAACCTCCAGAGAGACTCTGCTTTGGGTTAGCACCACAACTCCCTACAGATTGTGCCCCTAGTTATTGTTGTTATGTGCCATTGAGTCACATGTGACTCGTAGTGACCCAATGTACAACTCTGAAGCCTGCTCTGTCCTGAGCCAGTCTCACTGACTCCAACACACCTACCCCCAATCCATTGATACCTACTGTATCAATCCATCTCATCTGGGGTCTTCCTCTCCTGCACTGTCCCTCCACCCTTCCAAGCATGATGTCATTGTCCAAGGACCGGTCCCTCCTGTGCATGTACTCAAAGTATGTGAGACAGAGCTTAAAAATCCTAGCCTCCAAGGAGAAGCTTGGTTTCACCCTCTCCAAGACAGACTTATTTGTTTCCTTGGTGGTCCATAGTATGTTCAAGATTCTTCTCCAGCACCACAGCTCAAATACATCAATTCGTACATTCCAATCCCCTTCCCTGTGGAAAGGTCCCTGTTGACCTCGGGCTGGAAAACTCTGACTTGGCCTGAGAGAAATACAGGAAAGAGCTGGGTCAATGAGAATCTCTTGGAAAAGTTTACATTAGAAATCACAGAGAATTGTGGCAATGGACCTTGGAATGGTATCTGAATCCAGAGGTTTTGGACCTGAGTAACCATGTGGACCAGGCCTAATGTGTGACTGTGAGGAACCACAGGCAGCAGGCGTTGCAGTGGGAGAGCAGTAACACCGGACATTCCTCTCCCTGTCTGACAGTATCACATCTGTCGAATCTAAAGTCCCATGCTAAAGAGATTAGATTTTCCTTTCCATTTCTTTTTCTTCTGATCTAAGCATATTAGAGTTGCTGCCTCCAGTATAAAAACCATGCTTCTTAGAGGTTCATGACAACTGGAGAATCTTAACTGCAACCTCATCTCTTTTAGATTGTGTCCCAGGTTAAGATAAGCACGCCATCATTATTGGGACAATTTGGAGACCCTTGAAAATGACTCCCTTGTGGAGCTCACAGGCTCACCGCAATATCTAGTATGTGCTCTATCTGTGAACACATAAGCTTAGAAGAGGCCTAAGGGCCTTCAGTTTACAGGTAAAGAAATGTCCAATGTGGTAAGGAAGTTCTGTGCTGCCGGTTCATTTTGATCCTCACAAATAAATAAAGTCACCATCAGAACTCAAGCAAGGTTAGTTTGAGGGGAAACTAAGAAGCTGGGGGAAATGTTAGAAATCTATAGTCTCAGCATTAAAAAATGATTACAGAGAGGGGGAAAAAGAAGATCCCAGTAGTAAGGTTATTGTTTAAAAACAAAACATAAAAAAAAAATCACATGATCTGTATGTTTCTAAATAACATGCAGAAAATCAAGGAGCCCTGAAGGCCTTGTGACACGAAGCTTCACTGTAATCCTGAAGGCATGTGGTTCGAATCCACCTCCTGCTCCACAGGGGACAAGGATAGGCAATCTCCTCCCATGTGATTAACTGCCTCTGAAAACTTGCCAGAAGGTCAACTCTGGGTCAGTTCTGACTGTACAGTACACAACAACAATGACAACAATAACAACAGAGTGCAGAAAAATCTTCACTAAAGTGTCCTAGACAAGGAGACTTATTAGCATTATTACCAACACTAGTCTGTCAGTTTGTTAGACTGAGGAGGCCTGTGTGTTGTCTTGAGGATGTACTAACTAGCAGGGTCATCCATGGTGGACAGGCTTTAGTGGAGCTTCCAGATGAAGACAGGTTAGAAAACAGGTCTCACCATCTACTTCTGAAACAATAGACTCCTAAAACCCGATGAAGAGCTGCAGAATATTGCCTGGTACTAAAAGATGAGATCCTCCGTTTGGAAACCCACTTAAAATACTCCTGGGGAAGAGCTGCTTTCTCAAAGTTGAGTCTACCTTCATGGCGTGGATGGAATAAGCCTTCAGTGAAGGGCCTTTGTTTGCTGATACGACAGTACTTACAAGGAAGAAAACCAGTGGCAAACATTCACTTATATTCAGAATATGGAAATGTATCAACAAAGGACACTAAAACAAAACAAAGAAATGATACAGAGAGCCGAAGAGAAGACAGACTTCAAATGATGCCTTGAGAAGACAAAACAAAATAACATCATGAAAGATGCAAAGACATGGAGTTAAAAATTAAGAGGGAAGAAAATGTTCAGTATTCCTAAAGTTGAAAGAAATGAAGAAAAAAAAAATTCAAGTCCCAAGTTGCAATGTTGAAAGCTTGTTGACAAAATGTTGCATGATGCAGGAAGCATTAAAAGGTGATGGAAGGAATGTGCAGTCTTCAGGCCAAAAAGAATTGTCGGACATTCAGCCATTTCAGAAGGTAGAATATAATAATAATATTGATAAATTATTATTATTGAAAAGAAATTAATAAATAAAACAAACAATCCAGCAAAAGACAAACCACTCCAAAACCAATGGTACTGAAGGAGGAAGTCCACTGTATTGACCTTCCCTCCCCACCTAACCACCAAAAAAAAGGCTTCAAGGTTGATGGAGTACCAATTAAGGTATTAGACCAATGAATGCAGTCCTAAATGTGCTCACTCACTTATGCTAAGAAATTGATAAGACAGCTACCTGGCCACACAACTAGAAGAGATCCACATTTGTGACCATTTCAAAGAAAGGTGAACCAACAGGATACACAAATTATAAAAGAATATCATTAATTTCACACACAAGTAAAGTTTGCTGAAGATGATAAAAACATGACTGGGTCAGTACATCAACAGAAAACTGTCAAAAGTCCAAGCTAAATTCAAAAGAGGAAGTGGAAGCAGGGATATAAGACAGATGTTGGCTGAAAGCAGAGAATATCAGGAGGCTGTTTTCTTGACTGTTCAAAGGCATTTGACTGTGTGGATCATGACAAATTATGGCTAACATTGAAAAGAATAGGAATCCCAAAACGGTTAGTTGTGCCCATCCAAAACCTGTACATAGATCAAGAAACAGAAATTCGAACATAATAGGAGGTTACTGGACGGTTTTGAGTCAGGAAAGTTGTGTATCAGGGTTACATCTCCTCCTTATTCATCTATATGTTGAGTACATATGCTGCCAAAGATCTGTAAAGTATTAAGGAGCAAGGATATCACTTTTAAGAATAAGGTGTACCTTCCCAAACCCACAGTCTTTTTACTTGGAAGTTGGGCAATGAATAAAGAAGATGGAAGGTGAACTGGTGCGTTTTAATGGTGGTGCTCATGAAGAATATTGTTAATGCAGTGGCTTCCCAGTAGAACTAATACACTATTTTAGTAGAAAAGTCATAACATCCCTCAGAATACTTTGGGCTGTTATAAGGAAAGCCTAATCCCTGGAAATAGATGGAATGCTTGGTAAAGTAGAAGTCAGGGAACAAGAGGGAGAACTTAATGAGGTAGCTGGACAGGGTAACTGGAACAAGAGTTTAAGTTTAGCAGAGACTGTGAAGATGGTACAGGATCCTGCAGAGTTCCATTCTGTGGCATGCAGGATTATTAATTGGAGCCAACACTACAGCACCTGCCAGTAATAATAGCAGCATTGTTAGGGAGGCCTGGTGGTGCAGTGATTAAGTGTTTGATGCTAACTTAAAGGTCAAATCGCCTACCTCTCCACAGGAGAAAAATGTGACCGTCTGCTTTCTGAAGATCACAGCTAGGAAACCTGAGGGGCAGTTCTGTGTTCTGTACATTCACTATGAATTAGCATCAAATTGTAAAAAGAGCAAAGGCCTCATGAAACAGCCATATCTGACTTTTACCAACTTCACAAAGGGGAGTTGTCCCTGTTAACAACATCAACAACATAAAACCAATTCCCATGAGGTCAAGCATGTCCCCTATCCTTCCACACTTCTTACTACTTATTCCAACACCAATCTTACTACTTTCCTGGGTCCAAAATCTGATCCAATTTCTCACAGACATTTAGAACCATATTAGGAAAATCAAAAGGCTAGGGGTTAGTAGCAGAATACAGACAGGAAAGCTTCCAAAATGTGTTCACAGGCACGTCAGCCTAGGGTTCTGCAACTTTAGGCCAGTGTTACCAAACCTGCAGTCTTGCAAATTATGGTTCCCCTCTCCCCAAGGCCTCCAACAAACTTAGGTAAAAGGCTCTTAACTCTGGCTCAGTGGTGGAGCAGTCCCAGTGTCAGTTACATCTCATGTCAGGTCTCTGGTTCTCCACTGTGGCTGCTGTGCCTGCTGGGGCTCCAGGCCTTGGTCTGGCTGGCACAAGAATCTCTCAGGGCGGTGGGAGGGGTGCTGGGGGATTGCATACCAAAGAAAGAATTTTTCTTTTACTTCTCAAAGAGAGGAACGAATTGGGGGAAATGGGGGGGGGTGTGGAGGGCTGAGCAGGGGGAAAAGTGCAACAATGAATGAATGGAAATCCAAAATCATTAAAATTAGTAAAATAAAATTTTAAAAAAAAAGAATCTCTGGTCTTGAAGGACACATTACAGTCTCTTTCTTCTTTGCTGGTGGTGAGGTTTTTCCTTCTTCTGCTAGACTCACTCAGTTTAATGTGAGACTAGCCAATCCCCTTGAGGATAAGCAAAACACCCTATTGACGTATTCACACGTATCCACATGGCAAAGTCAAATTCACTGGCTACAGAAGCCATTTGAACACTGAGCTCTTTACATCACACAAATCAGTGGCAATTGCTTAAAAAACAAAAACAAAAACAAAACAAACAAACAAAAAAAGCACCCCAAACCCAAAAACCAAAAACCAAAGCCATTTTTCACAGCTCCCCTACAAAGTCTGAGAAGATAAGACTGGAATTATCCTTCCAAAATATCATGATTCTATTCTGCACACATAGCTTGCCGTGACTCAGAATCACCCCAGCAGCACACACCACACAATATTCCCATTACACAGTATTAGATAGAGTTTGTTTCCCTCCAGCCTCCCATTTTTTTCATTATGAAAAAAAGTTCAGAAAAAGAAAAGCAAACAAACAACATTGCCCAGAGGTGCTCTTGTGTTTATTTCTATGCACACAATTGCTTCTTGCTTCAAGAATGCAAATGCATGGGTGCGCTATGTAGTTAGGCTGTTGAAGGCGTTTAAGATCTTACTTCTTTTGCCATTAAATTGCTGCAGAAATCTGAAAGGAGGCCCCTAAGGAGTTTATATTTTAGTTTTATTCTTTCCCATCTTGTGTCAAAGAAAGTTATTGAGTTCTCAGAAAATGGGGATTAGTCCTGTTCAGTGAGTCTCAAGAAGTTACATTTAAAAATATAACAAAATTTATGGGTCTTCGCTGCCTTACACATATTTATTCTGTATCAGGGACAGCAGCTGTATCGGTGCACTAGCTGCCTGGGCACTTGGAGAAAGAAGACTTGGCCTCTACCCAAGGAAATGTTACCATTTCAAATAGGGTTTGCTCCCAGTTCAGTCATGGCTGAAAAAATGAAAACAGACTGGAGTTTTTAAGATTTGGGTGAACCAGAATGACAAGTGGAGGAGGAAAAATCATGGATGAAAGCTCTGCTAGAAATTTTCTCTCCTTCTTAGAAAACAAAGGTGTTTGTATACATTGAATGACAATCTCATGCATGTCATATTTTGAGCAGAGTCTGAAAAACAATGGGACCTTCTCCAAGATGGCAGCCCACGGCACCACCCTGGCATGTTGTTCCCTGCAGTCCTGCTAATAATCCAATCACACACGTGAACTTCCTGAAAAGGCTCACTCTATTTTGAACTTCCCATTCCAGGGCTTTGACTCATAATTTTCCCTGTCCCTGTTATTAGTTCTAAAGCATCAAATTTAAGAAAAAACAAAACACAACAAATCTTGTGTCTATCTTGGTTTCATTTCATTAGCCATGTCTAAGCTAGTTAAAAATGACTTGAAGATCTGGTATAAAATGCAATGAACAGCATGTGGGCCCTAGTATTAGACCCCAAATACCAATCACAATACAGTATATGCATAATTAGGAAAACAAACCCTTTAGATTGGTTTGCTGCTTCTTGAGGACAAGCTGACAATATAGAGCCAACACTGTGAATTATGCATCTTATTTACCCAGCAATTCTACTTTCAGTAATGTGTGTGAGGAAAATAATACAGGCTATAGTGGGAATCTTCATTTCAGACTAGTTTATAATACAGAAAACCTGGAAGCAATTTAAATGTCCACAAATTGAAGAGGAGATGAGCAAATTATAATAGATTTGACAAAGTAGGATACTTCTCTTGAAAATGGTATTGTAAAAAATATAATTCTTAATACAAAAAGATGTTCATGAGATCATTGTGTTAAAAGAGGTCACAAATGCAGAATGAACTATTAAATGCATATTTGATGACAGCGAGAGTTGCTTTTCTTATCTGTATTCTATGATTTTCTCCATTATTTACTATATTTAAAAAGGAAAATTGAAAACTGACTGTTGACTTTTTGTGTGAAAAGCAAGACACCATGTGATATTTCATGATGAATTGTTAAAGAATAAGTGGATGAATGAGGAGGCAGCAAGAAAAAGGGAAATTCCTGAGATAAAAGACTTGGGGGGCAGGGGGAATGAGCGAGGATTGGAGTATGAAGGTAAGCTAAGCTGCTGTTACAAAAATACCCACTCCGAAGTGGGGATGGGCAGGGGGGGCAGTCATACACAATTTGATAGGTGGAGGGAGGCAGAATAAAAGAAATTGGAAAGATCCAGTAGAGAATCACAAAGACTGGTAATGGCATAGTTCAAGGTGAATAATTTTATAAAACATAATTAATAGAATGATTGTATGAAACACAATATGAATGAAGGATAGAAACCATTAGAAAATAAAAATAATTGGAAAAAATACCCACTCTGCAAACACAGACTTCTGTTTGGGGTAATAGCATAAAGTGAGAATGCCTAAGAGTGAAGATTGAGCACTAAGATTAATATAATTAATGGCATTGATTTGTACATGTGAAGATTATTGAAAAAGCAGATGTGTTGCTACTTCCATGTTTAACACAAGCACACAGCCCCAACATTTGATATCATAGAGAACAAATGAACTTATTTCTTTCTCATGTTCAAGTTAATATCCCTGGAGAGAAGGCACAGGTGTTCCAAGTTCAGGGGCACCAGGTTTTTTCGCTCCTAAGTCTCCCCATTCTTCTTGAGAACTTTGTCTGCAAGACTTAGGCTTGGAGAAGCCAAATGGACACTATAAGGGTCACATGTCAGAAGAGGTCCATATCCCAACACAAACTAAAGGTGAGTGATTTCAACTGACAGCAAGAGAAGTGGACAAAGAGTGCAGCAGGGCAACTCCATGACAGTTCTACTTCCAGGGAAGAAGATGAGGTGGATTTTATTGACCCACTAGCCAGCTCCACCACAGGAAGGCAAAGAGCTGAGTTACAATGAGAAGGGAGAAGGAGCAGAAGGGATTAAAAGAACTACTGCTGGCATCTGTCTAATTAGTGTGATACAGTCAGTGATGGTTGTTAACACATAGAGTGGATGATATGCATGAGTGCTAAATCTTTCTACTCATAATTAACAAATGTACCAGCATCATTACTCCTTTTTCTGTTTTTTTGGGGGGGTGGGGAGGAATCAGAATTGAATTTGGTTGAACACTAGTAACACTCCATTGCCTATTGCCTGGACTTTTTTCTGTTGAAATCTCCTGACACATACTCTCCTCTATTCATGCCTCACCTCCAATCTATTTTCTGCTCCACATCCCTGTTGTTGTTGTTGTGGTTGTTATGTGCCATCAAGTCAGTAATGACTGATAGCTCATTGTCCAGTGGGTTTCCAGAGGCTGTCCACTGCACTGGAGGAGACTGCCCATCTTTTTCCTGCGAGGCAGATGGTTGATTCAAACCACATGCCTTTGGATTGGCAGTGTAACTCCTTATCACTAGACCACTGGAGCTCCTGAACCATAGGATCCAAATAAAAGCACATAATTTCTCTGCTTCAAGTGTTCTTTGAAAAACATTAGAAACCTTTGCCTTGATTCAGAATGTCCTCTGCAATGTGGCCTGCTTATTTAAACAGCTTCATTGCTTCGCCATTTTCCTGTTATACTCTTTTAGCTCCTAAGTCCAAAGAAACTCTACCACCTCAGAGTTTTCTCACAGGTTCCTTTTCATACCTACAACACTCCTCTTTGTTCTTATCCAGAATAATCCATCCTCTTCCTTGGTGTTTCCCTGAACAAGTCAGCCTCATCCTTCAAGTTCTTTGAGTAAATATCCCTTTATGAAGGTGCTTGTCTGTCTTCTCCAAGCTAAATAACACCCCAGTGTTGTACATTTCCAAACCCTGCTTGCAACTTAAAACTCTCATCATACATGCAACTATTTATAAAATACTGTCTGCGTTCAACGGTAGTGAATTCTGAGTACAGGGCCCAAATATATCCTCTTGAACTCCAAGATTATGGAAAGACATTCAGAATCACGGGCCATGGAGTTATCTTTTCAAGTGAAGACCTTGAGAACCAGGCAGAAGTTATCTTAAGAGAGAATCTTCCTCTGAGGAATGGTAAAAAGTGAGCAAAACTTGCATTGACCTTGAGGGAGAAATCTGAGTAATAGACACTGAAGGGGCTGAAATAAGTAGGGATATTTCAGAAGGGGCAAAAAATAAATGTGTCTGACCTTGTCTTCAGAGCTTTTCTGGTCTCTGGGACGTATTTGTATCCAGATGTCACTTCCTATTTATAAATTAGCCTGGGAGGGGTAGATAGGTGAACTGAAGGAGAATGGAGAGTACATTTGAGAGAGAGAGACAAAGAGAGAGATAAAGGGAAAGAATCAGGGGAAAGTGCCTAATATCCGAAATATTTTGCATGTTCATGAAATGGTTTGTGGCAAGGTGCAGGCCTGGTGCTAGACACTTTGAAGGAAAAGCAGGAGAGATATAAACAGAGGATTACAAGTTCAAATTCCAGAGGAGCTGAGTGGGAAAACAATCCTTTGGCTTGGACAGGTGAGAGGGAGAAGACGTTATCGAGAAGGTGAATTTGAGCTGAACCTTCAAGAAGGATTTGGAATTTTCCAGTAGAAATGAGGAAAGAAAAGAGTACTCCAGAAAACCAAATAACATGAGCTTGAGAAAATAGTCCCAGCATGTCTGGGCAACAGTGAGAAGCCAGAGTGCAATGTGTGTCAGGAACCAGTGTTGGAAAGCTGCGATAATAGTAATCATCACTGACGCCGAGCGGGTACCGCGTCTGTGGCAGACACTGCTTAAGTGCTTTCCTCATATTATCTCAGCTTGTAAGTGGAAGAGCCAGGATTCTGAGCCAAGCCTCCGGACTCCAGAGCCCACACTCGAGCAAGGCGCAGCTTCACGCTGTCAGGGAGAATGAATGCCATGCTACGCTCCCAGGAGGAGTGAGGCGTTAGGAGAGATTGGATCAGTTGGAAAATGACTAGCATTCCAATGATGCTTTAGAAAGACCAGTTCTAAGAGCCCCGGGGACATGCTGTGCAACATCTCCTGAGACACAGAAAACAAGGCATCCTGCCCCACCCGCGGGAAACAGAGTATCTTTCACCAGGAAAACACACAAATGAGCCAATTAAATGTGCGAGTTATTACCACAGGATAGAATTGAGTGTGAATCCTAAAAAGGCTTAGAGCAAGCAAACGGCTCTGAACAGACAGCATCCACTTTAACACGAGAGGGGCGTACTGTGGATGAGCCAAAATAAGATCTTCTCTGGCATTTTTGGGATAGAATGACCTCGATGTTATCCCTAGAGAAGCTGAGAGAGCAGAGGCTGAGGTCAGGTACCATGTATCTGATTTTATAGACACTCAATCCACAACCACTTGCATTGAGGTGAACCATGAGGGAGAAACAAGATCCATGCCATCACTTACTTACTGATTTCCGGCATCTTGCCTGATTGCTTTGTGCTCTAATTTTATTACCTGTAAGATGCAATTAATAATAGCTCTATTAGTTCCTGATATATTACCAGGTCTCTTGAAACTTAGTCTGTAGAGAATAGTGCTATTAACCCAAAGGCAAGCACCTCTCTGGTGGTTCAAGTCCACCAGCAGCTCCATGGGAAAGAGATGAGCATTCTCCTTCAGGTTGGGGTTTACAGCCTCTGAGACCCTGCTGGCAGGTCAGCTATGAGTTTCTTGTGACTCAATGGCAATGAGGTTTGAGTTTATATTCATTTTCTAGGCTGTCACAACAAAATACAATAACAACAACAACAACAACAACAACAAAGTACTTCAAGCAATAGACATTTATCTTCAGTTCTAGAGGATAGAAACTAAAATTCAAGGTTAAAGCCAGGCTTCTTGTGAAGACAGACACCCCAGATACGTCCGAGTCTTGCTGCTTTTGGCAGCTCCAGGAGTCCTTGGTTCGGCCAGCAGAACTACAGTCTCATCCTGTGTCTTCACACGGCTTCCCTCCCTACATATCTTCCTGTCTCTTTTCTCTTCTTAAGAGGGCACCAGCCACACTTGAATTAGGGCTCAGGGGAGATCTGGTGGCCTAGTGGGTACGGAGCTGTACTGCCAATCCAAAGGCAAGCAGTTTGAATCTGCCAGCCACTCTATGGGAGATAGATGGACCATCTCTTCCCATTCAATTTACTGCCTTTGAAAACTTGCTGGAGGATCAGCAGTGTGTTGGTTCCGACTCAACAGTACGTAATAACAACAACAGAAGGCACAACCTCAAGCTAACACATTATGTTTATAGAAATGCCATTTTGAAATAAGAAAACATATTCACAAACATAGGGGGCTAGGACTTCAGTTTATATTCGGGTGTAGAATTCACAGTAGTCGTCCCTACTCCGTGTTTGTGGTGAAGGTTAAGTATACTGCCATATGTAAGCATTGGAAGCAGTATTGCTGGTATTGTCATCAGTGACCCTGTTCGCTTAGGATCAGTGTGGGAAAGAAGATGCCCTAAGATTTAAGTACGTCCTCTCCTGGCCCCTAACTCCACCAGGCATGGCCCGACTCCGTGCTACAAACCCAGCACCCCCACCCACGTTCCACACAGATTCCCTAGGCAATGAGGGCCGGAGGAGCTCCGTACCTGTGCTGACCACAAGGCTGATTAAATGTTCATGGGTAAGTATCTCAGATTTGGGTCTGCATATGCCAGTGCCAGTTTTGCTGCTGGGGGAGCCATCGGTGACTCAGAGGACACGGAGTCCTGAAGCCCTAAACACCAGCCTTCAGTGAGGGTGTTTGCTCCCGAAAAGGTGGGGCAAGTTGCAAAGCAATGCTGAGAGGCCTCTGCTTCCAGCTCTCAGGAACAGCAGCACCAGTCCTTCCTCCCAAGGCCCAATTCAGCTGCAAGGGCCTGGCAAGACCTCCTAACACATCATCTGGAGTGTGTTTCCCAGACCCAGCCCCCTCCACAGGCCACAGGCCAGCCGCTGAGCAGACCGAGTGCACTTCCTGTTGGCAGCTGGAAGGACTGTAGAAGAAACTAACATTCTCTGGGGGTTTCTCCGATTAGCCTACCCTTCCCTGCTTCTTGGGTTTCTTGGTTTCTCTAAATCCAGGCTTTCCTAGGTTTGGGGACTATTCATCTCCTGTTCTCTAAGATTCTGGCTTAAAGAGTGCAAATACAAAGAATTAAGTCAAGCAGGGCTCTAAGTGTCACCTTTATTTCCCGAGGTGTGGGCTCCCTGGTACACAGTGTAGACTTGATGCCAGAATAGAACATGCACCACCTTCCAGTCCAAATCCAGTCAACTTGTTGTGATAGAGAGAGAGAGATGCAAATTCTTTGACAAATATGTGTTGGAGGATGTGTAACCAGAGTGCTCCTTAGATTGGCGAAACTTCATCTCACATATGTTTGGCATGTTGTCAGGAAGAGGCCAGTCACTGGAAAAAGGGTTTGCTGGGAAAGGAAGAGGGTCAGCGCGCAAGAGAGGAAGCCCCTCCTCCGTGAGATGGGTTCAAACAGTGACTGTAACCATGGGCTGGAGCCCAGTGGGGTGATGAGGACGGTACCCCAGAGGGCAAGGTTCTGATCTGTGCTTCCTCGGGCTGCTTTGAGTTATCGTTGACTGGGGGCACCTAACAACTATCGCTTCTTATCATGCGTAAGACCTGTGTATGTCTCCTACTGCTAAATCTGGATGGGATCTTTGACTGTTTGGGCCAATAGAACATGACAAGGCCAACATTGTGCTGATTTCTCAGCTGCTGCTTCTTCTAGCCTCTTGGAATATTCACTCTCAGAACCCCAAGTGGCACATGAGTTGTCTTCCTCCTTGGATGCATAGTGAAGTTCGTGGGTTACACGGAGGGGTAAAAGGATCTAAGAAGGCCAGCTTTTCAGCCCCAAGTGCAAAGATGACAGGCATACAAGTGAAGCTGCTTTGGTCCTCCCAGCCTAGCCGAGCCACTAGCTGAGTCTTGCAGAGTAACCAGTCAGTGCTATGAGGCAGCAGAGCCTCGACTCATGTGCTTTCCAAGCCTCTAGAAAGGGTACTATTGTGATTCAAAATGACTCCTAATTTAGCTCCCTAACCTTTGGAGTGGGGAGCTCTGGTGGATTAGTAGTAAGAAACTGTGCTCCTAATCCAAAGGTGGTTTCTGTTATGTGCCATCGAGTTACCTGTGACTCATAGCGACCTACGTAAAAGAGCCTTAAACCCTGTTCCAATCTCAACATCTCCAACACACTTACCCCAATTACCCCAATTATCCCAGTCACTGAATCGATGCACCTCAAAGAAGGTCTTTTTCTCCTGCACTGTCCTTCCATCCTCACAAGCAATTGTCACTCTCCAAGGACTGGAGCCTCCTTGCAACATGTCCAAAGTATGTCTGATGAAGCTTTAGAATTCTTTGCCTCCAAGGAGCAGCCAGGTTTCACTCTTTCTGGGACAAACCTGTTGTTTTCTTAGCAGTCCATGGTATATTTAATACTCTTCTCCAACACCAGAGTTCAAATGCATCAATTCTCCTTCTATCATCCCTCGTCATTGGTCAGCTCTCTGACACACAGCAAGTGATTGCAAAGACAATGGCCTGTATCAGGTGCACCTTAGTCTCCAGACTGAAATAATTGCTCTTCAATACTTTGGAGAGGTCTCTAACAGAAGACTTTCCCACAGCAATATGTCTTTTGATTTCCTGGATGCTGGTGCCAAGCAAGAGTGTTGACTGTGGAGCCAAGCAAACTAAAACTGTTAACAGTCTCAATCTCTTCACCATCCATCCTGATGCTGCCAATCAGCCCAGTGGTGAGAATCTTTGTTTTCCTGATATTGAGCCTCAATCCACATTGAAAGCTGCAGTCCTGGATCTTCCGCAGCAAGTGCTTCGGGTCCTTGTCAGTTTTAGCAAACAGGGTTGTGCCATCTGCATAATGCAGATTTGTTGATTCTTCCTCCAATCCTGATGCCACACTTCTCAATACAGCCCAGCCTCCCAGATAATCTGTTCTGCATATAGATTGAAAAGGTATGGGGATTGGACACATACCTGGCATACACACTTCTCCATTTTGAACCATGCGGTGTTTCCTTGCTCTGTTTTGATGAATGCCTCAAGGTACACGGTTCAAATCCACCACCTGCTCTGTGGGAGAAAGATGAGCACTCTCCTCCGGTACGACTGACCGTGTCTGCAAACCTGCTTTTGGCATCAGCGATGGGTTTGTTCTGACGCAGTGGACTTGATGGTGTGCAGCAACCACCACCGCTGGAGTAGTTGGCCACTCAGCAATGGCTAGATTATCAGAACAAACACTCCAGCTCAGATGGGAAAGCTGGACAGAGAGAAACGTGTCTGACTTGACTGAATAGAAATGCTCTTTCAGGTTTGTTTGGAAAAATGAGGCTGACAGTCCAAGAACAGTCCACCATCCAGAATGTTAGCCTTTCATAAGTTTCTTCAATCAGAGAAACCTCTCTGGGAAGGAGAAATTAAAAGGAAAGATAGACTGTTTCTCGCATTTTAATAACTTAGTCCTGCTATAACAAGATACCACAAGCGGGTCATGTTAAAGGACAGTTTATTGTCTTAGTTGTGGAGGCTAAAAATCTCACTCAGCCTAAGGAGTATTCCTTCTGTGTTGTGGGTCCAGACATTCTCTGGAGTTCCTGGTGGCTCCTTGGCAGCTCTTTTCAAGCCCTGTATGTTTGTCTCCATGTCCATTCTGTTTCTTTTGGAAGACCCCTCTTGTGCCTTAGAGAAAGTACAGCCAGGGTGCATGTTAGAGGCAAGGATGGTGAAACTTTGTCTCACATAATGTAGGCATGTTGTCAGAGGGGGCCAGTCCTTGGGGAAAGGCATCATGCTGGGAAAGGTAGAGGGTCGGAGAAGAGGAAGACCCTGACCAAGATGGATTGACACAGAGACTGTAACCCTAACAATGGACTCAAGCATATTAGAGGTTGTGAGGAGGGGGCACCATTCAGGCCGTTATTTATTGGGTCATTAGGAGTGGTTGTCAACTTCATGGAGCCTAATGACAATTTAGAAGTGATTAATTTTAGGATTGACCCTACTTTGGTACCCTGCATCATAAACATTGTCATCACAGTGACTGTATGAGCTTAAGCATGGCAAAGACGGTGAAGACGGCAGAAGGTAGGGCAAGGTGTTGATCTATCATTCACAGAGTTGATATAAGCTGCAGACAATTTGAGGGCACCTAACATTAACATAACAGAGGCAACCCCTTTTTCCAAACATGCTCTTAGTTACAGATACACACAATTTTGGTGACATAATTCAACCTGTCCCACTTTCCTAAGATTTCCTGTTATTGTTATTATGTGCTATAGAGTTGGAACTTATAGCTGACCCTAAAGTGGATTTTCAGAGATTGTAAATTGCACAGGAAGAGATTGTCTATCATTCTCTCTAGGAACAATTGATGAATTCAAACCACCTGTCTTTGGGTTGGCAGAGCAACTCCTTATCCACTAGACCATCTAGACTTCTTGAGAGGGTGGGCATCTTTATAGACATTTCTTCTGTGAAAACCTGAGGGTGGAAGAGTAAACATCACGTACTAACTGAAAAGCAGAAGCAGCTTCTTTGGTTTGACTTTGCAAGGTAAAATGTCTAACCAGGAAACTGTTTAGATAGAACCTGCGAAATATTGGTTTCCCCCTCCCAATTTGTCCTCTATGAACAGCAGGCAGATTCTGTTATATGTTGTCTTGACATTTTTAACTTTCTCTTACAGTCCTTATCAGAATTATAATTTATTGTTAGTAGGATTATCTGCTTAATATTTCTGCCCCCTTCCACTAAAAAATCCATGATGACAGAAACAAATGAGCTTCTTTTTTTATTTTAAACCCACCTCAAACTCACTGCTACGTTGGAACTGACTTATAACTGATCCCCGCCCCTTCCCACAGTAGGTTTTTACCAAAACTGTGAATTGCATGGGAGGAGATTGTTCCTCTTTCTCTCACAGCAGAGTCACTGGTGGGTTTGAATCACCAGAAAAGTGCAACCTTTGGGTGAGTAGGGCAACTTTCTACAGATGATGCCGCTGGAGTGCCCAGTGAGAGTGGAGCTCACACTCAGGGCTGCTGTGTGTTGGAGATGACTTGCTAGCACCTAAGGACAGGGTTATTACTGTAACATAGTAATTACTGTAACAGAAGATCCTGCAATAAGAGGGGAACTAAGGGAGTACACTCATTTGGTTATAGGTTTGATTATGGCTACTTTTGATAGAAATAATTGTAAATGTGTGTGTGTGTGTGTCTGTCTGTCTGTCTGTCTGGAGGCCTGGAGCCTTGGAATCTACCTCCAGTCTGGCAGTTGGCTGACTGGCTGATATCTCAGTGGCAATCAGGCAAGGGAAGTTTCTGAAGTCCATTTTGTTGCGTGTTACTGTTCTTTTTCTTCCTCAAAAGCGGGTGGCCTTGATCCTTAGACTAAGGGTAAAGATGGAGGCCGCTTGAGGGTGTGACTTTAAAATCCAAATTTATTCATTTTAGAAGAATATTCTTTTAAAGACACAGCAATCATTTGTTTACTGTACTGAACAAATTGGAGTTTCTGTGATGCTTAACACTATTCCATAGTCGTGTCAAACACCATGATGGTTACCTTACCCATTATGTAGAGTGGTTGGATGAGCTTCTAGACTGATTCATGTTGGGAAGCAGGAGCGGCATCCACTTCCTACACTAGATGCATCTGAAAACTCTACAAACTTATAAATGTACTCGAATGATGTTAATCAAAGAGCAGATTCTAGGTCTTTTGTGCAACGCTTACTCTGAGTCATATTCAATTTGACAACATTTAACCACTGCTAAATGTTATATCTGGAGGAAAATTCTTCAGCTGCGCACATCTCTCTTTGTCAATGTGCTATATGAGATATCCTGGGTTTGCTATGATGCTGATCCTTGTGCCATGGGGATATCAAATACCAGAATGGTTTCCCATTGTGGACAGTGTTTAGTGGAGATGCCAGTTATAAAACACGTTTGAAAGCAGGAGTGGCATCCACTTCCTAAACCACATGCCTCTGGAAACTCTACGGACTTGGAGAAACAATGATAACTATGGAAAGGCATTAGGTCTTTTGTTCATACAGTCACTATGAGTTGTGCTCGACTTGACAGCAATATATATATATAATTGCTGTCAAGTCGAGCACAACTCATAGTGACTGTATGAACAAAAGACCTAATGTCTTTCCATAACTATCATCGTTTCTCCAAGTTCAAGAGTTTCCAGGGAGAAAGATGAGGAGATTAATAGCACCGGGAATCTTATGGGGAAGTTCTACTCTGTTCTGTAGGTCCACTAGCCACTGGAACTGATTCAATGACAGTAGATTTGGGATGTATATATATCAATGTAGACAATAGAGACATGGTCTTCGCAATCACTTGTTATGCGTCAGAGAGTTGGATAATGAATAGGGAGGATAGAAGGAGAATTGATACCTTTGAGCTGTGGTGCTGGAGAAGAGTATTGAGGGTACCATGAACTGCTAAGAGAACATACAGATTCATTCTGGAGAGGGTTAAACCAGGCTGCTTCTTGGAGGCAAGGATTCTGAGGCTTCATCTGACATACTTTGGACATGTTGTAAGGAGGGATTGGTCCTTAGAGAGGGACATCATGCTTGGGAGGGTGGAGGGACAGCCAAGAGGGGAAGGCCCTTTATGAGATGGATTGATTCAGTGACTGGGGTAATCGGGATGGGTGTGTCAGAGGCTGTACGATTGGCACAGGATAGAGGAGGGTTTAGGGCTGTTGTACATAGGATTGCTATGAGTCGCAAGCAACTTGATGGCACATAACAACAACAACAACAGCAGACAATAGAACACACAAGATGATTTTCTTAGACTCAGGGATGAAGGGATGACCATAGACTTGAGGGTTATCTGTGTGAATTTGTACATCATTGTTCATAAATATAATAGTCTGCATTCTTCTTTGTTTCAAGGTGTCTTGGGCCTTAATAGTTTATGAGCACCCATCTAAGAGGCAAATATCGGTCCCTTTCCATGTGTAACAAAAAAGAGAGAATAAAGCTGAACACTTCACATGCAATTAGTGTGAAGGATTGCTGGAACCACTACGACATGACCCTGAGAACAGAACTAGATGAGGCAGGGCTCCACACTGACCAGTTTCTCACCAGATAATTTCAGACAGAGAGGGGGGAAATTTATATATATATAAACAAAAAAGACTAGACTTATGGTTCTGGTATAGACTGGAAAGGAAGCCAGTCGCAGAGACCATCTTTCAGCCAAACTATAGAAAGACAAACAGTAACACCCGAGAGTAACATGTTGCTTAAACCAATCAATTGTATGAGATAAAAAAGACAACACTTTCTCTAAAGCAAAGGTGAAGCAGTAAGGAAGAGTAAAAAGTCCGGATGAAAGAACAGAGAATCCAGAGCAGAAGTGAGAGGAGTCCGACACATTGGAAGACACAGCCAGTGTCAAGGGACACAGATTATGGCACCAGAAAAGCATTTGCTCTTTGAATGCTCTCCTAAAGCACACTTTGTTTTAAAAAGGAAGTTTACATCAGCAGTGGAAGTAGACTTCTTTTTGTTATTATGGGCCATAGAGTCACCTGTGACACATAGTGATCCTGTGTAAAACAGCTCTGAAGCCTGCCCTGTCCTGAGCCAGTCTCACTGTCTCTGACACACCTAATCCCATTACTGCAGTTACTGTGTCAATTCATCTCCTCCAGGTCTTCCTCTCCTGTGTTATTGCTCCACTCTTCAAGGTATAATTACCTTCTCCAAGGACTGGTCCCTCCTGGCAACATGCCCCAAAGTATGTGAGATGGAGCTTCAAAATCTTTGCCTCTATAGGGCAAATTAGTTTCACCCTCTCTAAGATAGATCTATTTGTTCTCTTTGTGGTCCATGAGTTTAATACTCTACTCTAGCCCCACAACTCTTAGGCATAGGTTCTTCTTCTATCATCCTTAGTCATTGTCCAGCTCTCTGATGCACAGCAAGTATTTGAGAAAACCATGGTGTGGGTCAGGTGCACCTTAGTCTCTATACTGACATCATTGCTCCTCAGCACTCTGGAGAGGTCCCTGACAGCAAACTTTCCTAATGCAATCTGACTTTTGATTTTCTGACTGCTGGTTCCAAGAGTGTTGATCATGGAAACAAGCTGAAATTGTTAACAATCTCAATCTCTTTTCCATCTATCATGGTGCACATCTATCACAACTATCAGTTGGCACAGTAGTGAGAATTTTTGTTTTCTGGATGTTTAAGTTTCAGTTAATATTGAAGACTGTATGTAGTCTTTGACCTTCTGCAGCAAGCGTTTCAGATCTTCTTCAGTTTCAGCAAGGTTGTATCATCTTCATAACACAGATTGTTGAGGAGTCTTCCTCCAATCTTGATGCCACATTCCTCCTTACAAAGTCCAGCCTCCCAAAAGATCTGTTCTACATAAAGATTGAGAAGGTATGAAAACAGGATTCATCCTGATGCACTCTTTACCTGATTTTGAACCATGTAATGTTTCCTTGCTCTGTTCTGGTGAATGCTTCCTGGTCCAGAAAATATCCTTACATAATTTAAGGAATACCCAGACCAGTCCATTCATTGTCTATGGCTGAGAACACTGCTGCTTTGAGAATAGGTATATGGAACTGTTCTAGTTTGGGGTGTGTGTGTGTGTGTGTGTGTGTGTGAGAGAGAGAGAGAGAGAGAGAGAGAGAGAGAGAGAGAGAAGTACTTGGAAATGTGCAGCAATACTGTTTTTCTGGTGGGTAATTGTCCCTGTTGAAGATGGCAGCAGGAATAATTCTTGCTCAAGAAATTACTTGTGATCCTGTAATTCCTACACGCCTACTCTCTTCTCTGGATGTTGCCTGTAGGAGTTTTGCAATCAATCTAAAGAATTTGGCAAAAATCAATAAAAGCATTCTGAAAGAATCAATTAGTTATATGAAGTTTGCCGTAAAGACTATTGAAAAAGCTATTACTAGTTGTAGGCTACATGTTATATATTGTTTACATCTATAGAACTTATAATAAGCCAATGAACACACACATGTGCATACTTCTCCCCCCTAGGGAACTGTTGTTAAGTATGTGCCAATTCACTGTCTTTTAGAAAGCAACAGGTTTCTTAAGCTGTAAATGTTTGTGGGAGGAGACTGTTCCTCTTTTGTCTGAGAAAGGTCCTTGGCAGATTTGAACCACCAACCTTTATTTAACAGCAATAATGCACTGCACTATTGTTGTTGGGTGTCACTGAGATGACTCCAGTACACAGTGGCCCTATGCAAAACACACAGCAACCTTGCCTGAACTGTCCTGACAACCTCTTATACGCTTTAGCCCATTATTGCAGTCACAATGTCAGTCCATCTTGTTGAGAGTCTCCATTTCCTTCTCTGACAATGCATCTTTCCAAATATGATGCCGTTTTCCAGAGTCTGGTCTCTCTTGACAAGATGCCCAGTTGGGAGAACTCGCATCTTCCAACACTGAGCTGTTTGTTCTTTTGGTAGTCCATGGTCTGTTTTAATACATTTTACCAACAACACAATTCAAAGGCGCTGATGCTTCTTAGCTCTTCCTCATTTATTGTCTAATTTTCACATTCATCTGAAGTACTTGAAAATGCCATGGCTTGGATCAAGCACACCTTAGTCTCTAATCTGACACCCTTACTCCTCAGCACTATAAAGAGTCCCTAGCAGCAAATTTACCTAGTGAAATTTCTTCAGTGCTGCTTTCATGGGTGTTGATTGCTGATTGAAGGAGCACAAAATCCTCAATGACTTCAATCTTTTCTCTGCAGATCATGATGTTGCTTATTGGTTCAGTAGTGAGGATTTTTATAGCCAGTAGTGAGGTTGAAGACAGTCTGCTTTTGATCTTCAGTAAGTGCTTCAAGTCCTTTTCTCTTTGAGCCAGCAAGGTTGTATCATCTGCATAATGAAGAATTTTGATGAACCTTCTTCCAACTCTGCTGTCATATTCTTCTTCATATAGTCCACCTTCTTGGATTATTTGCTCAACATACAAATTTAATTATTACAGTGAAAGAAACTAGGGGCCTTCAAATATGTCCCAGCGCATGCTGCCTGGGTCATCAGTATCAAGAGTGGCACCTCTATCAGAGGCACAACTCTTCATCAGGGGAGCATCTCTTCATGAGAGGCGAATGAATGTAGGATAAATCAGGGAGGGTATGTGCCCCGGGCACCACTTGGAGGGGGCTGCCAGTGAGCAGTTTTTATTCACAACAGTGTCTGTTGCCAGCTGTGAGAGATTATTCAGCAATTTAATATTAATTGCTGCAGGAGCTATTTTCTAAAGATATGCTCTGTTCTCCATGCCTGAGCAACTAGAGCAGCAATGTTAGCAGAAGGTGAAGTGAGAAGAGGATAAGACTTTTTTTAAAAAAAAAAATTTAGCAGAACAAGGCTAGACATTTACCAATTGACTGAAACCATTCCAGACCTCTGCTCTGTCCCTCTATGATAATCCCTGACTCTTTTTTCAAGAGTCTGCTTTTTCTGGGCTCCAGTTACCCCAGGGACTCTAAATGCCCCTTGTCCTTTAGTGAAACCCCCTGTAAATCACCTCGGCATTGAAGGCCTGGCTACTGCCCAGGATGGATAATCTGGTCTGATGGAGTCCCACGCCCAGCATCTTGCAAAGCAAACCTAATGTATACACATCAGAAAGGTCCCAGAGGGCCTCTCTGCTGGTAAATTGGGCTTTCTAGGGAAGAGCAATGCCTGGACAGATACTAGAAAGCTACTCTGATGTTTCCTTGCTGTGTTTGCAAAGGTTTTGCCTGAGCTGCCTTTTGTTACCAGTGCAGACACCGAGAACCTGCTGATGTCCCTGTGAAGCATCTGGTGTCTCTGGAGTCTCTGTAGGAGCCTCCTTGCTCAAGGAATGTTAACTCTCTCTGATAACATCCCCAGGCATTTCCTTCCAGAGCCATTTCCACAGGGCTAACATGGCACTGCGAGGGCTGGTGGTGGTTGTTCTATTTTATGGGAGGTTGAGACCTTGGATCTGTTTATTTTTTATTCACACAAGTGTGCTCTTAAGCTCTGAGGTGACCATGTGTCCACAGTCCTAGCAAGACCTCCGAGGCTCAGGCAGCGGCAGTTGGTATGCATGCTGCCCATTACCTTCCAGACGTTCCCCACTCAGCTCCTTACCTCACCCAAAACCGAAACGCTAACCCAGTTGTCATCACGTCAGCGGTGACCCCAACTGTGCAACATGACCTGCTTCAACAGACTTTCTTCTTGTGACTTGTGTTTATTTTTATAGAAAGAGATTCTTTGTGTTCAACCATCCATATGCATTTTGTTTTATAACATGAATTACAGTACTTAAAACATAATCACAGTTTTTCCACTTTCTCCAAAAGATTTTGCAACCTTTCAGAAGCAAAACCGTAGGCCTACTTAGGGGCCACCAGTTGCTTTCAAATCACCTATGTTAGTTAATGTTGTTGTTATACTCTGTTGAGTTGGAGCCTACTCATAGCTGACCCTCCAGGTGGGTGTTCAGGGGTTGTAAACCACATAGGAAGAGAGTGCTCATCTTCTACCCACAGAACAACTGGTGGATTCGAAACTTCTGCCTTTGGGCTGGCAGTGCAACTCCCTCACCATTAGGCTACCATAGCTCTCTTTTTCAGTTAGTGTCAAGTACTACCCTTTGGTACTCCTCGGAGACTCTGCCTGACTCATGAGGGGCTGTAGACTGAAGGCCCTGGGACCAAAGACTTAGCATGAGGTGAGGGTCTGCAGGGAAGGAACCCACCTGTCCTTCCTCTCCCCTCAGACATGACAGCGAGGTCCTGCTCTGGCTCCAGACTCCCAGAGCCTTTGCAGCACTACCTGAGATTCTCACACACCAGGAGGAATAGGAAGACGCCTGCTTAAATCCTCAAATCTGCAGAGAAAAATAGTCTCTCAGAGTCAGCTTGGAGAGAGAAAACACTGACAAAAAGTGTTTGGTGATAAGACTCACCAAATGACTAGTGCCATAAACATTGCAATATTGATCAGTCTGTCCGGGAAAATAAATCGATCAGGTGCTCACATCATGCCATTGGATCAATTCCACGCCAGCTGAGAAGCTAAGAGAGTTCTTTGTTGGACAGCATGTTAACACCTTTTTTGATATTTTTCATAATTTTATGATAAACCACACGATTACATCTAAAAATGACTGTATTGTTCTTGTTATGTACTGTTGAGACACCTGCGACTTATAGTGACCCTATGTACAATAGTCTTAAACTCTGCTCTATCCTGTGCCAATCTTATTATGTCTGACACACCTACCCTTATTACCCCAGTCACTGAATCAATCCATCTCATCGAGATTCTTTGTCTCCTGTGCTGTCCCTCAACCCTCCCAAGCATCCCTCTCCAAGAACTGGTCCCTCTTTGCAACATGTTCAAAGTATGTGAGATGAAGTTTCAGAATCCTTGCCTCCAAGGAACAGCCTGGTTTCACCCTTTCCAGGTCAAACCTGTTCATTCTCTTAGTAGTTCATGGTATATTCAATACTCTTCTCCAATACCACAGGTCAAAGACATCAATTCTTCTATTATCCCTATTCATTGTCCAGCTCTCTGATGCATAGCAAGTGATTGCAAAGACCATGGCCTATATCAGGTGCACCTTAATCTCCAGACTAACATCATTGCTCTTTAGTTCTTTGGAGAGGTCTCTGACAGCAGACTTTTCCCAATGCAATATGTCTTTTAATATCTTTGCTGCTGGTGCCAAGAGTATTGATTGTGGAGCCAAGCAAACTAAAGCTGTTTACAATCTCAATTTCTTCACCATTCATCATGATGCTGTCAGTCAACACAGTAGTGAGAATCTTTGTGTTCTTGATATTGAGCGTCAATCCATATTGAAGACTACAGTTCTTGATCTTCTGCAGCAAGTGCTTCAGGTCCTCCTCAGATTCAGCAAGCAGGGTTGTATCATCTGTGTTGACTGTTGTAGCTAAGAAAGAAGTCAGTGAAAGAGAGACATAAAGTTATACATTTTATTCAAGGGGAGCTCCCAGATGAGATTCTCCATTCTGAAGATGCAGAGCATAGAATTTGTACCCTTGCGGGGGCTAGAGAGGGTTTTAATAATGGAGTCTCTAGGGATGAAAGGGAATTACATTGCACTGTGATTTATGGTTTGCCTGTTAACTCAGCCAGGCAGGTGAGGCCATTTGCTCTTCTTATCAGCATTTGAATTCTTCCTTCTCCTCCTTGGCCCCTTTGTGTTGGCCTAACAATCTGCATAATGTAGATTGTTGGTGAGTCTTCCTCCAATTCTGATGCCACTTTTCTCCAAATATAGCCCAAATAGAGATAAGACACATCCCCGGCATACAGCCTTCCCTATTTTGAACCATGTAGTGTTCCTTTGCTCAGTTCTGATGACTGCCTCCTGGTCCATGGTTTCACATAAGCATGATCAAGTGTTCTGGGATTCCCATTCTTCTCAGAGTCAGCTACAGTTTGTGTTTAATGGCAGGGTCCTCAGAATAGAAGTTGCACGCAAGTAGTTAAAGCAGATGTACGTGTGAGGAGGGGAATTAGAGACTACCTCTTGATCCTTGGATCCAAATGAAATAGTTCCTGACCAGAGATTGTTGTTAGATTCTGTCAGATTGGACTCCAATTCATGGGGGCCTTATGCACAACACAGTGAAATGCTGCCCTGTCCTGCACCATTTCCACCATGTGAGCTATAAAGTTGTCATTGGCTGATATTTGGAAGCAGCTGTTCACCACACCTTTCTTCCTCATCTCTCTTAATCCGGAAGCTTCACTGAAACTCGTTCACCATAACAGGAACACACTAATAGAGGTGGTGGCTGCTCACGAGGTACATTTGCCAGGAATTGAACCTCTGGCATGGAAAGGGAGACTCTACCTTTGAATCACCAGTCATTGTATATTGTTGAATAGGAACCAGCCCATAGCTGACCATGTAGTGGGTTCTCAGAGGCAGTAAATTGCATGGGAGTAGATTGTCCATCTTTCTCTCCCACAGCAGCTGGTGGATTTAAGCCCTGCATCTTTGGATTGGTTGCACAATTCCTTACCATTAAGCCACCAGAGCTCCAAATCATCACTACTTGCATACAAGTCACTTGGGAAAGGGCTTCTCCATGCACTAATGGGATAGATCTACCAATTACTATGTGCTCAGTGCTAGTGGCATATTGGTGAGGAGCTGTGCTGCCAACCCTAAGGTACACGGTTCAAATCCACCAGCTGCTTTGCAGGAGAGATGGACAATCTCTTCCTCATGTGATTATACTGCATCTGAAAACCTGCTGAAAGGTCAGCTATGGGTCAGTTCCCGTTTCGTGACACTCAACAACAAGAATAACTTAAGTCCTAACTGTTGTTACTATGTACTGTCAGGTTGGAAATGACTCATAACTGACCCTCTAGCGGGTGTTCAGAGGGAGTAAATGGCATTGGAGGAGATTGTCCACCTTTCTTCTATGCAGCAGTTGATGGAAGGAAACCTTGTGCCTTTATTGAATCCTTACTGTAGTTCCATTGTTTCTTATGCCTGGGTGTCTGCACAGTGTTTTACAGCCACTAAATAACCCTTTCTCGGCCTGGCTTGCCTCCCTGATGACATCTGGGCTACTCAGAGCTTTCTAGGATGCTGAAACTAGAGAAGCTCCCCTTTCCCTGAAGGGTCCTTTCTACCCAGGGCTGACAGCACTCACCACGACCCAGCAGCAAGGTAGGGGGCCCACTGACTTTCATCACTCCCTCCCTACTGCTGCCAGGCCATTCAAACCTTGCCCAAATATTTGCAGGCACGCACAAATCCTGAACAAACACTTGCCCGCAGAGTTAAATTGTTTGTGGTGTTTAGTATTCTATGCTGCTGTTGCCTCGCACACACTTCATGGGTTTCGAATGGGACGAGCGGCAAGCACGTTTTGGAGTGTGTCCATGGCAGAGAAGCAGAGGGCGAGTCTGTGTGTGGGAAGCATCTAGTCCATTCCAAGCCCCTGCTTGCCCTCCCCCGCCTAGCACCTGATGTGATTATTCTGAGCTAAAAATAGGAGTGTTATCACAGCTCTTCTGCAGGTGGGAAGCTTTGTGGAAAGAGAAAGATTGTCTTTGTGCTTTTTCCACCTCCCTTCCCAAGTCCTTGGGTGCCAGATGGAGGGACGCTGTGTGATTATAATGGGTACGCAGGGCCGGGCAGAGGGTGCACCACTCCACTTGTGCTCATGGCAGAAGCCTGATCTGGGCAGCAGTTCTGGGTTTTCTGCACTTAAATGATCTCACACTGCAGTATTTTTAAAAAAAAAAACACCAAAAAAACAAAACAAAACAAAACAAAAAAACAGGCCCTCATCTATATGTACTAAAATTACCTTAGAAAACTGCTGATTTTTGCTCTTCTACAGCCATATTTGGGATGAAACTTGGAGGAAAAAGAGATTAGGGAATATTCAATGTAAATGTGCGCAGAATAAATTCCCATGAATGCAGTCCCTGCTCTGTACAAAGCAATAGTGGCTTCTTAGTCACTGAAACCACCTTAGTCACTGAAACCACCTTAGAGTGCAGTTGTGCCGCGGAGTTGACGGTCCAGGTCAGGAGCCATGGTATAGAACATCAGAGTTTTGGCAGTTTAATTAACCATTCACCTTGGCAACTTTTTAACATATATATAGAAGTGACTCTCATTTTTCCTAGAGTATTACTGTGTTAGATAAGTAGCTGGCATGATTATGCAAATATATCCAGTGGAAACAGGAACCGCTCGTATTGGGAGGAATAAAAGATAGATGCACAGGGGTGAGGAAAGATGTAGTATGGTACAGGTGGGTAGATATTTCCAGGAACTAAAAATGCAGGACCTAAAAGTACAACTCTAGTTATGGACCAGGAAGTGGATCGACAGTGGCAGCAACAATGGATCTAAGTGCTGTAGAGATGGTGGGGGACGGCACATGCTTGGTAGGTTCATTTGGTTGCACGTAAGGTTGCTATGAGTTGAAATGAACTTGATGGCACCTGTCAACAACAGCCCTCAGTTAAGAGTCCCTGGAATGTGCAGACTATCAGGGGTTTGGCTACTAATCAAAAGGTTGGTGGCTTGGATCCTTGGAATGGGGTCCAGTGATGTGCTTGCAAAAGCATGGTTACCACTGGAAATCCTATAGAGGTCCACTCTGACTGGCATGAGGTGGCCAGGAGCTGGAGTGGACTCCACAGTTTGATATTTTTTTTAAAATTCTTGCCCTAGTTTAGTTGTAAGTAATGGTGACGGAGAATGTCAGCACTGGGAAGATGTAGGAGAGAGCTTGATTGAGAATTGCTAGAGAAATGATGTACATTGCCATTTCTCCTGAGTGTGTTGCAATGGATTTAATTATGTACAGTGTGCAAGAGAGAATATGTTGTCGTGGTATAAAGTGTTGTCAGGCTTTTAGAAACTCTTTTTATTCGAGGCTGGCTAAGATGCTATGTTGTTGTTGTTCGTCATCAAGTCAAGCACGACTCATAGCAACCCTATAAATGTAAGGCCTGAAACCTTTCTATAACTCTCATTGTTTATCCAAATTCATAGAGCTTCCTGAGGCATGTTGTTTGGAAAGTAGATGCCACGCCTGCTTCGAGGAGCTCCACCAAACACTGTCCACTGTGGGTAACGGTACTATAGCAAAGAAATTCTCCAATGAGGCGGTCAGTACTTGCTATTGTTATTTGGAGCTGTTGCGTGGATGCTTACCTGTAGTGACTTGATACACAACACAATAAAACCCACTGTTTGGTCCTGCACCATCCTCACAATCATTGCTGGTCGTGAGCTCATTGTGTAGCTTCTGTGTCAATCCATCTCATCCCAGGCCTTCTTCTTTTTCACGGACAGTCTACTTTTCAGTGTAAGATGTCCTTTCGAGGAACTGGTCTCTGATGATAACATAGCCAAATACAATGCCTCACCAACCTCATTTTAAAGGAGCATTTGGGCTGTATTTTTTTTCTAAGGCAAATCTATTCGTTCTTCTGACAGTCCCCGGTATATCTAACATTCTTTGCCAACACCTTAATTCAAAGGCATCAATTCTTTCTTTTTTAATATTTTTTTAATTGGGAAAAACATATTGGGGGTACAAGGAGGTGAGGGTTGGGGGCAGAAGGGTGAGGATGGGCCAGGATGCAGTTACAGAGCTGCACAGTTTGGTCGGTGGGGGGAGCAGGTGAAGGAAATGATGAGGGTCCAGTGGGGACCAGATGCTACAGAGGAATGACAAGCATTTTCCAATAGTAATTAAACCAACTGTCTTATTGATTTGGGAATTGGATGCCGACTCTCTAGCTTCTTCATGCTGAACAGGGGCGTAGATATAAAGGGGGGAAGGGAGGATGCTTTATCACCTTACTGGTGGTCTTGGGTTACAGCTGCTTGCCTTCTTGCTCTGTTAGAAGATATTTTCCTGTCATTTGCTCCCCTCTGGGCTGCAAAGTGATCAATTCTTATATGATTTAATTATAAATGATTTAATCAAAATACCATGGCCTAGGTCCGTCATGCCTTCTTTTTTTGTGCAAAATATTGCTTTATTACAATATCAATGTGGGTAGAGATGGTCAGGGGTTATTTTTTTTAAATTTTTAAAAACTTATTTTTTATTTTATTCTGGTTTACTTACAAAGTTCGTGTACATTGTTTTTTACACCAGATCCTTTCCTTTACCTTTCCCCATCCTTCCCTTCACACATCTAATTGTGCAACCCTGTAGTTACACACACCGCACCCCCACACACCCCTCCCTCCGCCCCGGCTGCTTAGATTCCCATACTTAGTCTTTCAAAGTGGCATCTTTGTTCTTTGCTACCACAAAAAGGCACTTGGCAGCATATTTGCCCAATGCAGTAGGGGACTTGATTTTTTGATTCCTGCTTTCATAGACCTTAACCGTGGATACAGGTAAAACAAAACCCCTGATGAGTTCAGTCTTGACTGTTTTTCTCGATGTTGCCTATTGGTCCAGTGGCGAGGATTTTTCTCTTCTTTATGTTGAGCTGTGATGCACACTGACAGCTGTAGCACTGGACCTTCATCAGCGGCTGCTTCAACTCTTTTCTTTCAGCATAGGGGGGTGTGGTATTTGCAAGTCACAAGTTGTTAATGAGTCTCTCTCCAATCCTGACACTGCTCTTCCTCACACAGTCCAGTTCTCAGATTGTTTACTCACAATTTGGATTGAATAAAAAGATACAACCCTGATAAATACCTTCCTTTATACCACCATCATTCTGTGGGAACAACTGCCTCTTGGCATATAAAGGTTTGACATGAGCACACATACATGTTCGGAAATCCTCATATTTATAGCATGTTTATTTATGTTAGAAATGATATGTTGTGATCCACATAGAGAATAGCCAGTTTTGCATAGTCAATTAAACACATGTAAACATCTTTCTGGTATTGTCTAGTTTTAGCCAAAACTCATCTGACTTCAGCAATGGTAATCTTCATTCAATAATCCTTTCTGAATCTGGCTTGAATGTTTAAGACATCTCTGTAGATATACTGTTACAATAATTTAAAATATTTATAGCAAGCCCATGATAGACGGAGGGGAGATTGAGGTTGTTAACAATTTTCGTTTGCTTGGTTCCACAATCAATGCTCTTGGCATGAGCAGTCAAGAAATCAAAAGACAAATTGCTCCTAGGAAAGCTGCTGTTAGGGACTTCTCAAAAGTGCTGAAGAGCAATGATGTCATTCTGGAGACTAAGGTACAACTGATTCAGGTCATGGTTTTCACAATTACTGTCTATGCCTCACAGAGCTGGACAATGACTAAAGATTACAAAAGAAGAACTGACACCTTTGAGTTATGGTGCTGGAGAAGAGTATTGAACATACTATGGACTTTCAAGAGAACAAACAGGTTTATCCTAGAGAGAGTGAAACCAGGCTATTCCTTGGAGGCAAGGATTTTGAAACTCCATCTCACATACTTTGGGCATATTTCCAGAAGGAGCCAGTCTCTGGAGAAAGAATCATGCTTGAAAGGGTAGAGGAAACAGCACAGGAGAAGAAAACCCTGATGAAATGGATTGACACAGTATCTGGGGTAATGGGGATAGATGTGTTGGAGACAGCAAAACTGGTTCATGATAGAGCAGAGTACAGAGTTGTTGTACATAGGATTGCTATGAGTTGCAGGAGACTTGATGGCACATAACAACAGCAAGCCTTTACTTTCATTTGTTATTAATAATTTTATTGTATATTGAATAATTATTGTATATTGAATAATTAATATTGTTCAATATTTTCTACATTCTCTTGTCTGTCTTTGGAATGGGCACACACACGGATCTCTTTCAGTTGGTTGGCCAGGTGGTTATCTTCCAAAGTTCTTAGCATAAATACGTAAGCATTTCCAATAGTGCATCTGTTTTTTTTTTTTTAGACTTCTCAATTTGCATGTTGTCAATTTCTGGAGCCTTGCTTATTTGACAGTAGCCTTCAGTGCTGCATGAACTTTTGCCTTGACTTTATTATATGCTATCTCAAGCCATTCTTTTTGGTGTATGACTGACTCCGTGTATTCCTTCTATCTTCTTTTGATGTTTCCCATGTAATTCATATTTTCCCCAGAGAATTCTTTAATATTGCAACTTGAGGCTTAAGTTTTTCTTCAGTTCTTAAGAAATGTTGAAAGTGTTGCTCCCTCTAGGTTTTCTAACTGCAGCCCTTTCCACACTTCATTATAACACTTTGCTTTCTATTCTTAAGCCATTCTTTAGCAATTTTGTTGAGTTTTTAACCATCATCATTTATTCCATTTCATTCCAACTCTCATCTGTCAGTTTGTTTTATTGTAATGGATCACGTGTTGCTTTGGTGGTGAAAGTTATGCCGCTGCTATTTCAAAGCCTGCTGAGTCACCCATAGTTTAGTCTGTGAATCTACTGAGTAGAAAGGATTATCAAGAAGGACTTCATGTAGAACAAAACTGAGAAACATAAACAAGGCCGGGATTATTGCTGTTAGAGATTCTTTGAAACTCTCAAGACTACAACCTTAATCACCCTTTGAGCCTCAAATGAAACGCACACTTGAGCTCAACTATCAGCTCGACAATACACAGGCCAAATGGGTGACCAGTGACATTGACCAAGGATAGAGATCTCAGGGTGAGAAGGTGTAGGATGCAAAGATTGATGGAAGTAAGGCTTATAAAGAGAAACAAGGAGCAAGGAGATGAAATTGTGAGCATTGTAATTACTATTATGGAAGATGATGTGTGTGAATGAATAAAAAACTGATGGGTTTAATACACTTTCACTAAAATCACAATAAAAACATAAATTAAAAAAGATAAAATTATGACAATTGAAAAACAAAATTTAGCAATTGACTTCTAAAAAAAAATGGCTTGTCATTGTACCAGTACCATGCTGTTTTGGTTATTACCACTGTGTAGTAGGTTTTGAGGGCTGGGAGTGATATGCCTCCCTCTTCATTTTTGTTTTATTTGGGGTCTCTTGTCTCTCCAAATAAACTTGACAATTTCCCTTTCGATCTCCTTGAAAAATGAGTGTGGTATCTGTATTGGTATTGCATTGTATATGTAGATTGAGTTTGGTAAGATTGTAATTTTCACAATATTGAGTGTTCCTATCCATGAACAGGGCACATTTTCTCATTTCTTTAGGTCTTTTATTGTGTCTTGCAGAACTGTTCTGTAGTTTTCTTTGTATAGTTCTAGTTAGTTTTACTACCAAGTATCTCAATTTGTGGTTGGCTATTGAAAATGGTATTGCTTTCTTGGTTTCCTTCTCTGAGTTCTCTTTGTTACTGTAGAGGAATCCCTCTAATCTTTGGATATTGATCTTATATCCTGCCACTCTACTAAATTGCCTTACTAGCTCTAACAGTTTTTTGTTGAGTCTTTGGGGTTTTCTATGTACACTAGCAATACGAGAGATTCAAATCAAAACCACAATGAGATAACATCTCACTCTAGTAGCAGTGGCAAAGTTTAACAGGCCAGCAAGAAATAAATGTTGGAGAGGATGTGGTGAGATAGGAACTCTTTTCCATTGTTGGTGGGACTGTGCAATGGTATAACCACTCTGGAAGGCAGTTTGGTGTTTCCTCAAAGAGCTGAACAAAGAAATTCCATATGGCTCAGCTATACATTGCCTGGAATATATACCCCAAGAAATTGAGGACTGAATCTCAAACAGAGACTTTTACACCCATGTTCACAGCAGCATTATTCACCATCACAAGAATATGGAATCAACTCAGATGTCCAGTCAAAAACAAATGGATTGAGAAGTTGTGGTACATTCATTTAGTGGAATACTACACAGCACAAAGGAGCAATCATTTTGTAAATTACTATAAAACTTGGGAGGGATTGGAGAGCATTATGCTGAGTGAACTAACTCAGTCCCACAAGGACAAATACTGTACAAGACCATAATTGTAAAATAAGTGTGAGGACCCAAGGGGAGGGTGAAGGTGGAAATAGAAGAATGAGGATGGAGGGGGTAGGGTGTTAATCATAGGGTTGTATAATTCAGTGGGTGGGTGGGGTTAGGGAAATGGGAAGGCTCTTGTGAAAAACAATGTATTCAAACTTTGTAAATGAATCAGCATAATATAAAATTTAAAAAATTATTTAAAAAATATATAAAACCCATGAGGGTGGAAAAAATTCTGTTAAATACAGATTTAAATAAAAATATTTTAAATAAAAAATGGCCATTGAAAATCACATAGATAGCAGTAGAACACTGTATGGTACAGTGTTTAAATATGAGTCTCTCAGGCTGGAAGGTACTAAAACTATGATCCAAAGTAGAGTTGACTTAATGATGTAAATGGAGTAAAACTTTTGAGCCCTACATATTCATTATTCAAAATAAGAAGTGTCCATTAATAACTGAGATGTGGAGTGTATAAAGTATGAATCTAGGAAAATTAAAAATGATCATAAACGAAATAAAATGCTTGAAGACCAAAATGTCTTTGGCATTGGTGAGCCTAATTGTACTGGTATTGGAAATTTTGAATCATACAATCATATGGCCTGCTATGTTGGAAATTACAAATTGAAGAGATGCAACACTGCATTCACTAAAAGAATACTCTAAAAGAATATTTTAAGATCACCACTGGGCCGATCAGCAGCTTCATGATGGATGAAAAAGGAGTTGAGGTTGTTGATAACTTCAGCTTGCTTGATGCTTGGTGCTTGGTTCCAATGAACACTCTTGGCACTAGCAGTCAGGAAAACAAAAGATAAATTGCATTTGGAAAGTCCACTATCAGGGACCTCTCTAGAGTACTGAAGAGCAATGAAGCGAATCTGGAGACTAAAGTGTGCCTGATAAAGGCAATGGTCTTTGCAATTACTTGCTATGCATCTGAGAGCTGGATATTAACTAAGGATGATAGAAGAATTGATGCCTTTGAGTTCTGGTGCTGGAGAAGAGTGCTGAACATATTGTGGACTGCCAAGAGAATAAACAAGTCTGTTCTGGAGAGTGTGGAACCAAGTTGCTCCCTGGAGGCAAGGATTTTGAAGATCTATCTCACATACTTTGGGTATGTGGCCAGGAGGGACCAGTCCTTGGAGAAGGACATCATGCTTGGAAAGGTGGAGAGACAGTGCAGGAGATGAAGACCCAGGACTAGAGCAATGGGCTTAGGTCTGTTGGAAATACGACAGAGTTCAGAGGTTCAGAGCTATGAGCTGCAAGCCACTTGATGGCGTACAACAATAGCAACATCTGAAAATATAGTATTATCAGTGATAGAATAATTAATATATCTATATGCCTACAATAGAGAGAGAGATCAACTGGCCCAGTGGAAAGAAGGTGATGCTACCAAGCCAAAGGTGGTGGGTGACTTTTAATCCGCGGCCCTCGGGCAGTCTTTCATTGTTTTTGTTCAGACATTCCTCTAGGTCCTATAGCCCTGGTTGTACAAGTTTCCGTACATCGGAACACTGTGACACTAATGTGTCAAATGTGTTAATGACTGGCTACCCAACGTGGACAGAGAGTGGGGTGGAGCTCCCCGATTAAAACAAGCTTGGAAGGAGGAGTGGCCTCCACTTCCATAATAGCTTGCCTCCAGAAAACCTATGAACCTGGAGAGAGGATGAAAGGCACCCAAGCGTCGAGGACTCTCCTTCATAGGGTCTCTATGAGTCGACAGTGACTCAATGGCACTTACCAACAACATATGACGACAAGTAAGGCCAGTTAATACTATTATTCAAATTTATGCACAACCACTAAACAGTAAGAAATAGAGGATTTCTTAAATTAAATTTCTTTAAAAACAAGTCCATGAAAGCCAAAATATGACCTTGAGTATATCCTATCTGAATATAGACATTGTGTCAAGAATAATATTGACGTAATGAACACTGAAGAGTTGTGAAAGGACATCAAGGATATCATATGTGAAATAAAGGTCATTTAAAAGACAGGAAAGAAAAGAAAACCAAGATGCATGTTAGGAGATATTCTGAAACTTGCTCTTGAACTTAGAGTACAAAAAGCAAATGGATTAACACTATACCATTTCATTTCTCATTCATGTCAGTGTAAGGCAGCCCCTTTCCAGGAATCTAGATTGATTCCCTTTCAAACACATATTAACCAAGGATTTTGAAGATTTACATACTTTGATTATATGGCCAGGAGGGACTAGTCCTTGGAGAAGTATATCATTCTTGGAAGGGTGGAAGGATGGTGCACCCCGAGGGAGAGGAAGACCCTAGATGAGATAGATTGACACAGTAACTGGGGTGATGGGGGTAGATGTGTCAGAGTCAGTGAGACTGGCTCAGGACAGGGCAGGCTTCAGAGCAATAGCTCTAATATGAGTGCAGGCGACTCAAAGGCCTGTCACAACAGGCGTGAACACAAGGAGGTTGCTAATGTGAATTGGGGAAATGGGATTCTCTCCTCTGTTCCTCTTACTCACAGCTAAACCATTTGTTCTTGTTAGGTGACATCGAGTTGAGTATGACCCACAGTGACCCTATGAACAACAGATCTGAACTCTGTCTTACCCTGCGCCATTCTCACAATCTCTGACGCATTCAGGCTCATTTCTGTACTCACTGCGTCAATCCATTTTAGGAAGGTTAGAAAGTATAACGAGCCCTTTCTTCTTCCCACCCTGCTGCCTTCTAATTCCTGAGCAGTGGAGACCCCGGAGGCCAATTGGTTGCTTGTTCTCTGGTTGGTTGTTTAAACATGATGCACTTAAATTATCTTTTTTGACAAAACTTCCCTAAACTGAGTCTTTTGGGCATTTTAATAATCAAATGCTTTTGAACAGGATCCAGGATGGGGTGACAGCTCTAACAAAGTCACTCTGCATTACCATTAGCATTGTCTTCTTTGTTTCAACATGGGTTTGCAGAAAGAGAAGAGAGGTCATCTGCAAAATGCTCAATTAAAACTAATGTTTTAGCATATGTCCGCTCTGAGCGCTGCATTAGGTACTAAGTGTATGGAATATGGTCAATTGGCTTCCTAGCAAGGTCGTGCCAAAGCATTTAACTGCTCTGTTCATAGTGGCTGGATGAGGACACTGTGACCTGCCTTTAGGAGTCACTTGTTAAGATAAAGAAAAAGGGAATAAAATTGTTTTGTTCTAAACTTAAAGCATTTGTCAGGCTGATGGCATGTGTCAGATCGATGGCATTTGCAATATGGGCTATGGAGCATGCCTTTGGGAGTTTGGCTCTGAGCGTCCTAAAAATGGGCCTTGATCTTCTTTTCCTCACTTCCCCGACACAACCTCTGTGCCTCATCAGTCCCTGCTTTTTCTGGAGCTGTGCTGTGGGGCTTGATGGAATGTCTGAATCACCTTCCCATCTCTGTGTTCTGGGGACAAGCATTCCAATGGGACAGCCCAAGTTCTCCACTTCTCTCCCTTCCTCCTCCCCCAAGTGGTGGATGATGTGCAGAAATGAACCTTTTCCACCACAGGGTGTGTCTGTGAGGGGACATCACTCTGCATTGTCGGAATTTAGTATTACTGGCTGTTGTACATGGCCTGGTGGCAAGGAGCTGCACCATCACAATGGTACATGGCTCAGATCCACCAGCTACTCTGTGGGAGAAAGATGGGCAAACTCCTTCTACGTGATTTACAGCCTCTGAATACCTGCTGGAGGGTCAGCAAAGGGTTGTTTCCGATTCAACAGCACACAACAGAATAACTGTTGTATGTGGTCCCCAAGCATTATTCTGTCTCTTAGACATTTAGGGATCAGGGGACAAGAATGATTGAAAGGTCTCTCATCTGGTGACCTATAAGGAGGAAGCGGGGGAATGTTTGTTGTTGTTAGTTGTTATGGAGACAACTCATAGGAATCTTACAGTGAAGTCTGAACCTCGCTCTATCCTGTGCCATCCCCACCAACTCTGATACACTCAAGTTCATTGTTACAGTCACTGTGTTGTTTCATCGTATGGAGGGTTTTCCTCTCTTTCACTGGCCCTCCACCTTCCCAAGCATGATGAAGACTGGCCCCTCTGAACCCAAACTCCAAGCCTAAAGTATATGAGACAAAGTTCTACAATCCTTGCCTAGGTGACAGAACCCCCAAATGCAATGCAACTGACAAAGTTTCAAATCAGTTCATTCCTGTCTGACCCGCTGCTAAAAATTTGCATTTCAACTATAAAAAGATTCAATGCTGACCTCCATTAATGCCACAAAGGGAAGACAGTGCGCATTAACATTAACAGCACAAAACCAAATCCTGTAAGTCCAGACATGCCCAACAGCCCCAACTCTATTTCCACCAATTCTAACACCAAATGCCTCTCTCTGGGCTACTACTGCTCTACCGCTGGGTCTGAAAACCCCTTGTAATGGCCGCAGGGGCACAGAACTCACACAATCATACTAATGTTGGTGGGGCTTGTTGAAGACATTAATAGGTTATAGTTCAGCTTGGAAAGAGGATGCAATTCTTTAGTCAGGATTGCTCTTCAAGTATTTTCCATCCCTTTGCCACCCACTCCACTCACCAACCACTGCTATTCCAGTGATTTTCCCCCTCCCTTTCCCCTTTTCCAGCTCACACTTCTCTAAACAATATTTCTGATACAATGACTCTGTGTATTCCTTCCATCATCTTTTGATGGTTCCTGGATCAACTCAAGATTTTACCCATAGCATCTCTCAGTACTCCAACTTGAGACTTGAATTTTTCAGTTCTTTTAATTAACTTGAGAAATGTCACATGCATTCTTTCCTTTTTATTCTCCAACTCCAGTTCTTTGCACATTTGCTTATAATGTTTGCTTTGCTTTCTCCATGCTCTAGTGCAATTTTCAGAGTCTCTTCCGTTATCCATTTTGGTCTTTTTCTTTTGTTTTTGTAACCACTTTTTACTCTCTTTATGAATGATCTCTTTGATGTCATCCTATAACCCAAGTGGTTTTCAATCATAAGAGTTCAATGCCTCAAACCTGTTCTGGACATGATTTTTAAATTCAGATGGGATAGATTCAAGGTTGTGGTTCTTATGGACTTGTTTTCATTTTCTCCAGCTTGAATTTGAACTTGCACATGAGTACTTGATGGTCTGTTCCACAGTCAGCACCTGGCCTGGACTTGGCTGCTGAGAGTGAGGTCCCCTAATGAGACTTTTCACAGATGTAGTCCATCTGATTTGATTGATAGTGTTGCTGTTTTTGTTGTTATGTGTCATTGAGTCATGTGTAACTCACAGTGAGCCTATGTACAATAGCTCTGAACCCTCCTCTATCCTGAGCCAATCTCATTGTTTTTAATACACTTTCCCCCATTACCTCAGTCACTGAGTCAATCCATCTCATCCAGGGTCTTCCTCTCCTGCACTGTCTCTCTCCACCCTTCCAAGCGTGATATCCTTCTCCAAGGACTAAACCATCCTTGCAACATGCCCAAAGTATGTGAGACAGAGCTTCAAAATCCTTTCTTCTGAGGAGACATTTGGTTTAACATGCTCCAGGATGAACCTGTTTGTTCTCTTGATAGTCCATGATATGTTTAATATCCTTCTCCAGCAATACAATTCAAATGCTTCAATTTTTCTTCTGCCATCCTTAGCCATTGTCCCTCTCTCTAATGCATAGCAAGTAATTGAGAAGACATGGCTTAGATTAAGCACACCTTAGTCTCTAGACTGACATTGCTTCTATTCAATACTATGGAGAGTTCCCTAAAAGCATATTTTCCCAATGCAATTGATCTTTTGATTTCCTGACTGCTAGTTCTAAGAGTCTTGACTATGGAACCAAGCAAGCTGAAGTGGTTAACAATCTCAATCTCTTCTCCATCTATTATGATGCTGTCAATTGGCCCAGTGGTGAGAAACTTTGTTTTCTTGGTGTTGAGTTTCAATCATATTGAAGAGAAGATGCTGTCAAAAAATATATGGAAAATCTGAGATTTTCTTTATATGAAAAATGACAAAATGTTGGAAGACACAAATGAGAACTAAAAAATACTTATCTTGGGAATATATTTTTTCTGTTTCTTTTCATATACGTGCATCCAAGACTTGTCCAATAAACAGAAAAGTATACTCTACAGAGACTTTTCTGTGAGGCCTTCAAAAGAGGCCTAAAAACCTTTGTGCCTGAGGTCATATATCTGTTCCATCTCTGCACGTTCTCTCTGAGCCGATGCTTTATTTTGTCAGGACCACCATGTCTGATAAGGGCACGGAAATCGCTGGAATGGGAAGACCAAGGATCCCCTAAGCTAGTGATAACAGAGTAAGGGAGGGTGATAAGAAAGATGTTTTGAAGATGAAATAAATAAAATAAGTTGGTCACTGCCTCATGAGGTACATGAGGAAGAGTCAAAGTGTTTCCTGGTTATTGCTTCGGTCACTTGCTGGGTGAGCAGAGCATGTCCAAGAGCATGGGGCTCAAGGGCTCAGGAAAACCTCCTTCATTATTTGCTCTGAAAGATGGTTCTCTCTCTTTCTCTGTGTCTCTGTTTGTTTGTCTTTCTTTTTCCACACACACAGGCCTTTTATAAAATCATCTTGACTCTCTTCCCTTAGAGACAATTTGAAATATTATAGATACAAATTTATTTTTACTTTTGCGTATAATGGGCCTCATTTTTCTCTAAGTATTGGTTCCCAGGCGTGAATGCTCATCAGGATGGCCTGCAAAGCTTTTTCTTGCTTTAGCTCCGTGCCCTGACCCCTTGCACTGGGAGATTCTGATTCAGTGGAACTGAGGCATCTGCATTTTCAGTTCTCAGGAAATTCTGATGAGGAGCCAGGCTTGGGAATCACTGATCCGAGTCACCAGCTTCCAGATTTACAGCCCAAGCTCTGGTTACATCAGCACTTTATTTCTTTGAGAAAATTGTGGGCAATCATTTTAGGGTAGAAGTAAATGGTGCTTTATTAACCCAACCAAACTCCAGATGAGTTACTGAGTACTTGCTTTTGGCAGACTTTTGGGATAGGTACTTTCTAAGAATTCTTTAAGTAAATTTATTGTAATCCTTACTGACAAGTTATGAAGATGACAAACTACGTATAAAGATTAGTAGCATCCTTCCTTGTGTGTAAGCTGAGAAAACTGAAGACAAAGAGGTTGGATAATTTCTTTGAGTAACTGGCCAAGTGAAGGGATACAATATGAACCCAACTAACTTGTTTTAGGAAGGGAGCCCACCTCTTAACTACTAGACTGGGTTGCCAGTTTATTGAATTAATGATGACACTGGAATTAATTCTTCACCTAGTTTTCTGCCTGTTGGAGAGACCATGCCAACAATAATTATTAGTGGGAAGGTGTCATGGGTGTCAGATCCCATAATTGTTGATCAGAAAATTAGTGAAGAAAATCTTGTTACTTCTTTGTCAGAAGAACCAGAGAGGGGGGAAAGTAAACAAAATCAGAAACAAAAGGCAAGCCCCTAAAAGCCTCATTATACTTTCCTAAATATTTGATCCAGTTTGGGAGGTTTGGTGGCCTAGTGGCAAGAATTTCTGCTGCAATCCCAAAGGCATACTGTTCAAAGCCATGAGCTGTTCCGTGGGAGAAGGATGGGCAATCTCCTCCCGTTCCATTAACTGTCTCTGTAAACCCGCTGGAGGGCTAGTCACAGTTCAGCTCCAACTCTGTGGTACACAACAACACAACAAGATCTTTTAGTCTAGTCTTTTTAAGAAGAATTACATTTCAATTATTATTTATACATAAAATCTTTTCTTGAACAGTCAATGCATCCAGACAACTACACCCATAAGATGTTTCTTCTGTTTTTACCACCATAAATCCTTGAGAGACTGTTAATAGTAACACTGACTTAATCACTCTGATGCCTCTTATTGCTAATGGGGAAAGTAAAAATAGAAGTGTGAGACATTGCTTTCTGAAACTTGCCAGGCTTCAGTGGAGCAGAAGCATGGAGCTGGAAAGTGAGACCCAGAAATGTCCTGGGATGGTGATGACGGTGACGACGTCAGCTCCATCATCTTGTTCTTATATGGTTCTTTAGGTAACATTTCCCCTTAGCACTCTAATAGCCTAGGGAGTTAAACTTTAAAAAGATCTAAAAAGTGTTTAATGTTATGACTATATATATAAGTATGAGGAGCGTACAAGTACACACACACACA
>NW_006399995.1:1603706-1610476 GCF_000299155.1 Elephantulus edwardii
GATTGGTGGAAGATCTATTAACAATCTGCATTATGCAGATGACACAACCCTGCTTGCTGAAACTGAGGAGGACCTCATGTACTTGCTGCAGAGGGTAAAGGACTGCAGCCTTCAGTATGGACTGAGGCTCAATGTCAAGAAGACAAAGATTCTCACCACTGGCTCAATTGGCAGCATCAGGATGGATGGTGACGAGATTGAGATTGTTCAGAGCTTCAGTTTGCTCAGCTCCACAGTCAACACTCTTGGTACCAGCAGCCAGGAAATCAAAAAACGTATTGCGATGGGAAAGTCTACAGTTAGGGACCTCTCTAAAGTACTCAAGAGCAACAGTGTCTCTCTGGAGACTAAGGTGCACCTGATATAGACCATAGTCTTTGCAATCACTTGTTATGCATCAGAGAGTTGGACAATGACCAGGGATGACTGAAGGAGAATTGATGCCTTTGAGCTGCAGTGCTGGAGAAGAGTATTGAATGTACCATGGACTGCCAAGAAAACAGATTCATCCTGGAGAGGGTTAAACCAAGCTACTCCTTGGAGGCAAGGATTCTGGGGCTTTGTTTGACATACTTTGGACATGTTGTAAGGAGAGACAGGTCCTTGGAGAGGGACATCGTGCTTGGTAAGGTGGAGGGACATCGCAGGAGAGGAAGACCCTCTATGAGGTGGATTGATTCAGTGATTAGGGTAATCGGGATGGGTGTGTCAGAGGCAGTGCGATTGGCACAAGATAGAGCAGGGTTTAGGGCTGTTCCTCATCTTTAATCTTCTTTTCAGTCTTTACATGTATGTTGTTGTTGTTGTTATGTGCCATCGAGTCCTTTGCGACTCATAGCGACTCTATGTACATGTAAAGACTGAAAAGAAGATTAAAGATGAGGAACACATACGGGGACCATGACATCAGAACGTAACATACCGGTGCTTTTTAGGGAAGCTGTTGACAGCCAACTCACAGAACAAAGGTTGAAAGCAAAATACAAAGATACCCTCAAAAAGTACTTAACAATGAAGTAAATACATTAACCAGAATTTGAAATTGGTACAAAAAATTGAAATGACCAACATTCCATGATTTCAAGGGTTCTCCTTTCTGCTCTTTTCTCTGCAATAACAGGAAGGCCTGGGGGGGGGTTGCTTGCATGTGATATTAATGCTATTGTTTAATAGTTTCTACATTCTGTTGGATCACCTTTCTTGAGAATGGGAATAAATATTATCATCTTCCAATCCATTGGCCAGCCAGCCATCCTCCAAATTTTCTATCATGGCCTGGTGAGTGCATCCAGGGCTGCATCTGTTAATTAATTTATGTCAATTGGTATCCCATCAATTCCAGGGGTCTTATTTTTTACCAATGCTTTCAATACAGCTTCAACTTCCTCTTTAACCATCTTTGGCTCCTGCTCATATTGTACTTTCTGAAACTTTTCAGTGTCAGTCTGTCAGACAGTATATATGTACTGTTATTCTTATGTTCTATCAAGTTGGAACCAACTCATTGTTGGCCTTCTAGCAGGTTTTCAGAGGCAATAAGTCATATGGGAGGAGATTGTTCATCTTTATTCCATGGAGTAGCTGGTAGATTCAAACCACCTGCCTGTGGATTGATGGAACAACTCCTTACCCACTAGGCCGCCAGAGCTGATGCCACACACACACACACACACACACACATGCACGTATAAGTGCATATAACGTGTAAGGGCTGGCACTTGATGAGACTGCTTTCTTTTGTCCGTTTCTTACAAGTTTCCTGCCTTGTACAGGATGCAGTCTTGCAACTTTTCTACTGTGTTAGTGGAAAACAGGAATTTTTCTTCCCTGACACGTATCTACCTCACACATGCCCAGCTTTCCTAGGTTTTACTGTAAAAAAATAAATTAAAAAAAAATTTAAAAATTGCTCTATCAACATTTTTTAACCTAGACAATTCAGTGCTGTGGGTCAGATTCATCTGTTATCCAACCATCACCACTGTCCCTTTTCACAATTTTCTGCCGCTCTTAATAGAAGCTCAATGTTGCCCAAGCAGTGAGCCCTTCTTTTCCCTCATAGACTTTGGTCTCTGCACATTTGAGGAGTAGGTTTTTTGGCTTTCCGTGAGGAATGCAGTGTTGCTTTCTGAGGCCGGCTCCCTCCCCTGTCTCACCTCTCCCTGGGTTCCAGTGGAAAAACATCTCTCTGGTGCATTCAGATTAGTCCCTACTCAGAGCCCACAGTAAAAACATTGGGAGCCTGCATTTTTCTGATGTGCTTGGGTTTAAGTGAACCAGGTTGAGATCTGTGAGCAGCTTCAGAATGTACAAACATGTTTCAATCATTGGTAAAAGAGGAACTTGGAAGTGGAGTGGTCATTGGGCTCCTCAGAGGGAAGTTTGACATACATTCTCCGCTTTTTCAGTCGCTCAGCTTTATTAGCGCAGGAGTTAGTGATATTTTTCTTTCATTTCACGACTTAGTGTTCACACAGGATTATTGCTTTGTAATATTTCGTTTTCCTGGCGTCGCAGCTGAATTGAATCAAGACCAAGGGGGATCTGGAAGTGAGGGAAGGGGAAGCACTTCCATTCTGATCTGCCTTCCCAGCCTGGTCTCCTACGTTTACTCAATACAGGAGCCAAGAGAAGAATTGACCCACATTCTGTGGGCTTACACTGAATCAGGGCAGGCCCTTGAAGAAATGAAAGAAAATATCATTTAAAGTGTTTCTGAAAGCAGATTGCTCCTTTTTTATTCAGTCGGTATGTGTAGCAGGCACACATGTGACTTTCTTACTAGAACCAGGTTGACGGGTGTTGGGCGAAGATGCACAAAGTATTTTGAAGGCTTTATGTTTGTTTTATTAGCCAGCAAGTAGACTAAGCCGGACTGTTGTTATTATCCACCGTCAAGTTGGAAGTGACCCGCAGCTTGTACTTCCATGGGTTTTCAGACGCAGTAAATCACATGGGAGGAGATTGTCTATCTATCTCCCCTTGAGCAGCTGGTGGATGCAAACTGTGCCTTTGGGAAGATGGATTAGGAATGCTTAAATATGTGTTTGATTCTGTTGTGTACAAGGAAGATCCTTCTGAGTCAGAACTGATAGAACAGCCACTGACAACAACATTATTAGCCAGTTTCCAGTTCCAAGTCCTGGAGATACCATGTGTGTCAGCACAGAATCGTGTTTCATAGAGTGTTCAGTCACTGGTTTTTCGGAAGTAGATCATCAAAGTCTTTATTCTGAGTTTTCTCTTAAGCCACTGACCTTTTCAGGAGCCAAATGCATTAGCCATTTGTACCTCCTTGGGACTATAACAACCTTTCCAGGTTCGTTTTTTGTTGTGAGTTGAGTGAATGGTTATAAAGCATACTGGTTTTTCATTCGATCATGGATACACTTTATACTTCATAACATCAATTATAATGATAATGCTTACCATGTAATTGCACTTTCCCCAGGCCTTCCCTGTAATTTTTCTCTCTGTCCCACATTCTTGCTTTCAGGCCCTTTTCCTTGGGCATGGTTGGTTACTCTAAGGAGTGAGTGCCTCTCTGATGCCAGGGGTCACTTTAGAGGCCTGTCTCTTGTTGGTCTGAAAGATGAGCCCAGGGCTGAGTTTCTGAACTAAGGCTAATTTAATCACATTCCCAATTTATCTGCAACTCTAGGACTAAATGGCAGCTGGGGCTGGTTGATGAGCGACGAGTCCAGGTGGAGCTGGAGGCTCCACAGAAGAGGCAAATTTTAACATGCACTTTACCTGCTAATGGTTTGAAAATGATCATCAAAGTTGTTTGTGGATTGAAAAGTGGTTGATCCTTGAGGGCCTGGGCCAGTAAGGAGCAAAGCATCTTCCTTAGGGAGACTCCTGGCCTCGTTGCCTGGGAGACCAAGAAAGAGACAAAGGAGAAAAGCAAAGGTCTCTCTCTTTTGAGGCTTATGGGGTGCAGGACTCTTTTGCATCCTCAACAGGATTGCAGCGTGCCTGCCTTTGCACTGTGACCCCAGAGTAGAGACCCCAGCTCATCAACCACCCACCAGACACAACCCCAGTGAGTCAAGAGGGAAATAGATCCCGGCAGCTAGAAAGAAAGAGGAAAAGATGAATTAGACCCAATAGAAGCCACGCTCAGAAAAATAGAGCGGATGGAGGAAATAGACAAAGCAGTAATAAGAGAATGAAAGAGATTTAAGTCCATCATAAACATGTTTTCTAAAGAAGAAAAAATCTTTTCTGACTAATTAACTCAGTAGATGTGCTGAATGTATTAGTCATCACCGCTGAGAATAATCTTGTGTCTGGTAAAGTCAGAGGATGGGGCAAATCACAAGGACATGAAAATCATAGGGAAAAAGACCCAAACAACACAGAACAAAACACCAAGAGAGTAGAACCCAGAAACCCAATCTGAACATACTGGGATTGAGAAAAGGTTAAAAAGAAACAGCTGAATAAAAGATAATAATGGAGTAACAGAAGAGAGTTTTCTAGAAATGCCTAAATCTGTATATTGAAAGTGCTAAGGAAGTCCCAGGTCAGGCTGGTGATAAAAGACATCTACCAGACAGATTCTGGTATGTACCTCTAAGGATCTGGAGAAATGTTGCACATTTTCAGATAGAAAGAATACAATACATTGCTTATAAGGGAGTCAAAGAGTATACCTAACATCCCAGAAGCCAAAAGACAGTGGAAATAAAATCTACAGAGACAAATACACCACATGAGAGTTCTGTGTCTACCTGTCAGCACAGGACAAGGGATTACCTGAAGATATGCAATGCTTTTTAGTATTTCATTATCATTCAGCAAATACTTGAGAACAACTCAACACAGGCAGAAAATGAACTAGACCCCAAAGAAATGAAGAGGAGAGGAAGCAGCCTTGATCAGAACATCTTGCCCTCTCGAGCTGTCTGTATTCCTGAGAGATGAATCAGCACCCAGTCCTGGGCCCAGCAGTGGGATAGCAGCGAGACACCAAGACGTCTGATAAAAGAATTCTCAGTGCAAACAGGCTCCAAGACTAAATGGACTCATAACTCAGATTTATTTAATACTTAAATAAAGACAGTTGCAGTGTTATTCAAACTTTTCCAGGCCATTGGAAAAAAAATATGTAGAGGACTTGAATTCATTTAATGGAGTCAATATAATTTTAATGCTCAGATCTAATAAGGAAGTATAATCGAAAATTTAAAGACTGTAGAGCAATATAAGATGAACACTGATGCAAAAAGATTAAACCATAAATAGAATTTAGTGAAATTTTAAAAGAGGACTATGCTGTGACCTGCTGTTAGGGGCTGTCTAGATGGTTCCAACTCATAGCAAACTGATATACAACAGAGCGAAATGTTGTCTGGCCTGGAGACATCCTTACTTACAATTGTGATTGTGTTGGAGTTTACAGTTGCAGTAACTGTGGCACTACATCTTGTTGAGGGTCTTCCTCCTTTCCAATGACCTTTACTTTATCAAGCATAATGTTCTTCTCTGTGAACTGGTCTTTCGATAACCTGCACCATGATTCTTGCTTTCAAGGAGCATTTTGCCTGTGCTTCAGCCATGACATAGTTGTGGGTTTTTCTGGCAGCTCACAGTGTATTTAATATTATCCACCAACACCATAATTCAAAGGCATCATCAGCTTCTTCTTCAGGTTTCCTTCTTCATTGTTCAGCTTTTGCAAGTACACGAGGTAACTGAAAATACCATCGCATGAGCGAGGTGCATGCTAGACATCAGAGAGACATCTTTACTTTTTAACACTTTAAAAAGCTCTTGGTTTTGTTTGTTTGTTTTTTAGCAAATTTACCCAGTGTTTGACTAAACTCTTTGACAACTCCTCTGGGCATTGATTTATAAGTGAAATTAAAACCTGATCATTTTAATTTTTTTCTCTGTTTATCATAATGCTGCTTATTGATTCAGTTGTGAGTATTTTTTGTTTGTTTGTTTGTTTTCTTTATGGTGACATGCAATCCACACTGAAGAATTGAGTTTTGGTATTCATCAGTAAGTGCTTCAAGTTCTTTTTAGTTTCAGCAAGCCACACTAGTAAGATTTCTTTTAGGAATGTAGGGACTAGATCAGCATAAGGATTTCTAATGATATAACTCTTTACGCCAACATATTAAAACAAAAATTCATATGACATTAATAGATTTTGAGAATGTATCTTACAAAAATTTTATTTTAAAACTCTAAATAATATAGGCATGTTGTTTTTATTGGTAAGTGCCATCCAGTCATAGGTGACTCATAGTGACCCTATGAATGAAAGACTTGAAGGCTTGTATAACTTTCATCCTCTCTCCAGGTTCATATGGTTTCTGGAGACAACCTGTTTCAGAAACAGATGCCACTCCTGCTTCCAGGCTTGTTTTACTCAGGGAGCTCCATTAAACACTGTCCACCATGGGTAACCATTCTCGCATTTGGCACATCAGTGATACAGTGTTCAGCTTCACAGAAACCATGAGTTACCTCTGTGCAGCAAGTGGACAGACCAGGGTTAGAAAGAAACAATCTAAATACAATAAAGATTACTCATTAAAACCCATCAGAGAATATTATCCCAAATGGCAAAACATTAAACCTGTTGTTGTTGTTGTTATGTGCCGTCGAGTCGCCTGCGACTCATAGCGACCCTATTTACAATAGCCCTAAACTCCGCTCTGTCCTGTGCCAATCGCACTCTCTCTGACACTCCCATCCCAATTATCCCAGTCACTGAATCAATCCACCTCATAGAGGGCCTTCCTCTCCTGCGC
>NW_006399995.1:1610576-1611125 GCF_000299155.1 Elephantulus edwardii
TTTCATGGACTATGCAAAACCATTTAACTGTGCGGGTCACAGAGTCCAGATTCTAGAATAATTTGCTCATCATACAGATTGAATAAGTACAGAGAGAAAATACAACTCTGATGCATTCCTTTCTTAATTTTAAGCCATTTTTTTTTTCTCTGTTCACACAACAGCCTCCTGGTCTAGGTATAGTTTTTCCATAAGCACAATTAAGTGCTCTGGGATTCTCCTTCTTGCCAATGTTAGTCATAACTTGTTATTATCCACACAGACAAATGTCTTTACATAGTCAATAAAGCATAAAGAGACACGCTTCTGGTATTCTTTATGGAGGAAGAATATCTCCGTTTCCCCACTACCACCATGCCCCAAGCTTGATCACTTCCTGAGAAACCTGATAACATCTAAGCTGGTCATATAAAAAACCAGACCTGACAAAAGTTCCTGATAAGGGTCTGAACCTGATCAAAATAGCCCAAATCTAACTTAACATCCCAAATTACAAGAAATACCATCTTAGTCCTTCCCAGGACCCCTATAACAAGGAACACCCCCCCC
>NW_006399995.1:1613733-1620577 GCF_000299155.1 Elephantulus edwardii
TGCTCTTCAGCACTGGAATAAACCAGGAATAAACCACTGCTCTTCAGCACTGGAATAAACCAGGAATAAACAGAAATACTCTTACCATTATTATACAGAATTTTCTTTATAAACATCTAATAAATGAAATAAAGAATAACTTATATTAAATGTTTTTACTAATGGTATACTTTAATCTTTCAAAGTATGAGAATTACTTTTTATTTTTTAAAACTTGCTTATATTAAGAAAATAATTTTGAAAGGTGATTGGAATATGGTACACTTCTAGCAGTAAATAATTAGAAATGGAAATGAAAATATTTTAATCATAGTAGCTTTAAAAGCTGTGAAATATTTACAAGTATTAAGAAAGACCCTTGTAAATACAAAACCCTTGTAAATAACATTATAAGATTTTATTGAAAAACCAGAAGATCTGAACATTTGGAAAAAACAAGCTCTTTTTAAAAGAGAGAAGAGTATAGTTTCAAAAAGGCAATATTGCTCAATATTCATGTACTGATTCATTTCTTAACAACCATCTCATTATCCAAGATTTCACATTTACAACAGTAAAAAAACCTTTGTTATTGTTGTTAAGTGCTGTCGAGTTGTAGATGACTCATAGTGACTCTATGAATGAAAAACCTGAACACTTGTATAACTTATCATTTCTCCAGGTTCATAGAGTTTCTGGAGACAAGCTATTACCGAAGTAGATGCCACTCCTGCTTCCAAGCCTGTTTTAATTGGGAAGCTCCACCAAATACTGTCCACCATGAGTAACCATTATCACGGTGTTTAGCAACAGCACAACAACCATGAGTTCCCTCTGTACAGCAAATGGACAAACCAGTGCTATACCACTTAGAAGAATGTTTGACCAAAAAACAATTAAAACCAGGCCTGAGGCCGCAGATTAAAATCGCCTTTTCAACCTGCATGTAGAGCAGATTATCCGGGAGGCTGGGCTCTATAAGGAGAAGTGTGGCGTCAGGATTGCTGGAAGATCTATCAACAGTCTGTGTTATACAGATGGCACACCCTGCTTGCTGAAACTGAGGAGGACCTGAAGCGCTTGCTGCAGAGGCTCAAGGACTGCAGCCTTCAATATGGATTGAAGCTCAATGTCAAGAAGAAAAAGATTCTCACCACTGGACCAATTGGCAGCATCAGAATGGAACAGGAGAGATTAAGATTGTTCACAGCTTCAGTTTGTTTGGCTCCACAGTCAACACTCTTGGGCACCAGCAGCCAGGAAATTAAAATATGCATTGCGATGGGAAAGTCTGCTGTTAGGTACCTCCCCAAAGTACTGAAGAGCAATGGTGTCACTCTGGAGACTAAGGTGCGTTAGATATAGGCCATTGTCTTCGCAATCACTTGTTATGCATCAGAGAGTTGGACAATGACTAAGGAGGATAGAAGAATTGATGCTTTTGAGCTGTGGTGCTGGAGAAGAGTATTGAGTGTACTATGGACTGCTAAGAAAACAGATAGGTTCATCCTGGAGAGGGTTAATCCAGGCTGCTCCTTGGAGGCAAGGATTCTGGGGCTTCGTCTGACATACTTCGGACATGTTGTAAGGAGGGACAGGTCCTTGGAGAGGGACATCATGCTTGGGAGGGTGGAGGGACAGCACAGGAGGGGAAGACCCTCTATGAGGTGGATTGATTCAGTGACTGAGGTAATCAGGATGGATGTGTTGGAGGCAGTGCAATTGGCAGAGGACAGAGCAGGGTTTAGGGCTGTTGTACATAGGGTCGCTATGAGTTGCAAGTGACTCGAGAGTACATAACAACCACCACCTTTGGCTTGGTAGCATCACTTTCTGTCCAGTAGGACAACAGAACGCTCTCTATGTTGTTGTCGTTAAGTGCTGTCGAGTTGTAGAAGACTCATAGTGAATCTACAAACAAAAGACCTGAACACTTGTAGAACTTTCATCATTTCTCCAAGTTCATAGAGTTTCTGGAGACAAGTTATTTCATAAGTGAATGCCACTCCTGTTTAAAAAAAATAAAAATAAAAAAATCCTTGGTATCCAAATATTTTGCACATTAACAACATACATCTAGCATTATCAGACACTAAAGTAAGAGACAGCAGTAACACTGGCTGTGATGAGTTAGATAACGTGTCCACTTGACAGGGTCAAGATTCTCACCTGCCATTTTGTGATCTGATGTCACCATCCTTCATTTTTGCACAATGTCAATTTTCACATAATGACCTGACCCTTGGATCATATCAATAAGCAAGGATTAGGTATACAAGTTTTATGTAATTCCTTTAGGTGTCCCAACAGAGTTATTTTCCATGTGGATTAGGTAAAATGATCTTATTGTTTCAAATGGAAGAACACATTTGTAAAAGGATTGCTGTAGTGGGAGCATCAGCTTTGTGTAATTCCTTGGTTAGGAGAAGGTAATGCAAATTAAGATTAGTCTAATGACACAACCCTGCTTGCTGAAACTGAGGAGGACCTGAAGCGCTAGCTGCAGAAGGTCAAGGACTGCAGCCTCCTATATGGAGTGAAGCTCAACATCAAGAAGACAAAGATTCTCACCACTGGGCCAATTGGCAGCATCAGTATGGATGGTGAAGAGATTGAGACAGTTAACAGTTTGGGTTTACTTGGCTCCACAGTCAACACTCTTGGTAGCAACAGCCAGGAAATCAGGAGACAAATTGCATCGGGAAAGTCAGCTGTGAGGGACCTCTCAAGAGTACTGAAGAGCAATTACAATAGGCTGGAGACTAAGGTGAGCCTGATCCAGGCTATAGTCTTTGCAATTACGTGCCATGCATCAGAGAGTTGGACAGGGAATACAGATGATAGAGAATTGATGCCTTTGAGCTGTGTTGCTGGAGAAGAATATTTAATACACCAGGGACTGCTAGGAGAACAAACAGGTTTGTCCTGGAGAAGGTAAAGCTGGAATGCTCCTTGGAGTCAAGGATTCTGAAACTTCATCTGACATACTTTGGGCATGTGGCAAGCAAGGACTGGTCCTTGGAGAGGGACATCATGTTTGGCAGAGTGGAGAGATGGCGCGGGAAAGGAAGACCCTCTATGAAATGGATCGATTTTGTGAGTGGAGTGGTGGGAATGAGTGTGTTTGAGATGGCGAGGTTGGCACAGGATAGAACGGCATTTAGGGCTCTTGTACTTGGGTTCGCTATGAGTCGCAAGCGACTCGATGGTGCATAACAACAGCAACAACAACAACTAAAGCCACTGTGAGGTGAAAAGGAGACATCCTTCAACTCTCTGATCTTTTTAACAGTTTTAACACTAGACATTGGTCTTAGCTAGTGCTGCTCTCTAATAGGTGTGGTACAAATGGAAGGCTTTAACGACAGAACTTTATTCTCTTACTGTTTAGGAGGTTCTCTCTTTCTCTCTCTCTTTTGCTGTCAAATTGGTATTAGCTGATAGCTGGCCCCTCCAGTAGGTTTTCCAAGGCTGTAAATAACATAGGATGAGATTGCTCTTCCTTCTTTCAATTGCTGGTGGATGGTGGATTTGAACCGCAGAAGAGGTGCCATCTTTAAATTAGCAATGAAACTCCATATGAGACTCTATCACCGATGCTCCCTGTTTAGGAGGTTTTTAATTCATACACAGGGTGTTTGTTCTAGAGGAAGGCCAGTTCTCTCTCTTTCTGTTGGTTGTGAAGGAAAGTCCTTGTTTTCTTCAGCATCTGTAGGCCTGACATTCACTAGAGATTTCCATGTGTCTTCACCTTCTCTGGAGTCTGGGATCCAAAGACACACTCTTGGCTATTATTTTTCAATGGTACTAGGACACCATTCCCTCTCCCATTTGCTTTTCTCTTCTTTTATCTCCAGTGAGGTAGAAGGAACTCTTGTGGCTTGGTGATAAGGAGTTGTAACCCTTCCGTGCTCATCCACAAATCTGCATGCTAGGTGGGCAGCATTGAAGGAACATGTCCAAGCTCTGTCTGTGTCTCCAAACTTGTGTTCCTCCCACTTCTACTCCCGTAGATCCAGGTGATTGCAGTTAATGAGCCCACTCCAGCCTCAAGTCCTGGCTCTGAAGGGCACCAAGTTTACCCTGCCTCAGAGGCTGAACACTTGTTTCAGTTTTAAAAAGACAGTCTCTTCCTTGCCTTTTATCTTTTTCCTTCTTTTTTTTCCTGCTTGCCCTTATTTTGAATATGAATCTTTTTGATCAAAAGCCCAATTTGGGTCCACAAATTCATTTAAAAGAAAATCTCCTCTGAGTACTGTTTAGGATTCAATTTTTCCCCTTGACCAAGCCCCAATACCAACTACCAGAGTCTACATTTAACAGGCTTATCTCCATAGCAGATCTTCCCTTTTAGTACTTCCAATCAAATACTGGCCAAAGGCAAAATAGCCTGAATTTGAAATGTATAATACCCCATTTTATTTACTTTGTACATTGTTTTAATCCCCCTCTACTTTTTCAAAATTGATTTGCATATAATCATCCTGACACACTGCGTGTTATCCATGCACATTGTGCCCTACATAGTCCCTCATACAAACTATACTTCAATCAATTTACTACCACCTACCTTTGTCTATGCAATTATGTTTGGTCAAACATTCTTCTAAGTGGTGTGACACTGGTCTGTCCATTTGCTGTACAGAGGTAACTCATGATTGCTGTGATACCAAACACTATAACACTGATGTGTCAAATGCGATAATGGTTACCCATGCCGGACAGTGTTTGGTGGAGCTCCCCGATTAAAACAAGCTTAGAAGTGGAGTGGCATCCGCTTCTGAAATAGCTTGCTTCAGGAAACTCTATGAATATGGAGAAATTATTAAAGTTATAGAAGTGTTCAGGTCTTCTGTTCATAGGATCTCTATGAGTCGTCTCTGACTTAACGGCACTTAACAACAACAATAACAACAACCCTTGTCTATTAACACACTGCTTTCTCAAGACCATACTGAAACTCCTCTGATTCTGTCCCTCCTACCAACCTCCACCATTGCAGTGATCATCTCTCCTTCCCCAATTCCTTTCTTCCCTTCCCCCATCTTTTTTTGTTTCATGCAATAATTCATCTATATCATCTATTATATATTCTCATTTTCTTAGTATATTTACTAACCTCTGTCAGATTCATATCAGTCATAACATGACAAAACAAACCATACCAAACAAATATAGCAGACTACAAGTCAGGAAATGTCCGCTAACTGGCCAAAGTAACAAACTCCCTGGCTAGATACAAAGAAAGATCTTGGTAAAAACTTCTTACGATGTTTCTCCAAAAGCAAGAGACTACATAAAGGATCTCATTTCAGCACAGTACTGTTTGAAAGTAGCTGAGAAAAGTACTGGGGCAATGGGGTTAGGTGTGTGGGAGTCAGCGAGACTGGCTCAGGATAGGGCCGGGCTCAGAGCTACTGTAGATAGGTTGTTATACGTTACAGGTGACTTAATGGCACATAACAACAACAAGAACAACAGGAAAAGTTCTAAAAGAAAAATGAAAGCAAGATTTGACTCATGAGAGCAAAACTTACTAGGCAATGGGACCACATCAGTTTGTTATTGGTGTGGGGACAGTGAAAGAGATTAATGGAGTAAAACAGGTAACTCAGACTTCCATTAATGTGAGAATTTAATATGTATTGTTGTTGTTGATTGTCTTCGAGTCGAGCATGACTCATAGTGACCTTATGAACTAAAGGTCTGAAACCCCTCTACAACTATCGACATTTATCAAAGTTCATAGAGTTTCCGGAGGTTAAGTTGTTTAGGAAGTGGATTCTACTCCTGCTTCCAAGCCTGTTATAGAATGTAATAGTTAAATCACCTGTGATGCATCACGAACCTGTGTACAGCAGCTCTGAACCCTTCCCTGTCCTGAGCCAGTCTCACTAATTCTGACACACCAAACCCATTGCCTCAGTTACTGGGTCTCCCTCTCTTGTGCTTTCCATCACCCTTCAGACCATGATGTCCTTCTCCAAGGACTGATCTCTCTTGGCCACATGCCCAAAGTAAGTGAGGTAGAGCTTCAAAGTCCTAGTCTCAAACGAGAGACTTGGTTTCACCGTCTCCAAAACAGACCTATTTGATTTCTTGGCAGTCCATGTTATGTTCAAGACTCTTCTCCAGCACCACAACTTGAAGGTATCTATTCTTCTATTATCCTTAGGCATTGCCTAACTTTCTGAAGCATAACAAGTAATTAAGAAAACCATGGCCTGGATTAGGTGCACCTTTTAATCTAGATTGACATCGTTGCTCTTCAGCACTCTGGAGTGGTCCTTGACAGCAGATTTTCCTAATTCGTCTTTTGATTTCTTGACTGCTGGTGTTAAGAGTGTTGATTGTTGATGTGAGCAAGCTGTTCTTGCTAACAACCCCAATCCCTTCTCTATTATGGGGCTACCAATTGGCCCAGTGGTGAGACTCTTTGTGTTCTTGATGTTGAGATGGGATCTGAGAACTCACTTTAATTGCCTTGATCAGGTAATACCTTCCTTCCAGAAGATCATCGGCTACCTTAATCTCATCTTTTGGGAAAGGATATCTTCAGTCTCAAATCTACTTTGGGCTTGAGGCCCTTTGTCCCTCAAACCAAACAAAGATCCCACAGCATCAGATCTAGATTGTGTCAGCAATGTAAACAGAGACAGTAAGTCACAGAACTTAGCAGAAGCTCTGCGGCCAGGATCTTCCCTCAGTATAGCCTCCAGCAAAAATCTCTGAAATTGGTCCATGGGATTTGGATTTAAATCCTCCTAAACAAGAGATTAGTGTTCAAGGCCTCAAACCTGTTCCTGAGATGATTCTGAAATTCAGGTGGTATGAAATTAAAGTCATATTTTGGCTCCTGTGGATT
>NW_006399995.1:1623522-1642195 GCF_000299155.1 Elephantulus edwardii
TAGAGCAGGGTTTAGGGCTGTTGTACATAGGGTCACTATGAGTCGCAAATGACTCGACGGCACATAACAACAAACAACAAAGAAGAGATAGACAACAATGTGAAAAACTAGTAAAATTGTGTAGTGCAAGCCATCACAGAAATGACTGCTATTCATATTGAGAGGTGGCTGAGGAAGGGAGGGTTAATATGTATTATGTAAGGGAAATATTGGATTTGTTTATGGTGATTATAATGCTAACCCAAAGGCCTGGCCTCTCTGACTATTCCAATCCACATATTAATCTGCTGGAGAAAGATGGGCATGCCCTCCTATGTGGTTTATAGGCTTGGAAACCCACAGAAAGATCAGCTATGCACTGGATCTGATTAAACAGCAATGAGTGAGTGAGACTCGGGATTCTTGAGTCTCCATCTGAAGGAAAGCAAAACTGGATCCCTCATGTAAGTAAATAATACTACAAATCTTGCAGCAAAATAAGAGTAATTTAACATTTGCAATCTGATGGCGAGAGATCTTAACCATACATTCTGGAAGAAATAACTTTATACCAAATAAAATGGAAACACCCCCGCCTCCCAACCCATTGCTACCTCACACTAAATAACAAAAACAAAACCAGCCAAACAAACAACCAAGTATAAGGCAAGAAGTGGCACTGCAATCCCAGAGGCATGTAGTTCGAATCCACCAGATGCTTTACTGGAAAAGGAGGGGTAATATTTTCCTGTACCAGTCAGATCTTCTTTGATGGTACACACACACACAATAATAAAATAAAAAAAAGTTGAAAAAAACCGAACAAAAACAAAAAGCCAAGTATAAAATGATTTAGGAGGAAAATCAATGGACAAAACCAAAACAAACTCAGAAAAAGTAATTGCATATTTTTTATAATAATGTTCATTAAAATAAACACATATGTCAATTACATACCTTTTACAAAAGTCAAGAAGGGACAAACTACCACACAGGAAAATGAATAAGGGCTATCCAGAGACTATTTGCATAAGAACGACACCCGTGGCTAAAAGTTATGAAAAGATATTAAATGTCACTGAAGATCAAAGAATCCAATTTTAAGTAAATCTGAGACATAAAATGTTTCTACTTTAAAAGAGTGACAATGCTCATGGCTTGGGGAGCTATGGAGAGAACCATCTTCTTACACAATATTGGTGTAAGTGAAAATTGCTCCAATCATTGTGGATAGTAAATTGTCAACACTCATTAACAGCAATACTGCGTTATTTCTTTCTGTTCAGTAATCCTTCTGTTGGGATTTTAGCCTAAAGAAACAAACAAACAAACAAACAAAAAACAAAAACCTCAAACAAATAAAATTTCATCAGGAGGGGAGTGATTTAACAAGTTTTTGTACTTCTATCCATGCTGTGATCTATTATTGCTGTTGTTCTTGTTGGATGCCATCAACCATGACTCATAGCGACTCTAAGAACAGCAAACCTGAACCCTGCCCTGTTTTCCACCATCTTCACTATCCCTGCTACACTTGAACCCTTTTCTCCATCCACTGTGTCAATCTATCTCATTGAAGGTCTTCCTCACTTTTGCCGACCTTTCTAAACATGATGTCTTTTTCCAGGGACTGGCTTCTTCTAACCATGTGCCCAAAGTATGTGAGACAGAGTTTCATCATCCTTCCCTCCACGCTGTATCCTTGTTGCACCTTCTCCAAGATGTATTTGTCCTTTTTGCAGTCTATGGGATGTTCTTCATTCTTCTCCAACATCATAATTCAAAGTCATTGATTGATTCTTCTACTGCCATCCTTAGTCAATGTGCAGCTTTCTCATGCATAGGAAACAATTGAAAAGACCATGATATTATTGTTGTTGTGTGCTGTTGAGATGAAACCAACTCATAGCTGAACTTCCACTGAGTTTTTAAAGGCAGTAAATTGCACAGGAGGAGATTGCCAATCCGAGGAGTAGGTGATGTATTTGAATTGCATATTTTTGGAATTGTAGCACAGTTTCTTACCACTGGGCTACCACGGTCCTTTATGGTATATTGTTGTTACATGCTGTTGAGTTGCCTGCAGCTCTGAAGCCTGCCCTGTCCTTAGCCACTCTCACTGGCCCTGACACACCTACTTCTGTTGCCCCAGTTACTGTACCAATCTGTCTCAATATTATGATATACCATACTATAATAATACGATATAATACAGGCATTAAAAAAAAAAACAAAATCAACAAGCCCCAAAGTTAGAGCCCCAATGTTTGTGTCACGGGGATTTCCGTGATGTGGTTTGTGGTGAAAAAACAAGATGCTGATAAGTGTTCAAAATATTATCCTATGTTTATAAAACAAACAGTGTGAAATGATACACATGGATGTTTCTGTAAGTATGTGTGTGCTTATGTAACAACACATGAGCTCAGGAAAATTACAAAAGGGCATGTGCTTGTCTGTGACCAACTCTAAATTGCTGGCTGGGAGATTGAGTGAAGTCATAGACAAAACACCAGATGAATAATATAATACAACAACAAAACACCAGATGAATGATATGATGCATCTATTAATTTAATTATACATGTGTTTATGTGTATAAGAAACTTTAGATTAAAATTGAGGAAAAAGAAAAGCAAGGGAAAACATAACTGGTTATAGGGTTGCAGAGCTAATGTGATTGGCAAGACAACCTTGAACTCTGTCAGAATTGCAAGTGCACAGCACCCACTTGACAATCAGTCAGTGGCTTTGCCTGTCACACAAGATAAGCCACTATGTGATGGCTGTCCATATGGTGAATGCGATTGATGTTAATTTATGTGACAATGTATAAATATTCTATTAATAAAGTCTGAATTATACACATTAAATGGTTGAAATGATAAATGTTTTGTTATATATGTTTCACCACAATAAAAATTTTAAAAAATATGCCTCTTGACAATCACAATTTCACCAACACCCTAGAGTAAAATTTAAAGCTAAAAATAAGAGTCAGATATATATTCCAATGTCAATAGGCCATATCATCAAACTAGAGACTTCTATATAATTTAAAAACAATCAGGGCAACATTTTAGTGAGTCTGAAAAGGTTGTTTGTGATGACTGAAAAGAACTAGAAATTTCCTATTATTTCATGTCATACCTTAAGTCTATTCTCCTGAGCATTGTAGTGTTATCAGTAACTTAGACTTGAATCTTTCGCTGAAAAAAAAATAAATCTTTTATTAAGGTGTTAAATCATTTCTTTTATAAAGCTAACACATTCTTGGTGAATAAAGAACTTTGTGTTTCCTCTTTTACCTTTATTGTGTTTGTAGTCCCAAGAAGTTTTCTGTTTATTTATAGAAAAGAGACTCCACCTCATTGTCTCCTGCTGTTTATTGCTGTTTACCAATGGGAAAATGGCACCTCAGTTAGCCAGGAAAAAGACACACATCCTCCTTTCTAATAAGTATCTCCTGCTCTCCCTGAGCAATTTCTTAGGATGGAGTGATTGGGTGGGAGGTACTGGGAAGTAGGGGAAGTCCTGGAGCCAAGGTCAAGAGGCTTCTAATTTATACCATTAATAAATCAGTCCAACCCTCTGCTTGGCAATGGATTATGGGTGTTCTGTAGCCACAGAATTGTGTCTTTAGCCTGTAAAGAGGAGGAAGTGGTAGGAGGAAGTCTGAGCGGTGCTCCTGCTGGTGTTGAGCGCACCCCATATGCCTGAGGAGAGCAGCGAGTCTCTCAATGTGTGTTTATTGCTTTGCTTTTTCCAAGTACATCAACAGTGGCCAGACATCCCCTCCTTCCATGCCCTTTGCCCATTGTGTTGAGTTTATTTCTAAGACCAAGCCTTAGGACACAGTTTGAAAAAAGTCTTCTTTTCGAGATGAATTTCATTACTCTATTCTCTCTGTCCCTTCTTCCAGCTGTCCTTGTGCCCTAGCCTCCCCTCCTAGGGATGCAACATTTGACATAGCTTCTGAGGAAATTTGTGGAATCTTCCACAGGACGCTTGCTTCTACACCCATAATTGACACCTCAGACTGACTCCTGGGAGACAAAATAAATTCTTATAGCTTTTTGAGTGTTATTGATAAGAAATGGAAGAAAGGCTTTTTTACTAAAACCAACTTTGAGCTCTGGGCATTGTACATTTTGTTTTGAGACAATACTGCGACTGATTGATACTGTGTGGATAGAAAAGAGTGAGCACAAGAAAGAGTATGTGAATGCACAGAGGACAAGCAACGGTACACTCAGTCCTCAGGATATCTAAGTTTTCAGGCACCAATTTTTGATACATAGCCTGGGAAATATGTTTCTAAGAGTGAAGGCAGCAAGAGAGACGGTTTTATATTTGAGCTGTGCTAAAATTTATGATCATGCAGAAAGTACTCCTTCTAGGTGTATAGAACCAGAATTTCATTACCACTTGCTGCCCGTGAAATCCCATTGGTCCTGGAGGAATTAAGAGTTCATAGCCCCACTATGTTGAATCATTATGTGAAGGACTAACATCACAGCTTCACTTCACCTACTTTTCAAGTTAGTGATTAGGAAATGATTTGGAGTGAGTTTTGGCCAGTTTTATGAACCCCAGGCCCCAGAATCCTAATGCATGAAGGAATCTGGGAAGGAAGTAATTAAGGGCATTTGCTGTGATTTGCTGTGTTTGGTCTTGCTTCTGGGCACATTCCGCACTTGAAAACAAAATTGCAATTTTCGAAAACACAACTTCTCCTCCATTGTTTTTCAGCCTCAGCTCAAACCCCTGGGTTTCTGTCTTTCATACTCTTAGAAATAAAAAATAGGTATCTTAAATCTGAAAATCTTCAGAATCTAAAATACTCATGGCTCCAGCTGTTGCTCCTGTTTCCACTAAGAGGAGTGTTAATTGCTGGTGCAGAACAGAACTATGAGCCAATAGGACTCTTAAGGATAGGGCTAAGTTGTTAATGTGAGATTGTTTAAGAAACACTTCCCCTCACCCCCCACTCCCAAAATACAAAACTCTAAATAAACTAGAAATAAACAGACAGACAAAAGAAACAAACTCATGATGCATTGAAAAGCATTTGCTGTGGATTTGGACAACTGGAAGCAATTGCTTCAATAGATTTCATTTCAGTCTTTGCTGATCATTTTTCTTTGGATTTAATCCTTTCATAAATTGAGAGTAAACTGTGCACCTTTAGGTAGATATTCAATAGTTTAAAAAATGGTATCTATTTTCCCTTTTTCTCTAAGAATGGGGCATTTTGTTAATGTTGTCGTGGTGGGAGAGATCCAGTTCTTGCTCATAATGTCCATCTCCAGCTTCTTTTATAGGTGAGGCACATAGACAATGTCTCCAAAGAATCTGCTGGCTCTGGAATAGATCAATGAGGCACGAGTTTCCCGTTTGTTCCTTTCTGCTTCACGTGCTGCACTAAAGAGCATATTGAGTACACTTTACCAAGATAAGTATTACTTTAGAAGGTTTGTCTCACCTTAATGACTATGGCTGTCAATACAAGGGACTTACTACAGAAGATGAAAGACCACAGCCTTCAACATGGACTATATCTCAACATCCAGAGAAGAGGAATCCTCACCACTGGGCCAATAGGCCACATCACAATAGATGGAGAAAAGATTGAAATTGTTAATGATTTCATTTTACTTGGATCCACAAGCAACAACCATTGTAACAGCAGTCATGAAATCAAAAGATGTGTTGCATTGGGGAAATCTTTTATCAAGGACTTCTCCAAAGTGTAAAAGAACACTGATGTCAATTTAAAGACTAAGATGTGACTTCATCCAAACCATGATTTTTTTCTCCCCCAGTTATTTCCTATGCATGTGAAAGTTGGACAATGACTACGGATGACAGAAGGATTGATGTCTTTGAATTGTGGTGTTGTAGGAGAGTATTGAATGTCTCATCGACTGCCAAAGGAATAGACAAGTCTGTCTTGGAGGAAGGACAAGAAGGGCATTCCTTAGAGGCAAAGATGGGGAATTGGTCTCATATAATTTGGACATGTTGTCATGCTGGGAAAGGTGGAGGTTCAGAAGAAGAGAGTAAGACCCTCAACCAGATGGACTGACAGAGTGACTGTGAAGACAGGCTAAACTGTCTCCAGGTGGCGAGGAAGGGGCTGAAAAAGAAAGGATAAATAATGTATACTGCATTGAAACAGATGAGGGAGAAAACTGTTTAAAACAGATATTGTTATGACAGGAGCCCAGAATGGAGTAGATTTTGGGGGAAGGTATTGTATAACAATGAAAGATTTTTTTTTCTTTTACTTTTCAAAAAGAAGAGCAAATTGGGGGTGAAGGGGTGGTCAGGGAGAAAAGTGCACTAGTGAGTGAATGGAAACCCTAAGTCTCGGTAAACTTTCATTAAAATTAATAATAAAAAAGATAAAAAAATGAAGGTTTTGAATTGAATGGTATCTGATAGATCTTTTCTGAATGAATTTTATGACCCTATGATTTATTATTATTTAGTGTTGCAACAAGCCAGGGTGATTTAAAAATCTCTACATTTTGTGAGATAGTGTTTCTGTGTGGGAAAAAAGAGGCTTAAAACAATGCTTAAGGTAAAAAGTAGTCGCAGTGAAAAGGAATGGAGAAAGGTAGTACTGGCAAAATATAGGCATCACTTCAGCTTCAGTTCAAGGGCTTTTAGGAGATTCTTGAATCATCATTTGATAGAAACAGACTTCAAACTACCTAAAGACACAAACTGGAAGCAGGAGTGGCATCCACTTCCTAAACCACATGCCTCTGAAAACTATGAACTTTGATAAATGGTGATAGTTATAGAAAGGCTTCATTCCTTTTGTTCATGGGGTGGCTGTGAGATGTGAACTTGAAGGCAATCAACAACAACAACAATGACACACAGAATTCAAAGGTGGGAAGGATCAATTGCCCTCACATGTCTGCCCTTTCTGAATGTGCGTTTTGTAAAAGACATTATAGCAGTGTTGTGATTTGGCAGATCGCTGCCTTTTTATGTTTTAAACGTACACTCTAGGTTTATTATTCACATAGAGTTACTGCTATGATTTTCCTCTGAATGGAGTCTTTCTCTGCAAACCTTCAACAAAATGTCAAGTAAAGGAAAGGACAACATAGTGGGTAAGGAGTTGCACTGCCAAACCAAAACAAAAGCAGGGAATTATAATCCACCAGCTGCTTTGAGGGAGAAAGATGGGCAATCTCCTTCTGTGTAATTTACAACCTCTGAAAACTCACTGGAGGGTCACTTATGAGATGGTTCTGACTAGATTGCAATGAGAGGTGGACTAGACATTGAGACGACAGGAAAGAGAAAAGAACATTGCCTTTTATGATGGCATGTTTTTCCAGATATGCTGGATGAGGCAGGTTTAATATTATTTCAGTTCCTCTAAGAGGAATGGTAAGAGCTCTTAAAACAGGTTATAATCTACAGTAGTAAGTATGTTAAACAGTTACTGTTTTAACTTTGAAAACACTTAAGGCTTAACACTTGTGAAGATAGCACTATTGTTGTTAGGTGCCAAGGAGTCTATTTTAACTCAGTAATGCTGTGTACAACACATCATAACCCTGTCCGGTCCTAGACCATCCTCAGTCTCTGCGGTGTTTAGGCCCATGTTGTCATCAGTGTCTGTCAGTCCATCTCATTGCTGCCCTTCAACCTTCCCAAGTATGATTTACAGTCTTTTTTTTTTTTTGGAATTGTATTTATAATAATCATTTGCTAGGAATCTTTTTTTATGGATAAAGCAAAGATAAGCATTAAAATTCCATATTAATGAAACCTAAAATTCATGAAATTTTACTGTGCTTATATTATTCATTGCATTTTATTTCATTTAAGAGTAAGAGCTAACTTTAAATTCTCCTAACCTAACCTGAAATCTATCGGTGAAGTTTTCACATAAGAAATGAAAATTTTGATAGGAAAATGTAATTTATTTCTATATAATTTCTTTTCTAGCATTTGCTCGTGTCTAAGTTCTAATTTGTATTGTGCTATTTCAGGGTCAGGATAATAAGCTGAAGTAGGGATTGTCCTTTAATAGAGGAAAGTAATTACAGTGATTATAATGGATACTGGCAAATATTACAATAAAGTGACTAATTCACATTATGGAAACAATTAAAACTGAAGCAGCAAATTTGAACTGCTCAATAGTTACTAAAAGTCATACAGCACAAGTCCACTGAATGCATAATTTCATCTCTCATGTTTGTTGACCTAAATTCATAACACTTGTTTGCAAATAGGTGCCTTCTCAAAGTTAGAGCCCAATAACATACTCTACTCCTGGTTTCATTTCCTCCCCCTTTTCTTTCTCTTCCTTTCTTCCTTCTTCTCCCCTCCCTGCATTCCTTATTTTATCCCTCCCTTTTTTCCTTGAGATATGTAAGAACATAATATTTTCTCCTTGGGTATTTACATCTAAATTATAGATGTAAACCTGACAGAGGTAGAGGTACTAAGAAATAGTCACATGGTCGGAGTACAGAGGTTGAGAAGGAAGGAAATCTCAAAGCATTTATTGTGTAAGTCTTGTTATACTGCTTCACTTCTGAAAAGGAAAGGCGTTGGACACCACCCATGAATGTGAGAGACCACGTCGTCAGGTCTGAGGGTTTGCTTTCCACTTCGATGATCACTTTTTACTCCTAGGAGTTCCTCTGGCTTGGTTTTTGGGAAGTTCTCATTTGCAAGGTTGTTTTGGCATGGGTTTGATCTAGAAATCTAGGCTTGCTCAGTTTTCTTTCTTATTTCCTTTTCAGAATTGATGCTACTTTTCAGAAACCCTTGCAAATGCTTTTTCTAAAAATGTCCTCAGCAAAACCAGAATCCTAATTATCCCTTCTGAAGCAGATGGCCTAGTGCCACCTGCTCCCCCCTCCTTTTCTTTTTCAAAATAAATTTTCCTCTTGACCAAACTCTCTTGATTCTGCGTTGGCATTTTATAGCATTTTACAAATTACGCAGCACTTAAATCACACCTAATTACGATCCCTGCCAGCGGGATTTGCTACCCAGAATGGAAAAAGAAGAGACCAGAGAGAAAATGGAGGGGAATCAGCCCTTTTAAAGGGGAATTGTGGTTTGCAATTGGCTGTCTTCTGTTAGGAAAAACTGGAAACTCAGACTATCGGTTCTTAACCCACCCACAACCTAGTGAGTAATTCAAAGGCTTTGTTCTGTTGAGGTTGAATGCCATGTGTCTCTATCTGGCAGAAACAGCTCCACAGTTCTTTGAAAAGACTGCTGGAAACTGAGAATGATTAAGTCTACAGAGAAGGCTTAGGGCAAGAAGCTCCCGATGAAGGGCCTGCAAGACACTTCTTTCCGTGGAGAGAGCTGGTGACTTAATCCCAGAGAACAGCCAATGACTTGAGGTTTTTGTTATTCCTTTATTGAATTTTTTCCCAAGACTGTTTTCTTTTTGTTTTGACTTCCCAGTCATTCAAAGCCAAGTTTTTATGCTGCTATTTTGGTTTCTCGGCTCTTGATGGGGGTCACATATGGAAAGTTTTGGGTTGTGTTTGATTTGTGATACTGTTTTTTCCCTCCACAGGCGAGTGTCAGTTGGACTTTCAAAAATTTACTAATATTAGAATGAACATTCTTTAAGTGGTACAGCAGTCCTATGCCTATTTGCTATACTGAACAGTGTGGAGTTGCTGTGATGCTGAACACTGTTGTGCCATGGTCGTGTCAAATACCATCATGGTGTTTGGAGGAACTTCCAGATTGATTCAGGTTTGGAAGCAGGAGTGGTGTCCACTTCTTAAACCACATGCCTCTGGAAACTATGAACTTGGAGAAATGATAGTTATGGAAAGGCATTAGGTCTTTTGTTCATAGAGTCGCTATGAGTTGTGCTCTACTCGACGGCAATCAAAAACAACTACTGCAACTACTTTGATTTCTAGAATGCTCATGGGATGTACAATAATTTTTATTGTTGATTCAAGTAAAATATAATTGGTTATTAAAAGGAGAAATATTTAAATATTATCTTAATTAATTTGTGCTTCTTAGTTTCCAGCAGCCCAAAGGCCTGCCATTAAGGCAGTCTTCTGGCCTGATGTAGTCTCCACATATAAATGGCCACACAAATAGTGTTTTGTAAGGCACCTTGATAGTTTAGTCTTCCTCACTTTATTGTTACTGCTCACGATAACATGAAATGACAGTGATTTTGAGTTTTAAGTCAATGTTTGACACAGGAAAGCACACATTTACTGTAAGTTATCACTGCCCATAGCTTGTAGTGACCTGATGGATACAGCCAACTTAATCTAGGAGACCTGCTAAAACATGTTCAGAGTGATATCAACACACAAAACTCCACTTAATAGCTTACACATTCAGAGCATGGACCAGGAACTGAACCTAGGCCTCCTTCATGGAAGGTAAGAATTTTTTCATTGCCCCATAGCTTTATTACAGTTCACAAATGATGCAGTTTGATTTGATACAGGTTTTCAAGTCTTTTTTTTTTACTAAAATTTTATTTTAATTGTGATTTTAATGAAACTTTACAGAGAAGTTAGATTTTCATTCATTCATTGTTGCACGTTTTACACTCTCTCTCCCCTTTTCCTTTCACTAGTTCATTTTTAAAAAAAAATATTCATTCTTTCTTGCACAATTACCTATTTCTCCCCACCCCAGTCCTCTGTTCCATGATAAAGCTTTTATTCTGGGCTGTTGTCATATGTATAATGCCTAATTGTATAATCATTTTAAACAGTTCTTTCCTTCATCTGTTCCAATGTAATGGTCATTATCTATCTACACTTATCCTATTCTCCTCCCAACCCCCAGATCAGATCTGCTTTTGAAAGTGGTGCTATGCACTGTTTGTCCTTTCATGATATTTCACTCAGCATGGTGTCCTTCATGGTCCCCCATATTGTGTAATGTTTTACAAGTTCATTATTTTTCAGTGCTGTGTAGTAGTCCATTGTATGACTACACCATCGTTTTTCTATCCATTTGTTTGTTGATGGGCACTTGGGTTGCTTCTATTTCTTTGCTATTGTAAATAATGAATGCAGCAATAAACATGGATGTGCATTTACCTGTTTGGATGGCAGTTTTCGTTTCTTTAGGATGTATTTCTAGTAGTGGCACTGCTGGGTCAAATGGTACTTCTAGTTCAATACAACTTTTTGAGAAAGGACCACAGTGCCTTCCATAGTGATTGCACCATTTTACACTCTAGCCAGCAGGGAATAAGGGTTCCAATCTTACTTTCTCAAGAAGCTTGAGTCAAGTTTGGGTGGATGGCAGGAGGACTGCAGCAGACCATGTCCTGGAGTATGTTTCAGCTTCCTCAGTCTTTTCTGGCTTAGGGTGAATGTGCTGCTCCTTGAAACATCCCCTCTTCCTCACCTGCCCCTGAAGGTCATGGTACCTTTATTTTGTTAATTAGTTTGGCTGACTTCGACCTAGAGCTCATCAGAATTATAAAGTAGTGGTCTATTGGGTCCTTATGCAAACAGAACCCATGAAAGTTTAGCAATGTTGTCTTACCTCCACTGCACTCTTGTACTCCTTTCTTTTCCTGAAAGAGACTCCAAATTTCTTACCCCTGTAGTTTAGATGAGCCTTAGAAGTCAGTCTATTATTACCGTTATTCTAAATACTGATTGCACTTTGGTTCTACTGTACTGCTGTGGGCTTCTTAGGCATGTTGCCCTGCTTGTCCAGAGGTCATCTGCCTCAGGTGGTTTGAATTCCCCAGTGTCTCCATGGGAGAAAGATGGACAATCTTCTCCCATTGAGATTTCTCTCTCTCTCCTTACCATGGAGTCGGAACCAAATTATAGCTGACCCTACACTGAGTCTTGTATGGAAGGAGGCTGTTCATTTTTCTCCTGAAAAGCCACTAGGAGATTCAAACCACCAGAAAGATACTGCTTTTTGGTTAACAGTGTAACTCCCTATGGACTACCAGAGAACCTATGAGATTCACTGGAAGGTTGCTATGAGTCAGGATCAACTGCGTGGCTGTGAGTTTGAGTGAGCTTCTGTCTGAATAAATTAGATTTGTCATTAATGTTTTGGGGAGGAAGGAATCTCACCTTCTTTTTGTACCCAGGCCAAAATCAAATAACTCTGATGGTTATTAGTAATCATATTGTGACCATAAAAAACACCAGGTATGATATAAGCTGATGCTTTGGAGCAAAATAGAAGAGGCAGAAATAAGCCAGATCTTTGATGCTGTTACTTGAAGAAGAATGTGGCACCAGCATTCAAGAAAAGATTTGTCAACAACCTGCAGAAAGTAAAGAGGACTGAAAGCCCTTAGTGAAGAAAATCAAAGGCTTCAATATGGGTTACTTATAAACAATAAGAAAAAAGAAATCTCACCACTGGACCAATAGGCAACAATATGATAGATGGACAATAAAGAAACATCAAGGGTTTCATTTTGGTTAGATTCACAGTCAACATATATGGCCTCAGCAGTCACAAAATCAAAAGATGTGTTGCATTGGACACATCTGCTGTCCTCTCTAAAGTGCTACAGAGCAACGGTGCCAGTTGAAAGCCCACAGTGGGTCTGACTCAAGCCACAGAATTTCCAGGTGCTTCATATTCATGTGAGAGGTGGCCAATTAATGAACAAAGATGATCAAAAAAGAATCAATGCCTTTGACTTGTGGTGTTTTGAAGAATAGACTATACCATGAACTGCCATAATAACAAACAAAAGAAATGTTGCAGGGTGCCTCTTGGAGGAAAGGATGGTGATGGAAATCTCACATCCTTTGAGCATGTTCTCAGGAGGGCCAGTCCTTTGCAAAAGGCATCAATGCTGGGAAAGGCAGAGGGTTCACGGAAGAAGACCCTCGAGAAGATGGATTGACACTGACTGCAGGAAGGCCTAGAGCATTGTGGAAACTGAGGACAGGGCACTGATTTGATCTGCTGTTCATAGGATTGCTCTGAGTCATAGTGACTCAGTGACACCTAAGAACTAGACAGGTATTCTGTGAAATGTAACTAATATTTCCAATTATATATGTTAATAAATTCTGTTTATTCATTAAATTAGTTTGACAACGTTGTCTGACTTACAAGAAAAATGCTTCACATTTACTACACAACCTTCACCCTACATAGATTGTATTAATTGATGGTTTTGGGGATGATAGGCACCCTTGCTTCTCTTTTCATTCAGATAAATTAGACCCAATAGCCTCTAATTATTCAGCAGAGACTTCTGATGCCCTTCTGAAGAATTATGATTGCTTCCACACCAATTTGGGTTATTTTCTCTGGCTAACAATCAAAACACTTCTCAGGGAGTAAGAAAACCAGCAAAGACATATGGTCTAAGGAATAAGCAGTACTAAAAGTACCCTTTATATTAAGTAGAAGACAGATGCTGGAGATTGACATGGATGCCAGCCCCTTGTGATCTCATAATAGCAGCTGGTCCCTGAGAGAATTATGGACAGGACAATAAATAGCACTGGTGGAGTCATTGATATTATGGTCTGTATAATGATGCTTGTAAGAGTTACGCAGTACACAACCTACATGAATGTATATAAAGACTCTGTTTATAGACAGAAATGGCTTAGGCCTATACAGAAAGAAACTTGATATACCTATTTGGTATTTAAATTAAGAGCATTATAAAGCAAAGCTCTATTTTCTTCTTGTATGTTGATGTTGTTAGGTACTATTGAGTCACCTGCAGCTCATAGCAACCCTATGTACAGTAGCTCTGAACCCTGCACTATCTTAAGCCAGTCTCACTCTCTCTGACCCACCTATCCCTATTGCCCCAGTTACTGTGTCAGTCCATCTCAACTAGGGTCTTCCTCTCCTACACTGCCCCTCCACCCTTCTAAGCATGATGTCATTCTCCAAGGACTAGTCCCTCATGGCCATATGCCCAAAGTATATGAGTTGGAGTTTCAAAATCTTTGCCTTGAAGAAGAGCACCAGGACAGACCTGTTTGTTCTTTTGGTTGTTCATGGTATGCTCAATATTCTTCTCCAGCACCACAACTCAAAGGTATCGATTCTTATTCTGTCATTCTTAGTCATTGTCTAGCTGTTTGAAGCATAGCAAGTAATTGCAAAGACCATGGTCTGGATCAGGTGCACCTTAGTCTCTCAACTGACATCATTGCTTTTTAGCACTTTGGAGGAGTACCTGACAGCAGATTTTCCTAATGCAATTTATCTTTCAATTTCCTTATTCTTGGTACCAAGAGGATTGATTGTGGAGCCAAGCAAGTGGAAATCATTAACCATTTTAATTTCTTCTCCATCTATCATGGTGCTGCCAATTGGCTCTGTGGTGAGAATCTTTGTCTTCTTGATGTTAAGCTTCAATCTATATTGAAGACTACAGTCCTTGATTTTTTTGCTGCAAATGTTTCAGGTCCTTCTTAGTTTCAACAAGCAAAGTGTTTCATCTGCATAACATAGGTTGTTGAAGAGTCTTCTTCCAATACCTATGCCACAGTCTCCTGAGTGATCTGGTCTAAGTATAGATTGAAAATATCTGGAGACAGGACATATCTCTGATGCACTCCTTTCCTGATTTTGAAACATGCACTATTTCTTGCTCTGTTCTGAGGACTGCTGCCTGGTCCAAGTACAGGTTTCACATGAGCACAATCTGGGATTCTCATTATTCTCAAGGTTAGTCACAATTTCTTGAACACTAATGAACAAAGACCAGATGATTTGGGAGGATATAAAGAATATCATCCATAAAGAATGCAAAAGGTCATTACAAAGACAGTGGAGGAATGAAAGACCAAGGTGGATGTCAGAAGAGATTCTGAATGCTATACTACAGTGCCAAGAAGCCAAAGCAAAGGAAAGAAATCAGGAAGTCAAAGATCTGAACAGAAGGTGTCAAAGAGCAGCTTGGGAAGACAAAGCAAAGTATTATAATGAAATGTACAAATAGCTAGAGTCAGAAAATCGAAAGAGTCAAACTCACTCAGTATTTCGTAAGCTGAAGGACCGGAAGAACAAATTCAAGCCTCGAATTGCAATGCTTAAGGATTTTATAGGCAGAGTATTGAATGACCCAGGAAACATTAAAAGGAGATAGAAGGACTACACAGAGTCATTGTCCCAAACAGAATTGGTTGAAACACAAGAATTTCATGAAACTACATATGATCAAGAGACAATGGTGATGAAGGAGGAAGTTCAAGCTGCTCTGAAGAAACTGGCAAAAGATAAAGCCCCAGGAATTGATGGAAAACTAATTGACATATTTTAGCAAACAGATGTTGCCCTGTGCGTGCTCACCAGGTTGTGCCAGGAAATATGGAGGGCAATTACTTGGCCCACTGACTGAAAGAGATCCATATTTATTTCTGTTCAAAAAAAAAAGAAAAAAGGTGACCCAATAGAGTGTGGAAATTTCCAAACAGTACCACTAATATTACATGCAAGCAAAATCTTGCTGAAGATTCTAAAACAAGATTCTGAAACAGTACACTGACAGAGAACTACCAAAAACATAAGCCAGGTTTAGAAGAGGCCATGCTATTTCTAATGTCAGACGGATCTTGGCTGAAAGCAGAGAGTACCAGAGGAATGTCTCCCTGTGTAGCAACTGTTTTTCCTAACTGAGGTCTAGCTCTGTATTTAAATGGGTAAAGACTAATTCTCATCTTTTTTATTGTTGTTGTTAACCACAGATAGGCTGGCTATAATCTGGTTAGAAAAAATTAAATGAAATAGTCACCTCCTATAATGCTAAGGACAAAGCATAATTTCTATGTTATTTAGTCCAAAAGCCCAGTGCCCATATGATTATTGTTAATTCGTTGGTATCTTTTCTTTTTTTGCAAGCTATTATGAATTTTTCTGTTACACTTTGAGTGTGGATCTTATTTAAGGTTCATCATCAACTTAATTGTATTCTTTCAGTCTGCAAAACCTAAAACTAAAACCAGAAGCTTCTCTTGGGCGATAACTTTGTTTTATTTTGTTGGGATTACTGCTGTTGCAATCATAAGATACACACCTAGGATGGGACTAGAGCCCTGTGTGAAAGCAATTTTTAAGTTAATGTACTAAAGAATGAATGTTCTAAAAGGGAATCTGGTAGTGTAGTGGTTTAACAGTTGACTCCTTTATGGAAGGTCAGTGATTAGAACCCACTCAGCACTCTATTGAGGAAAGATGAGCAGTCTGCTGCTATAGAGTTTGTTGCCTTGGAAACAAGTAAGTGCCAGTTCTATCTTGTCCTGTAAGGGAGCTCTACTGGCTTCATGGTCAGGAATTATGCTGACAATACGAATGTACATGGTTCGAATCCACCAGCTGCTGTGTTAGAGAAAGATGAGCAGTCTCCTCCTGTGCAATTTACTGCCTCTGAAAGCCTGCTAGAGAGTTAGCTGTAGTCCTGTAGGGTCACTGTGAACTGGAATCTAGCAGCTTTCCTTTCTATTTCTGTTCATTGTTCTGGAGTTTAGAGTGTCTTTAGAGCTAACGAGGGAAGCACTTCCCACCCTTGGCTTGTTATACATGTTTTGGGCTTTAGTTTTCCCTGTTCTCATTAAACAGTCCCTTTTGCTTTCTGTCTTACATAACTTTTCCAAATTACTGGTGTGCTAATGACAACTTCCTTGTTCCATATCTATTATATAAGTATGTATGCGAATACACATACACATACACACACTTGTAGCCCTGGCGGCCTCGTGGCAAGAAGCTGCGCTGCAATCCCAAAGGCACAAGGTTCAAGTTTACCACCTTGTGGAAGAAGGATGGGCAATCTCCTCTCGTGTTATAAACTGCTTTTGCAAACCTGTTGGAGAGTCAGGTGTGGTTGGTTTCCACTCTAGGGTACACAACAGGTATCATTAAGCCACTTGTCACTCTATGCACAACAAAATGTGTCATAACCTTGTGCTATGCTGACCTTACCATCCTAGCTACATTTGAGCCCATTGTCGGATCACTGTAACAGCCTTACTTTGTTCAGGATTTTCCTCTCTTTTGTGCACTCTCTACTTTTTCAGTTTGACATCCTTCAGAGACTGTACTTTTCTGATAGCATACACAAAGTACATGAAATGAATGAAGTATCACTATCTTTGTTTCTCAGGAGCATTTTGGCATAGCTTCCAGTGTCGCAGCGACATGTCAGCCTTTGCAATAAGACAAACTGACATGAGTGGTGGACATCTGCATCATCTCATTTTAGAGGGATTAAGGCAGGATAGAAATATTGTGTGTGTATGTAGCATGTTGTCTTGTACTAGCAACCCCTCAAGTCCCTATAGCTTTTTCGACAGTACATGCCATCTTTTCTCAGAAATGCTTTTAGCAGCTTTTTCTACACACTTTTCATCTTCCTCCCGACAAAACTGATTTCTCCTGCGCTTCACTTTAGGTGTTTGTCTCTGATTTTGTTGTCCTTTTATCAGTGTACTTGTCTACCTTGCTAACTTAGGAAGTCATCTTGCTTGTCCTAGTTCTCACAGCTTCCTTCAGTGTCCACCACGACGGCTGGTACACAGCAGCTATCCCTGAACTGAGGACAGTGATCCTGTACGTGAGCTTTGTTCAGGCTCTTCTTCATTGCTTTCATGATAAGAATTGTCAGTCTGTAACAATATGGGACACTTAGGAGCTGTGCTTTTAGGTGCAATGTGGTACTGGCTGTCTCTGGGGTCACAATGTCCATCACGTTAGAACTGAAAAATACTTTTAAAGGTATTCAAAGGGAAAAATAAAAGAAATGTATTCAAAGGGTCTCCCAATGCAGTACATCTCCTGATGTCCTCACTGCTGGTACCAAAGGTGTTGATTGTTGATCCAAGTAAGATGAAGCCATTGACTTTTCCCAATCTTTTGGAGACATATTGCACTGCAAAGGTTTGCAAGTCAGGGACCTTTCCAAATTTTTGAAGAGCATTAATACCAGCTTGAAGACTAAAGTGTGCCTGACTCAGGCCATGGTCTTTTCAATCACATGCTGTGCATATGAGAGCTGAACAATGAATAAAGATGATAGAAGAAGCATTGATGCCTTTGAACTGTGGTGTTGGAGAAGAATATTCCCTGGACTTCCAAAAGAACAAACAGATATGTCTTGGAGAAGGTAAAGCCAGAGTGCTGTTGGAGGCAAAGTAGACAAAGTTTCATCTTATATATACACTTTGGGCAGGTTGCTAGGAGAGGCTATTCCTTGGAAAGGGACATGATGCTTGGAAAGGTGAATGAGAGGACACTCAACCAAATGGACTGACACAGTGATTGGCGATATGGACTTGAGTCTGTCAGGGGTTGTGAAGATGATAGAAGACAGGGCAGGGTTGAGATCTTTGTTCATGGGATTCTATGAATTGTACTTGACTCGATGGCACCTAACAACAACCCAGTGGAGGCTGGTACTTGTCTTGTATGAGAGAGGGTTTACGCATAATACAATTGCTATAAAGGTAGCTACTCTTAGTGTGTTCTATTGTACATGTTGTTGTTGTTATGTGCCGTTGAGTTGTTTGCAACTCACAGCTACCCCATGTACAGTAGCCCTAAACCGTGCTCTATCCTGTGCCAATCTCATTGCCTCTGACACACCAATCCCGAGTACCCCAGTCACTGAATCAATCCACCTCATAGAGGGTCTTCCCCTCCTGTGCTGTCCTTCTACTCTACCCAGCATGATGTCCCTCTCTAA
>NW_006399995.1:1645195-1650980 GCF_000299155.1 Elephantulus edwardii
CCAGCTCCACCCTCCAGCAGGACAGCAGGATACCACTTCACTTCTACCAAATGCCTTCAGAATTAATCTCCCATTGTCTGACCCATGACCTGACAGCTTGTCAGAGATATTTTTTTTTCCTTCTTCCTGTGTCCAGTGTCTCTTAAGTTTACTTGCACTGTCTCCGAAGATGGTGATGTGTCCTGTAGAACTCCTGATAGATTGTGTTTTTCTTCTTGCGGCCAGAGGGCCCAACCGGTTTAGGCTCTGCCTTGGGGCTTGTTACCTGGAGGCATGTCAGGAGCTATTGTACATAGGTTCAGAAAATCAAAAGGCGAATTGCACTGGGGAAGTCTGCTGTCAGGGACTTTTCCAGAGTACTGAGAAGTAACAATGTCAGTTTAGAAATTAAGGTGTTGCTGATCCAGGCCACTGTCTTTGCAATTCCTTACTATTCATCAGAGAACTGAACAATGACAGAAGAAGAATGACAGAAGAAGAATCAATGCCTTTGAGTTGTGTTGCTGGAGAAAAGCCTTGAACATACCATGGACTGCCAAGAAAACATAAAGGTCTATCTTAGAGAGGGTGAAAACCAGTTTCTCCTTGGAGGTTAGGACTTTGAAGGTCCATCTTAATTTGTCCACATGACCAGGACTGGCTGATCCTTTGAGAAGGACATCTTGCTCACAAGGGTGGAGGGACAATATAGGAGAGAAAGACCCCAGATGAGATGTTTTGATACAATAACTGGGGCCATGGGGGTATGTGTGTTGGAATCAGTGAGACCAGCTCAGGATAGGCAGGCTTCAGAGCTGTCGTACATAGAGTTACTATGAGTTGCAGGCAAATTGATGGCACATAACAACAGTAAAGGTAGCTGAGTCATTTCCAACTTGATATTCAATAGCAATGAATAATCATTTAAGGGCTCTGGTGGTCTGAAAAAATAGGGTGCTGCACTGCTAACTGCTGTGTGGGAGAATTGGGCAGTCCCCACCCATTAAGATTTTCAGCCTCGGAAGCTGATGGAGGGTTGTCATTTTTTGGAATTGACTCAATGACAATATAAAATAATACTTGAGGAGCCCTGGTGGTGCAATAGCTAAGTGCTCAGTTACTAGTTAAAAGTCTGATAGTTTGAACCTATACAGCAACTATGCAAGAGAAAAGGCCTGGAGGTCTGTCCCTGTAAAGAAGAAAGCCTATTGGGCAGGTCATGTAGAAGACTACTATGAATCAGAAGTGACTCTATGAAACACAGAAACCACAACAAATGATAGTTATTGAGCTGTGTCATTCCAAGCTAATCCAAAAGCTACCATTTCTCTTCAATGTTAGTATTTAAGACAGCACTTGACATACAGTGATGGGAATGTTTTAGAAGGCAGTGCAACAATATATTATTAGCAAAGATTAGAGAAATAAGCAGTAAATGGGAATGACGTAATGGAACCATTATTAAAGGAGGAAGCTTGGTGAGCATCACCCTCATGTGTATGTTTGCTGTTGTTGTTGTTGTAGATTGAGACCACACAGTCCTCTATATATTCCTTCTGCCCATACTTGTAAATTTGTGCAGATGGGCCAGATTTGACTATATGCATATCATCCCATACACTTCTGTCCTCTGCCCTTTAGAACCTTACTCTGTTATCAGTTATGCTATGTGAAAACTAATAATAGTGGAATCATTATTAAGCATCTATTACATTCACTATCACATAGACTTCTTACTATAACGAGTGTTCCTCATTTCAGATGAGAAAATCAAGGCTCAAGGAAGAGAGTTGAATCACTTACCAGAGGACTTTCATTAGTATCTTAAGAGGTCTCAAGATTCAAACTATGCCAATAGGACTACTGTCTCTGTTATACTATTTCTGGCATGTCCTGCTTAAAGTACATCTCTTGAACTCTTTTATTCTTTTTCCTTTCTGATTTCTACTCTCTCCCCAGACTTGTAATGACTTCATCTAATGTCCAGGCAGGGTGAATAAGCACTCTAATTTTCTCTTTTGGATCACTCTTCAAAAGTTTTCTCTCAACAAATGAGGCTCAGCCTATACTCTTTCTCTGACCTTCCTCATCATAATTTACCATCTTCTATATTGTCCTCTGGTGACCATGATGGAGCTCTGGTGGCCTGGTGGTAAGAAGCTGTGTTGCAATCTTGAAGGCATGCGGTTAGAATCCACTAGCTGCTCCATTGGAGAAGGGTGGGCAATCTCCTCTTGTGTGAGTAAACTGTTTCTGAAAACCTGTTTGTGGCTCTTCTATGGGTTGGTTCTGATTTGATGACACACAACAACAAATAATGTCCTCTGTCATCATCTTCAACATTTTCAGAACTTCTATTGACAATCTTTCAATTCCTTATCTTTTAAGCTTCTTTGTAAATCTAGAATTTGCACATCTCCATCTTTATTGAACTAACAGGACATGATGATGTTGTTAGGTGGTGTTGAGTTGTGGTATGACTCATAGTGACCCTATGAACTACCAACCTGAATCCTGCCCTCTCCTGTGTCATCTTCACCATCTCTGACACACTTGAGCCCATTGCTGCAGTCACTGTGTCAATCCATCATGTTGAGAGTCTTCCTCTCTTTTGTTGACCTTTCACCTTTCCACGCATGATGTCCCTTAGTAGAAACCAAATAAATATAAAATGTCTTATATATATTATTTAAAATATATAACATATATATTTTGCCTAAGAATTTGGCAAGACCCAAACCTACTACATAGAGTTGAGTTCAACTCATATCTACTCTGTTGAACAAAACAGAATTGTCTGTATGATTTCTAAGGCTAGAAATATTTTTATTTTTTTTAATTGGGTTGCTTACAAAGTTTGTATACATTATGTTTCACCATATTCTTCAATCACATTATGTTTCGTACAATCATTCTCATGCATTATATTTTATAAAATTAGTCACTATTTGACCTTGCCCATCATTACCCTGTCTTTTCACTCAGATCCTTCCCATTTCCTTCCCTATCTCCCTCTATCAACTGAACTGTGGAACCCTGAGGTTTCACCCCTATTCATTCTCAGCCCTCCCCCTACTTGAGTTCCCATACCTGTTTTACTAGTTATCTTTCTGTTTTTACAATAATGGTCTTATGCATTATTTGTCCTTATGAGACTGAGTTAGTTCATTCAGCATGACGCTCCCCATCCTCTTCCAAATTACATAGCTCTTTTTGAAATCATTACTGCTGAGTGCTGCAAAGTATTCCATTGTGTGAATGAATGTACCACAGTTTCTCAATCCATTCGCTTGTGGTTGGACATTTGGGCTGTTTCCATGACCTTGCAATGGTGAATAATGCTGCTATGAACACTGATGTAAAAATCTCTATGTTTCTCAGTTCTAATCTTCTTGAAATATATTCCTAGTAGTGTAATAGCTGGGTCATACAAAGTTTTCGCATTCAACTTTTTAAGGAAATGCCAGACTGTCTTCCAGAGTGGTTGCACTATTTTACAATCCCAACAGTGTCTAAGAGTTAGGCTATAAATCATTATGGAATAAAATGGTCTCATTTTTTGCCACGAAATTTCTGATATATTCAAACTATCAACTTTTTTTGTTAGCAGCGAAATGCAAGAAACCACCATGGTTTCTTGAAATGGACAAAGAGGAATCAAAATGAAAACAGCTAAGCAAAAATGGACTGGCTAGCAACTAACAACATTTATTAAGTATTTGCTGTAAGTCAAAATCTCCTCTAAATATTTTGTTGTTGTGTGCCATTGAGTCAGAACCAACCCACAGCTGACCTTCAGCAGATTTTTAGAGGCAGTAATTCTAGGGAGGAGATTGCCAATCCTTCTCCCATGAAGCAACTGGTGGATTTGAACCACATGCCTTTGGGATTGCAGAGCAGATTCTTACCTCTAGGCCATAGGAGTTCCCAAGTACTTTTCATGACTTCTTTAATCTTCACAAGAAACCTGTGAGAAGGGTTTTGTTATCTCCTGGCATAGTCTATAGAGTATTATGCTGCTGATCCTAAGGCCATGTCTGCCTGGCAGTTCACAGTTACCAGTTCCTTGGGAGAAAGTTGGGCAATCTCCTCTGTGTAAGTTATATGCTCAGAAATACAAAAGAGGGTTAGAACTGAATCAGTTCTGACTTGAGAGCAATGAGAGGGAGAGAGAGAGACATTTTACAAAAGATAAGGAATGTGACACATCAAGATTAATGAGTCACACAACTATTCTCTATTGATCATTAATGAGTCTCACACAATTGCCTAGTGACAATGCTGAAGACAGGATTTTAATTCAATTCCTCTGTCTAAAAAAAAAAAATCATACTTGTGACCATTTTACTCTTTTATGAAGATAAGCATTTGTTGAATGTTTTTCCATGTGCCAAGCACAGTGCTCCGTGGTTTAACTAGATTACTTAGACTTAACAATAGCTCTAGAAAGGATTGCTTTTGATTCTCTCCATTTCATAGTATAAGAAATTGATAATTAGAGAACATAATAAACGAATGTAAAATCATCAGTTTGGAAACGTTAGAACTGAATTTGTTTGATAAAACAACAACAACAACAACAACAAAAACACAAGCAAACTTCTCGGGTGGCACATTCCAGCAATGTGGGTAGTCTGATGTGCTGAGGACCAGTGACTTGGCAGCTTAACATCTGCAAGTAGACCAGCATCCCCAAACTCCCAGCCATACACACACCCCATGTCCCCCCCGCCCCCACCCCCGGGATCACGTCCTGCACTCCCCTCCCCCCCCCTCCGCGCACACCCTGGTGGCTGCACCAGGGCTCTGAACCCTTGGTGGCTCCCCAGGCCACTGGAGAGTCCTTCACACAGCACAGAGACCAACCAACAGCTGTGGACAGCAGGATTTTGAATCAGAACTTTTGTTGGAACAATTAGTTTTGGAGCTACAGGAACACAAAGCCACACCAAGGATCCAGCCATTGCCTGAAGCCACCAACTGAGCTGCTGTGGGACTGATCTGGCAAGAGAAAGGCCAGTAGGATCCTGACTGGGTGTTCTTGGGCACTACCAATTGCCTGGGAGAGTACCCAAGGGTGAGCCCACTGGCGGGAATTTGGCTGACGTCTCTTGGGCCATGCCAACTGTCCAGGAATGAGTGGGCCAGTGGTAATTTGTCTGAACTCTCGTGGATACTTCAGACCATCCAGAGGCTAGTGGGTTGGTGGAAATTTGACTTTGACTTCTTGGGTCCTATTAGACCTAGGACCCTCCTTGGGCAGTGGCACCTGCATAAGTGCCACTGGGTAGGGACCACTGAGTGAAAACCACTGGGTGGGGGATGGACAGCTGGAATTTGAATAGGGACCCCAATCGTGAGCTCACCCAGACAGTTGAGGTCTGAGTGAGGTCCCCCAAGTGGTTGACTTGCCCTTGTGATCTCCCCACCCCTGCGCATGCCCCACCCAATTTGGCTCCACACTTGTGCCTACACGTCTGGTCAATCAACTTGCCTTTAATCCAGAGCACCTGGATCTGTCTTATGTATAAGAAGCTGCTCTCAGCTCTGAACTGACATTTCCTTGGAGCCAAAAGTTCAGAGAAAAACACAAGTGGTGTAGCTGCCTAACTGATCTCTATAGCATTGTCTTCAGATCGAGAATATATCAATGTCTCAAAGAAAGCAAGCTATCCCACACAATACTCAAGAGCAAAACAAGATGTCACTCCCAAAGGGTGACACAGTATCAGTGGATTTCCTGAACCCAAAAAGTTTGATGGAACCTTCTGACACAGAATTTAAAACAAGAGTGATTGACTATATT
>NW_006399995.1:1678445-1680644 GCF_000299155.1 Elephantulus edwardii
CATAGGATCGCTATGAGTGGCAGGTGACTTGACAGCACATAACAACAATGACAACTGTTACTCAGCTTAACATGCCATCCATCAGGAAGTACATCCTGGGGTTGTATTTCTGTTGTGTTGTTGTGGTTAATTGCCAGGAGGTTAGTTATTTTGTTGTCCATTCCCAGCTGTGGCAACCCCACGTTTTACAACCTTTGAAAACCTTGAGGGGTGCACTTCTACCCTGATACAACAGAGTCATCGTGACACAAATGACTATATACAACCAGCTGGTACTTTCTGTTTAAGTTTTTGTTGTATAATGTAGCATGAGCTCTTGTGGCCTAGTGGCAAGAAAGAATGCTGCAATCCCAAAGACACAAGGTTCCAGGCCACTGGCTGCTCCGTAGAAGAAGGATGGGAAATTTCTTCCCATGTGATTAACTGCTTCTGAAAACTTGCCAGAGGGTCGGCTATGAGTTGGTTCTTACTCTGTGGTATACAACAACAATGTAAGCACAACCAATGTTATTGAGTTATATATACATACTTTTCTAATTGATGAATTAGCTCATGCTGCATTAAATATATATGTGTATGTATGTATATGTGTGTGTGTGTATATATACACACGTATATAAGGTACACACACACACACATCATCATCATCATCATCATCATCATCATCATCATCATCATCCATGAATAAAGCAAGCGAAAAGTCATTACAAAGACAGAGGAGAAAAAAAACCCCAAAATGGATGTTCGAAGAGACCCTAAGATTGCACTGGAACATCAAGAAGTCAAATCTAAAGGAGCTAGGGAGGACAAAGCAAAGTATTTTAATGGAATGTGCAGAGAGCTAGAATTGGAGAATAAAAAGGGACGGACTTGCTCTGCATTTCTCAAGCTGAAAGAACTAAAAAATGGTGCTCGCTTCGGCAGCACATATACTAAAATTGGAACGATACAGAGAAGATTAGCATGGCCCCTGTGCAAGGATGACACGCAAATTCGTGAAGCGTTCCATATTTTTGTTTATTAAAGTTTTGGAAATGAAAAAAAAATGAATTTAGGCCTCTTGCTGTTGAAAGATGCTATTTGCAATGTACTGAATGACCCAGAAAACATCAAAAAGAAATGGAGGGAATAAACAGAGTCACTGTACCAGAAAGAATTGATTGACACTGAAAAATTTCAGGAAGCACCATAAAAACAGGAGCCAACAGTAATAAAGGAGGAAGTAGAAGTTGCATTGAAGGTATTGGCAAAAAATAAGGCCCCAGGAGTTGATGGGATACCAATTGACTTATTTCAATTAACAGATGCAGCCTTGAATACACTCACTAGCTTATGCCAGGAAATTTGGAGCACAAGTGTCTGGCCAATGGATTGGAAGAGATCCATATTTTTTTCCTATTCCTAAATAGGATGATCCAGCTGAATGTGGAAATTACTAAACAGTATCATTGATATCACATGCAAGCAAAATACTGCTGAAGATGATTCAAAAACAGCTGGAACAGCATATCAGATGGATCCTGGCTGAAAATAAGGAATGCCAGAATGTCTGTTTGTGCTTTATTGACTTTTCAAAGGCTTTTGACTGTGTGCATCATGACAAGTTGTCATTGAGAAGAATGGGAATCCCAGAGCACTCAATTGTGCTCATGAGGAACCTATATCTGGACCAGGAGGCTGTGGTGCGAATGGAGCAGGGGAACACATCACTGTTTGGAACTGGGAAAGGAATGTGTCAGGGATGTATTCTATCTCCATAACTGTTCAACGTATATGCTGAGCAAATTATCTGAGAAGCTAGACTCTATGAAGAGGAATGTGACATCAGGATTGGAGACAGAATCATCAATAACCTGTATTGTGCAGATGACACAACTTTTCTTTCTGAAAGTGAGGAGGACTTGAAGCACTTGCTGAAGATCAAGGAAGGTAGCCTTCAGCATGGATTGTGTCTCAATATCAAGAAAAAAAAGGTTCTTACCACTAGTGTCCAATAGACAGTGCCATGATGGATAGAGAGGAAATTGACACTGTCAACAGCTTCATCTGGCTTCGATCCACAATTAACACCCTTGGTACAAGCAGTCAGGAATAAGGAGACAAATTACAATGGAAAAATCTGCAGTTACGGACCTTTCCTAATTACTGAGGAGTAATGATGTCAGTGAGGACTAAAATGTGTCTGATTCAGGCCATAGT
>NW_006399995.1:1686337-1688651 GCF_000299155.1 Elephantulus edwardii
AACAACAACAACAAGATGCACTAACTGAAGATACAATTGAGGCCATAGCTCAGAGTACATGGCAGCTTCATAGTTTCAGAGTTTCAGAGATTCTGACAATTTGTTAGCTACAAAGTCATAAACAAATATCTTTCCATCTTTCAGAAGTACTCAGCTGCTTCACTCTTTAAGTCTGGGCCCCTGAGTACTTAACAGTTCTGCTTGTGCTGAATGAGTTTGCATCTACTTATCAATTCCTTTGTACAGGTTGAATTGACAGGCTATGAATTTCTCCCTTTGTTTTTCTTGTTCTCACTGAAGACTACAAAGAAGGCTTAAACTAATCCTTGTAAGATAAAAGTTTTCAAGTGACTCTTCTCTTTCACGTCCATTTATTCTTGCCTACAGCTAATCAGCTTGCTTGTCAAAGCAGACCCTAAATCTGCTGGAGATGTGTGACAAGGAAGAATACATAAGGAGGAAGGCATTTTGCTGTGATGTACTCTATGTTTGTCATTTGGAAGTGCTGGGTTGCCAACCTTAAGAAACTGTCCCTAAATCAATTAAATATTTTGCTTTCATCTCAGAAGTATCCTCACTGATATCCACAGACACTTTTTTTTTTTAAGGATTTGCAGATCACCATTACAAATTAGAAACAAGAAGATGTCGGATGAAAATCTTTGAAGGGGCTTGAGAGTAGAGAGACAAAGTCTCATCACAATGATCTATAATATGTTATTGTTGTTATGTGTGGTCGAGTTGCCTGCAACTCATGGTGACCCAATGTACAATAGCTCTGAACCCTGTCCTGTACATGGCCTCTGATACATCTGTCTCTATTGCCCCAATTACTGTGTCATTCCATCTCATCTGGGGTCTTCCTCTCCTGCACTTTCCTTCCACCCATTCAAGCATGATGTCCTTCTCCAAAGACTAGTCCCTCTTGGCACCATTCACAAAGTATGCGAGATAGATCTTCAAAATCCTTGCCTCCACAGAACAAGTTGGTTTCAACTTCTCCAGGACAGACCTATTTGTTCTCTTGGTGGTACATGCTATGTTTAATAGTCTATCCTTGCATCACAACTTAAAGACATCAATTCTTTTGCCATCCTTAGTCATTTTCCAACTCTTTGATTCATAGCAAGCAATTGCAAAGATCATGGCCCAGATCAGACACAGCTTAGCTCTAGACTGACATCTTTGCACCTCAGCACTCTGGAGACATCCCTGACAGCAGAATTTTCTAATCCAATTCATCTTTTGATTTACTGTCTGCTGATTCCAAGAATGTTGATTGTGGACCCAAGCAAACTGAAATTGTTAGGTGCCATCAAATTGACTTTAACTCACAGTGACCCTATGAAATCTTGCCCTATCTTTTTGTCAGCCTCATGACCTCCAAAATGTTCAAGCCCACTGTTGCATTCAATGTACTTAATGAGTGATAATAAGATATGAAAAATGCTGGATGAATTATAAACATATTGCTGGGGAACATTGTTGCTATGTGCCATTGAATCGCCCGCAACTCATTGGTGACTGGTGGCTGGAAAAGGCTCTCTTTGTGATGGGTCTTTTAAAGGAATAGTAAATAGGTAACAGAATGAGGATAAAGGCCTTGTCAACAGAGTAAACAGATTAATACATGAAAATACTTGACATGAAAATATGGTATCAAAGAAACAGAACTTTAGGTGCAGTTCAGGGAGTGGTGAATGAAGAGACTGGAACCCCAAAGTGGCATCTACTTAGAATTCATTCCATTATGTGGAATCACAGACTCATTGCTGCTAAGTCAGAATGAACTCATGGCTGATCCTCCACAGGATTTTTGAGGCTGAAATGGCACAGGAAGAGATTACTCATCTTTCCTTTCAGAGCTGCCAGTGAATTTGAACTGAACGAAGGCATAGTCTTTGAGTTAGCAACACAACTCCCATCAGAACTCAAAACCTAAGGTACAGGATAGGGTTAGATTCAGATCATAGTGTAACTTTTAGTTGAGGTCAAAGAGATTGCACCTCACAACAACAATAACCTTAACTTTCACTTGAGCTGTGGTGCTGGAGAAGATTATTGAATGTACCCTGGACTGCCAAGAAAACAAACAGATTCATCCTGGAGAGGGTTGAACCAGGCTACTCCTTGGAGGCAAGGTTTCTGGGGCTTCATCTAACATACTTTGGACATGTTGTAAGGAGAGACAGGTCCTTGGAGGGGGACATGATGCATGGTAGGGTGGAGGGACAGCGCAGGAGAGGAAGACCCTCTATGAGGTGGATCAATTCAGTGACTGGGGTAATCGAGATGGGTGTGTCAGAGGCAATGC
>NW_006399995.1:1688751-1696148 GCF_000299155.1 Elephantulus edwardii
ATAAATAAAACTCCACAGATCCCAAAAGTTATTTATCAACTTATCAATCACTCATTGCTGTTGAGCTAGAATCTACTCATAGCAGACCTTTCAAGTGTTTTGGAGGCAGTAAGTCTTACAGGAGGGGATTTCCCATCTTTCTCCTGAGGAGTTGCTAGTGGATTCTAAATTTCAGATAGGCTCACTGGACCTCTGGACTGACAGCCCAACTCCCTTCCGACCAGGCTACCAGAGTTCCCCTACATCATACCCAAACCCACACACCCCAGCAGAAAAAAAAATGAGTGAAAAGGATCTTTACTCACAGAACGCAAATGTAGATTTGCCAATGGCTACAGGCAGCTTCAGCTTCAGTGACTCAGTGTCTCTGTGGACTGGGACTTTGTTGACAGTGGAAATGGCTCTCACAGCGCTTGACTCACTGTCTGTGTATTAATCCCATAGACCAGCTGGAGAAAAGTTAATTGGCTCCATTTGGCTCAGGCATCTTCAATTATTGTCACAGATGAGTGGGCATACCTGTGGAACCATCTGTGACCCTGTATGTGGACAGTGTGTTCCCAGAATCCAGGAAGTTAGTGCCTGCAGACCTCAAAACTCAAACTCAGACCTTTCAAATCAGAACTCTCTCATAGCTAACCCTCTAGGGCGTTCTGAGGCTTTAAATCTCACCCGGGAGTTTGCCATCTTTGTTTCCTGAAGGAGACCTTCCAGAAAGGTCCCTCTGCCAGTCTGCTCTCTCTTGGCAGCACTGCCATTCATTTGCGGTCTGGAGGCTGCTACGTGGCATTTAGCCACTCTCTTATTTCAAATTATATCCCATGAATGGAATATCCCACTGACTGCTAAAAGAATGAACAGATGGAACTTGGAGAAATTGCAACCAGAGTGCTCTTTGGCGGTAAAGATGACAAAGCTTTGTTTCTTATACTTTGGGCATGTTGCTTTGTTTGTTGTGTACCATGAAGTGGGAACCAACCCAGAATCCATAGCTGACTCTCCATTGGGTTTTTAGAGACAGTTAATCACACGGAGATTGCCCATCCTTCTTCTGAGTAGCAGCTGGTGGATTCAAACCATGTGCTTTCAGGATTGCAGGGCAGCTTCTTGCCACCAGGTCACCCTTGAAAGGGACAACATGCTTGGAAGAGTGGAGGGTCAGTGGAAGAGAGGAAGACCCTCAGTAAGATGGATGGACAGAGTGACTGCAGCAGTGCACTCCAATGTGTCAGAGTTGAAGGTGTAGGGTTCAGGCCTATTGTTCGTAGGGTCATGATGAGTCTTACTTGACTCTGTAGGCCCAGTTTAACAATAAGGACAGAAACCAGCCTTCCCTTCTACTCATGTTTCTTTTCTAGTTTGTTGAGCACAGAATATTGTTGTGTAGTATCGAGTCTTGTCCAACGCATAGATGACCCTCCAGCCAGTTTTCAGAGGCAGTTAATAGTGCAGGAGGAGTGTGCCCATCCTTCTCTAGCAGAGCAGCTGGTGGATTTGAACCATGTGCCCTCAGGATTCCAGCACAACTTCTCCCACTAGGCTTATTGCTTGATTGCTGGAGAAAATGTCAGCTTTTAACACAAACTAGAAATGTGCTGGAAATACTATATAGCATTTACTCTCAATAGCTTTAGAACCAGAACCAAATATAAGAGATGCATTTTGAATTCTGTGATGTTTGGCTGAGATACTTAAAGGAAGTCTCCAGTAATGTGAATTTTCTCTCCCCCCCACCCCGTGTATGTGTGTGTGTGTCTCCACAAGCTTACATTGTTTGCACAAGTTCACATATATGTCTGCATTCACATGTGCTTTCTTGTGCCCATTGTCTTTCTCTGTCTTTAACCAAAATAAAAAGATAAGGCTAGAAATCCCCTCCGTTTTAATAGCTCATTGTTTCTGGGCAGGAAGCCTATTTAAAAAAAGATATTTTGGTCCATGAATAAAGGCCTAAGAAAGCAAACAGAATAAAATTTAGATACCATCTCCTCAGGCCTACCTGTTACCAAACCCAAACACATTAAGGGAAATGTCATTTGGGATCTTGTTTTAATTGGATTTTCTAATCTCCCATATATTCTAATGAGCTTGAGGGGAAAAATCTGTGGTATTTAGGATACTGCCTTTATCAAGATCATTCAAAAGGCTTTCTTTTCATCTGGTTGTCTGTATTGGGGGTTAAGGCTGAGAAGGGACTTACTTTTCTTGGAAATGTTGAGACACACAAAATATGAATTTCAATTGCCTTTGGGAATTCCCTGTACTTCAGCCCTGAGAAGTGTCTATCAGAGTTTTGAATTTCAGTCTCATATATTAGAAAAGGCACAAAGGCGTTCTGCAAAATATCTGTCACAGAGCTCATTGCACTTTAATGTGTTGCACTGGATGATGATGTAACACGTCCAATATGGACCAGTTCAGTGGACTGATGACTTCTGCCCAAAGGGGTCTCTGACAAGTAGCCATTCAATTAAGGGCATATCAATACAAGGGTGTGCAAGAAATCTTGTTTCCTTAGCAATTCTCTCTAGGAAAACAAATAGAAGCATCACATTTACCAGGGCTGACCAACCAAACACAGTATTCTGCATTTCCTCCAGATCTCTCTGATTCCCTTGAGGAGTCAGACCAACACCGTTCTAACCTGAGCATGCTCAGTGCTGTGTCTCCAAACACAGGCTGGGAGGCTGCGGGTTAAATGATCCTCTCCAGGTCACGGTTTCCTATGATGTTGCTTCTTTCGTTGATAGGGGCTCTTATGTTAGTTCCAGTTTGTCGTGACCTTTTGTTAATGAGAACAAAATATTGCCCAATCCTGCTCTGCCTCATATTCCCTCAAACCCATCTTTGCACCACTGGGTCGATCCATCTCACCGAGGCACTTCCTGTTTCGCTGACACTCTGCTCTACCAAGCATGAGGTTCTTCTCCATGGATTGGTCCCCGTGATAACATGACCAAAGCCCTGCGTAGGAAGGAATCTTGCCATTCATACCTCCAAGGAGCATTTTTGCTGTGTCACTCCCAAGAAAGATTTGCTCTTGTTCACCTGACAATTTGTGGTGTCATTAGTATTCCTTGCCAACAATGTAATTCAAAGGCATCAGTTTGCTTTCCCTTTCTCATTCTCCAGCTTTTACTTGTATATTTGTTGTTCTTGTTGTGTACTGTTGAGTTGGAACCGACCCATAGCTGACCCTCCGGTGGGTTTTCAGAGGCAGTTAATCACGTGAGGAGATTGCCCCATCCTTCTCTGTGGAGCAGTTTGTGGGATTGCAGTGCAGCTTCTTGCCACTAGGCCACAAGAGTTTTCATGTATATTAGACAGCTAGAAATACCATGACTTGAATCAAATGCACCTCTGTCCTCAAAGTGCCAACTTTGTTCTAAGGCTCGAAATAGGTCTTTTGCAGCAGGTTTTCACAACACATTTGATTTCTTGACTGCTGCTACTATGGCCGTTGATTGTTGATCCAAATAAAAGGAAATAACTTGACATCTTCAGTCTTTTCCTCCTGTATTATGATGTTGCTTAGGTTTAGTAGTGAGGATTTTTGTTTTATGTTGAGGTGTAATACATGCTGAAAGGCTTTGATCTTCATAAATAAATGTTTCAAGTCTTCTCTGCTTTCACCAATCCAGGGGATGGCATCTTCATACAATGTGTTGTTAATACACCTTTTTGTCCAGTCCTGATGCTGTGTTCTTCGTCATGTAGTTCATCTTCTCAGATTATTTGCTCACCATTGAGGCTGGAATGGTCAAAGGACACAACGATGACGCACAACTGTCCTGATTTTGAATCACTCCTGTTTTGTTTGAACAAGTGCCTCTTTACGTAGTACGAGTTCTGGAAGTTACTTAAGTGTTCCTGGAATTAATTCTCTTTATTCTCATTGTTGGAAACACAGCTACTAAAGACAAGCAAATGTCTTTCTGGGATTGTCTTCTTTCAGGCAAGATCCCTCTGACATTAGCAATCATATTCCTCATTTTATGGCTTCTTCTGAGTCCAGCTTGATTTCTGGTAGTCCCCTATTGGTGTACTACAGCAATCATTTAAAAATTAGCTTTAGCAAAATTTTGCTTGCATGCGCAGTTAATGTCATTATTAGATTATTTCCACATTCTGTTGGATCTCCTTCCTTTGGAATGTGTACAAATACGATCTTTTCCAGTTGGTTGGCCAGGCAACTATCTTCCAAATTTCTTGGCATTGATTATAGAGCACTTTCAGATTGAAAAAATTCTTATTCCATCAATTGCTAGAGCCTTTTCTCCCCCCCAACGCCTTTAGTACATTAAACCGGTTCCTTCACTACCAACTCTTGATTATACATGACCTTCTGAAATAGTTGAATGCCAACTAATAACACTGTGCATTTCTTGCATCTTCTTTTGATGCTTCCTATAAAATTCAACAATTTGGCTGCAAAATATTTTGATACTGTAACTCAAGACTTGAATTTTTTCCTAAAGTACTTGCAGCATGAAAAAGGCCAAGCATTTTCCTAAGATACAAAGCAGAAATTATTATACCAGCGCCTAAATGCGATCAAGTAGAACTTTCATGGTGATTAAATTGTAGTACAAATGGCTTAGCAAATGCTTAATAAATATGTCACTGTTATACCAGGCACCCCAGTTCATTACTAATCCCACCAGATGAAAATGTTGAATCTACATCCAACATAATTTTTTTTCTTAATGCTATTTTTTAAAAAATTATACAGGTTTATTTACAAAGTTCATATACATTGTTTTCACATTGGATCTTTCCCATTTCCTTTACTCACCCCTACTTCCACCTATGTGACTCTATGATTAAAGCCCCCTCCCTTACCCTCACCCATCCTAACCCCTTTGCTCCCACCCAGCCCCCCCCCTTGGATCCTCATAATCATTCTATAATAATGGTCTTATATGGTATTTGTCCTTATGGGACTGAGTTAGTCCACTTAACAATGTTTTTCAGTCCCTCTCAAGTTAGGTAGTAATTTACAAAATCATTGCTCCTTTGTGCTGCATAGTATTCCATTGTGTGACTGTACCATAATTTCTCAATCCGTTCAATTGTAGTTGGACATTTGGGCTCTTTCCATGTTCTTGTGATGTTGACTAATGCTACTTTGAACATTGGTCTATGAGTTTTCATTTATACCTCAGTTCTCCTTCTCTCGGAGTATATTCTAAGCAATGGAATAGCTGGGTTATATGGAATTTCTATGTTCTGCTTTTTGAGGAAATGCTAAACTGCCTTCCAGAGTGGTTGTACTATTTTACAATCCCACCAACAATGTATAGGAGTTTCTATCATCTCCAATATCTATTACTTCCTACCCTGCTAAACTTTGCCATTGTTACAGGAGTGAAATGGTATCTCATTGTGGTTTTAATTTGCATCTCTCTTATTGCCACTGATTTTGAGCATTTCTTATACGTCTGTTGGCCATCTACTATCTTCCTCTGTGAAAAGTCTTTCGATGTCTTTCGCCGATTTGGTAATTGTGTTATCATCAGTCTTTTTCTTGTGGAGGCCCTGTAGAATTCTGTAAACTTTTGATAAGACCCTTGCCCAAGCTGGTATTGCCAAATGTTTTTTCCCAGTCAGTAGGACTTCTTTTCACTCTGTTGGAAAAAGTTTTTGATGTCTACAGGCATTTAATCTTTAGAAGATCCCATTCATCAATTTTATCCTCTCCAAACTGAGCATTTCTGGCTGTATTTGGCAGTCTCCTTATACCATAGACTAGTCCATGTAAGCCTGGTCCCAGTTTGTCTCTGATGAACTTTATGGTTTGGGGGCTTTACTCCCAGGTCTCTGATCCACCTTGAGTTGATTTTCGTGTATGGAGTGAGATGTGGATCCTGTTTCAGCTTTCTGCAGGTAGCAGTCCTGTGTCGGCCATACAACATGTACATTCAAAGTAATTTTTAATATATCCGTAAGACAGTGTTGGCTGGAGCTTCCTGACTAAATCAAGCCTGGAAACAGGAGCGGCATCCACTTCTGAAATGGCTTGCCTCCGGAAACTCTATGTACGAACAGTGCTCAGGCCGTTCGTTCATAGGGTCACTATGAATCGTCTACGACTCAACGGCATCAAACAACAACAACAACAACAAGATGCACTAACTGAAGATACAATTGAGGCCATAGCTCAGAGTACATGGCAGCTTCATAGTTTCAGAGTTTCAGAGATTCTGACAATTTGTTAGCTACAAAGTCATAAACAAATATCTTTCCATCTTTCAGAAGTACTCAGCTGCTTCACTCTTTAAGTCTGGGCCCCTGAGTACTTAACAGTTCTGCTTGTGCTGAATGAGTTTGCATCTACTTATCAATTCCTTTGTACAGGTTGAATTGACAGGCTATGAATTTCTCCCTTTGTTTTTCTTGTTCTCACTGAAGACTACAAAGAAGGCTTAAACTAATCCTTGTAAGATAAAAGTTTTCAAGTGACTCTTCTCTTTCACGTCCATTTATTCTTGCCTACAGCTAATCAGCTTGCTTGTCAAAGCAGACCCTAAATCTGCTGGAGATGTGTGACAAGGAAGAATACATAAGGAGGAAGGCATTTTGCTGTGATGTACTCTATGTTTGTCATTTGGAAGTGCTGGGTTGCCAACCTTAAGAAACTGTCCCTAAATCAATTAAATATTTTGCTTTCATCTCAGAAGTATCCTCACTGATATCCACAGACACTTTTTTTTTTTAAGGATTTGCAGATCACCATTACAAATTAGAAACAAGAAGATGTCGGATGAAAATCTTTGAAGGGGCTTGAGAGTAGAGAGACAAAGTCTCATCACAATGATCTATAATATGTTATTGTTGTTATGTGTGGTCGAGTTGCCTGCAACTCATGGTGACCCAATGTACAATAGCTCTGAACCCTGTCCTGTACATGGCCTCTGATACATCTGTCTCTATTGCCCCAATTACTGTGTCATTCCATCTCATCTGGGGTCTTCCTCTCCTGCACTTTCCTTCCACCCATTCAAGCATGATGTCCTTCTCCAAAGACTAGTCCCTCTTGGCACCATTCACAAAGTATGCGAGATAGATCTTCAAAATCCTTGCCTCCACAGAACAAGTTGGTTTCAACTTCTCCAGGACAGACCTATTTGTTCTCTTGGTGGTACATGCTATGTTTAATAGTCTATCCTTGCATCACAACTTAAAGACATCAATTCTTTTGCCATCCTTAGTCATTTTCCAACTCTTTGATTCATAGCAAGCAATTGCAAAGATCATGGCCCAGATCAGACACAGCTTAGCTCTAGACTGACATCTTTGCACCTCAGCACTCTGGAGACATCCCTGACAGCAGAATTTTCTAATCCAATTCATCTTTTGATTTACTGTCTGCTGATTCCAAGAATGTTGATTGTGGA
>NW_006399995.1:1697311-1704223 GCF_000299155.1 Elephantulus edwardii
GGAAGACCCTCTATGAGGTGGATCAATTCAGTGACTGGGGTAATCGAGATGGGTGTGTCAGAGGCAATGCGATTGGCACAGGATAGAGCAGGGTTTAGGCCTGTTGTACATAGGGTCGCTATGAGTTGCAAACGACTAGCTGGCACATAACAACAACAACATAAAAGTTTTGGTGGCAAAATTTCAACTCTTAGCAACTAACTGAAAAGTTGAGAGAAAGACTTGAAAATCTACTCTCATAAAGACTACAACATAGAAAATCATATAAGACAATTTTTATTCATCATGTGGGGTAGCTATGAATTGAAAAATCAACTCTATTTCAATGAACAGGAAAACAGATGTATGTACACCCATGTTTATTGCAGCATTATTTGCAATATCAAAGAGATGGGGAGCAGGCCAACTGCCTGTCAACAAGCGAATGGACAGAAAAACTGTGGTACATTCACATAATAGAATATTATGCATCATTGAATATAAAGAACTTGTAAAACATTACATGACATGCATGAATCTGAAGACATTATGCTGAGTGAAATAGCTCAGTCATAACAGGGAAAATATTGCAGAGCACCACTGTTACCAATAGGATTGACACAGAGGATAGTAGAACAGGCTAAAACAGGTAGATAGTGAATACTGCACTGGGACAGATGAAGGAAAGGACTATCTGAAAGAAATGTGTGATCAGGCATTGTTGTTGTTGTTGTTGTTATGTGCCGTCGAGTCGCTTGCGACTCATAGCGACCCTATGTACAAGAGCTCTAAACTCTGCTCTGTCCTGTGCCAATCGCACTGTCTCTGATACACTCATCCCGATTACCCCAGTCACTGAATCAATCCACCTCATAGAGGGCCTTCCTCTCCTGTGCTGTCCCTCCACCCTGCCAAGCATGATGTCTTTCTCCAAGGACTGGTCCCTCCTTACAAGTCTGAAAATTCATTACAAAGAGAATTAGGGGAGAGAAAAGGGAGGAAAATGTGCATCAATGTATGAATAAAATGCTACCCGTTCTGTAAACTTTCATTAAAAATCACAATACAAAAATCAAGTCCCTGTAAAAAAATAAAAGAAAAAGAGGATTCTGAAGCATGGTGGGTCTAGTATTTTTCTGGTGGAGATAGGAACACATCCTGGACACAAATTTTCTGATCCTCTTTCTATAGAACCACAAGTTTCTTTGGTGTGGAAGGTAAGAGGACAGTGGGGATGGTGCCTCGTTGTTTTGTTTCTGCAGTGCTTACTCTGTGACTCTGCTTCAACAGCTCTCCCATCACAAGAAATGTATTCCAGACACCCAGTTTTTCCTCAGCATATCTCTCAGTCAGAGATTTGATTTTCTATTTGCTCTAAATCTCCAGTCAAAACTCTGCTTTCTTCTTTTCTGTCAAATCAACCCTAAATGACACGTTTATCTTCTCATGCCTCCTTCCAGCCAGTCACTCTCAGCTTCTCTCCATTTTATCTGTGGGTGATAGGTCTGCACCTCAGCCACAGCACGAAGGTTTCCTTGCGAAAGTGATGAGATTTGTCCTGTCAGAGCTTGCATTTCCTCCTCAACGCTTGTTTCTCTACTAACATTTTAGATGTGTTATCCTGTGGTTAATTATGTTCAGCCTGGCTATTTGATACATGAGTTCTCTAATGGAATAGACAGGCTCTATCAAAACCTCAGTTCTGTTCTGTAAGCTACAGCTGATAAAGGGGACACTGGGGGTAAGCGTGTGAGCTGGCATGCTGGGTGGAAAGCCTCCACAGACGAGCTTGACTATGTATAAGAGGGGTGAGGCTGTTTTTCTGGTTCTATCCCCACTTCAGAAATCCCTGGTGGTACGAATGGCTAGCATGTCTAGCTGTTGTCTGAAAGGATGGGAATTTTGAGTCCTCCTAGAATTATTCTGAAGAAAATTCTGCAGATGAATAATCAGCCATTTGAAAATCCTTGGGGCACAGTTATGCAGGGTCTTCATAGTCATTCAAAAGTCTTGTTTTGTTTTTCTCAATCACTCCCTCAGTGGTGACTGACCAGTGCTTGCCCTCAGCAAAAGTGGAGTTCTACACTTACCTTCTGCTCTCTTCCCCAGTTGTTCCCCTCTTGCTTCAGAAGGAAATGTATTTAGTGCCCTGAGGGAGGCTTGACTGGGTGCTTCCAGTCTTGGCACATTTCCTATGCTGCCTTCTACATGACACAAAAATAGTAGCATCAGTAACAAATGGCAAAGAGGAATCCAGAAGAAGCTTTCTTGATGTATTGGTCCTGGAGAAGAACTGAGAGCTTTTCCTGACCCCAAATGCACCCAGTTGAAGGCAGTCTAAAAAATGCACTCAAGCATTCCAGAGATTATGAAGAAGGCATATGCCCAAGCAAAATTTTGTTCCTTTATACATAAGGTTGCTATGAGTCAGAGCTGCCTCCTTGACAACTAACATCGGCAACTACAGCAAAAGTCCATTCAGAAATGGAATATTCTTGTTTATCTGAGTTTGTGGACACAGGTTGATCTCTGCTATATTCTAACTCTTGAACTCGTCTTGTCCCAGATTCATCCCTTGACATTCCCTGTGCCCACCTAACTTTCAAAATGGCCAATTAGCTTGTAGTTTCAAGCAGAGGTCCTGCTTTGCTGCTATGGTATCTTTGCTCTGAAAGTGATTCTGAGCAAAGCCATTTGTGTATAGGTGGTTGTTGTTTTTGTTAAGTGCCGTTGAGATGTAGATAACTCATTACAACTCTGTGAATAAAAGATCTGAACACTTGTATAACTTTCATCATTTCTCCAAGTTCATAGAGTTTCCTGAGACAAGCTATTTCAGAAGTGGATGCCATTCCTGCTTCCAAGCTTGTTTGAATCGAGGAGCTCCACCAAACACTGTCCACCATGGGTAACCATTATTGCATTTGACACATCACAGTGTCACAGTGTTTAGCAACACAGAAACCACAAGTTACTTCTGTATAGTAAATGGACAGCCCAATGCTATACCACTTAGAAGAATGTTTGACCAAAAACAATTAAAACCAGGCCTGAGGGCTGCAAATTAAAATCACCCATCTTTGACTTGGTAGCATAACTTTCTATCCACAAGGCCCACAGAGTTCTCCCTAGGTTGGTGTAAAGAATGTTTGGTGTATACTTTAGTATAGTTTTTAAAATAATTTATTGTATACTGATTTACTTACCAAAGTCTTTAAGTTTGTATACATTCTTTTTCACACTGGACCTTTCCCCTTTCTTTTCCCCATCCTTTCCTCCAACCAACAAATTGTGTGACTTTATAATTATGTCCATCTCCTCCACGCCTTGGGTACTCATCCTACTTCTACAATAATTGTATAACACAGTATTTGTCTTTATGAGACTGAGTTAGTTCACTTAGCATAATGGTCTCCAATTCCTCCCAGGTTAGTGTACTTTAAAAAACAACAACAACCTTTTATTGTGATTTGAATGAAAATGTGGAGAGCAAGTTGGTTTTGCTTGACAATTTGGAATTCAACAATTCATACACATTTTGTTTTGTGACACTAATTTCAAGCCCCACATTTTTAAGTCTTCATTCTTTCTTCATATGTTCCCCATTTCCATTCATCCTTTTTTCCTATCCTATCTTGTCTTCTGAACTTTATCCCTAGGATGCTGTACTTTTGATTGTGTATGGTTGATTACTCTAAGGAAAATATTCCTCCTGGGTGTTATTGTTGTGTATCATAAAGTTGGAACAGACTATTGCATAGCTGACCCTGCAGTGTATAGCTAGTGTATAGGACTGTCTGCTCTTTGGCTGAAAGTTGATCTGTGAGTGTGAGTTCAGTTCCAGGCTTAAAAGGTGACTATATAGAGTCTTCATGGAGCTCTGGTAGCCTAGTGGTAAGAAGCTGCACTGCAATCTTGAGCGCACACAGTGTGACTCTATCAGCTGCTTTGTAGGAGAAGGATAACAATCTTCTGTGAAATTAACTACTTTTGAAAGCCCTCTGGACTTGATGACATCTAACAACAATAACAACAACCACCACCACTGCTACCACCACAACAAATAGCTATCTCTAGATAATAGAAACTATTTATTTTTAAAAACCCCACAAACACAAACCCAACTAGCAAATGTCAGCAACTGAAATTTAATTTAGATCTTTCCCACTCTCTTGGGTACTGGTATATCTTCTCTTAAGTGGGTTATTTCTTAAACAAAAGACTTTTCCTCTTGCATTTTAGTCATGCAAGTGTAGGCATCTGTATTTGTTGACGCTTACCTACACTTTATACTAAGACAGTTTCTCATTATTCTCAGGTTTTGCTACTTTCTTCAGCTGAAAAAAAGAAAATCTAGACTGATTTATTTTTCCTCACTAAAGAGGAGGAAAGCTGATAAATCTGCAGCTAAACACATCTTTAAGATCTTTTCCAAGGTGCAGAATATGTCAAAATATTAAGTCACATATGTGGCAAAAAAGACCTAGAGATTTTTGTGGGCTATGAATGAATTGAATAGATATGTCTAAGTAATGAAAAAAGTTAACAGACAAGAGTCTCATAACAAAAGTTTAGAGAAGACTTCTGGGCCCCCACAAGAAAAAAGACCGATAACCCAATTGTAAAATGGGCAAAAGACATGGAAAAACTTTTCATAGAAGAAGATATCTGAATGGCCAACAGACACATGAAGAAATGCTAAAAATCACTGATAATAAGAGAGATGAAAATCAAAACCACAATAAGATACTACCTCACTCCAGTAACAGTGACAAACAGGATAGACAGTAATAAATGTTGGAGAGGATGTGGTGAGATAGGAACTCTTATACATTGTTGGTGGGATTGTACAATGGCAAAACTACTCTGGAAGACAGTTAGACACTTCCTCAAAAAGCTGAACATAGAAATTCCATATGACCCAGCTATTCCACTGCTTGTAATATACCCGAGAAAATAAGAATTGAGGAACAAACGGAAACTTGTAAACCAATGTTCATAGCAGTGTTATTCACCATCGCAAAAACATGTAAACAACCTACATGTCCAGCCACAATAGAATGAATTGAGAAATCATGGTACATTCACAGAATAGAACACTATGCAGGTCACAGGAGCAACAATTTTGTAAATTACTACCTAACTTAGGAAGGACTGGAGAGCATTATGCTAAGTGAACTAACTCAGTTCCATAAGGACAAATATTGTATAAAACCATTATTGCAGAATGAGTATGAGGATCCAAGGGCGGAGGGAGGGTGGAAGCAAAAGGGTAAGGATAAGTGGGTGGGGTGGTTAATCATAGGGTCATACAATTTGATGGGTGGGGTGTGTGTGAAGGAAATGGGAAAGATCCTGTAAGAAAAAAAAAGTATTTTAACTTTGTAAATAAACCAGTAGAAAATAAAAATATAATAATAATTTCAAAAGTTTGGCTACTAACTGAACCACTAACTCGAAAGGGTGGCAGTTGGAACCCACCAGAAGGTCCCTGAGAACAAAGGCCTGGACAAAAGTTTCTAAAAGGTCCCAGGTTTTAATGTCTTATGGAATGCAACTATCCTTTGTACATATGACTCAACACTGTGAGTCAGAAACAACTCAATGACAACTGGCATGAATGAATTAAAGAAAGAAGATTCTGGAAGCTTGGCTACAGATAAACCCCAAATGTAGTCAGGAGGAGGAAGAAGAACATACTGACATGCTGGGGGTAGGTGGAGACAAAATTAAAGGAAGCGTTCAATCCCAAGGTCATGGGAATCTGAGAGCGATGCCTCCTTAAATTTTGTGTGCTTAATGAGTTCCTTGCCTCATCTCTTTCCTCACCTTACCTGCAGATTTGTCATTTCAGAACGTAAAACATCCTTCTCATTATGTTTTATATGCTTTTATAACTAGGGAGTTCTGAGAGGTGAGATTGTGTTTATCACATTTCCCAGGATATCCTAGCACAGCATTTAGCACCATGCCTGGAACAATGTCTGCACTTAATGAGCGTTTATTGCTTAAACAACTTGGTGAGGTCTGGGGAAACCAGAGCAGATTTAGCAAGAAGCAGAATGTATCTTCTTTAGAGGTGGCAAGAAGAAATCAACTTAGATTTTAGAATGGATGATTTAAATTAGGTGAGGGTAGATGTGTCAGAGACAAGAAGAGAGACACAAGATAGAGAGCAGGGTTTAAGGCAGTTGTACATAGGGCCGCTATGAGTCACAGGCAACTAAACAGCAACAAACAAGAGGCAGCAAGGATAAGTTACAACTATTTTCTTCTCTAGTGAGTTTTTACCTAGAAAACAGACTAAAAAGTAAATTATCTTGGGGTTGGGGGGAGACTGAGAAAGATGAGTTCAATAATGAGTTCAATAATGTATACTGTATTAAAACAGATGAGGGAGAAAACTGTTTAAAAGGGATATGTGAACAAAGCTGCAATAAACATGGGTGTGCATATATCTGCTTGGATGGCAGACATGGTCTCTCTGGGGTATATTCCCAGTAATGGGATTGCTGGGTCAAATGGTATCTCTATTTGCAATTTTTTGAGAAAGCACCACACCGCCTTCCACAATGGTTCCATCTTACATTCCCATCAACAGTGAATAAGAGTTCCAGTTTCTCCACATCCTCGCCAGCATTTGTTTCTTGCTGTTCTGTTAAAATTTGCTATTCTTACTGGGTTGAGATGATATCTCATAGTTGTTTTGATTTGCATCTCTCTTAGAGCTAGGGACTTTACAAAGAGTTGGAAGAAACCTAAGGACCCATCAACAAATGAATGAATAGAGAAGCTGTGGTATATCCACACAGTGGAATACTATGCTGCATTGAAAAACAAGGAAATCATGCAATATTATTCAAAATGGGTGACCCTGGAGGACATTATGCTGAGTGAAATATCTCAGTCACAAAGGGACAAATACTGCATGGT
>NW_006399995.1:1704323-1705153 GCF_000299155.1 Elephantulus edwardii
TGCTGAGTGAAATATCTCAGTCACAAAGGGACAAATACTGCATGGTGCCACTGTTGTAGAATGGGTCTGACATCAGGGTTGGGGTATGACAGAAAAAACTGGATAAAAAATTATGTATATTGTATTGAAACAGATGAGGGAAAGAACAGATTAGAGATGATATATGATTGAGTATTATGGTTAGCACAGGAATCCAGAATTAAGGTTGCATAGAGAAGTGTACTCGGGGTGGGGGGTGGGGGAGAAATGTTGGGGGAATTGTATACTAATGAAGGAATTTTTTTTCTTTTTCTTTTTGGAGTGGGGAGCGAACTGGTGGGGAGGGTTGGGCAGGGAGAAAAGTGCAACAATGAGTGAATGGAAATCCAAAGTCTCTGTAAATTTTCATTGAAATTAATAATAATAAAAAAAGGTGTTTTCCTATAACATATAAAAGAAATCATGAGAAGAAAAATGAAACAGTAAATGAAAAGTGAGTGAAACAGCTTGTTGTTGTTGTTATGTGCTGTTGAGTCGTTTGTGACTCATAGCCACCCTATGCACAACAGCCCTAAACCCTGCTCTATCCTGTGCCAACTGCACTGCTTCCGACACGCCCATCCCGATTACCCCAGTCACCGAGTCAATCCATCTCATAGAGGGTCTTCCCCCCCTGCGCCATCCCTCCACCCTCACAAGCATGATGTCCCTCTCCAAGAACCCATCCCTCCTGGCAACATGTCCAAAGTATGTCAGACGAAGCCCCAGAATCCTTGCCTCCAAGGAGTTGCTTGGTTTAATCCTCTCCAAGATGAATCTGTTTGTTTTCCTGGCAGTCCATGGTACATTCA
>NW_006399995.1:1705568-1718777 GCF_000299155.1 Elephantulus edwardii
CCTCATAGAGCCCAGCCTCTCAGATAATCTGCTCTGCATACAGGTTGAAAAGGTATGGAGACAGGATGCATCTTGGAAACAGTTTAGGCTAGTGATAAAGAACTAAAAAAAGGATTTTCCTTGGAAGAACCTCCAAATCTTTTCATGATTATTAATTCATTCTTCCAGCAATCACTTACTGAACATGTATTACATGTCAGGCAAACCTTTAGGCCTGGATCTAAATGTTAGAGTCTCCTGACCTAAACCAGTGATCCAGAGGAAGTGGTGACACTGATTTAAGGGGGAAAAATCTTGCAGTAGGAACACCATATTACACTAATACCCTTTTGTCCTACATGATCAGGACTGACAGATGACCAGTTAATTAAAGAAGCTGATTAAAATGAAGAAAGGTAAAGATGATTTACTAGTTTCCTAAACATTTTCCTTTACAATGTTCATTTAGCTGCTGACATTCTGACATGGAGCCAAAATTCATTGAGAATGAGTATTCCCTTTTGGAGTTCAGTGCTTTCTTTCTTGTATCACCATACGTGAAGGTCATCAAGTTTGACTCTCAGTTTTAATTACTGTAAAATTAAGATAAGGATTTAACATTTTGAGGCAATCTGAGTGCAAAATACTTCCAGATTTTGATATTTCTCACCATCCATAGTTGTTGTTGTCGTCATCGTCATCTTCTTGTTCTTCTGCAAAATTCTTTCATTGTTGTCCAATCCCTCACCCCAAGTCCACTCCACTATGCAGACTTCGTTCTGAACTCTTGTCAGGACAATAATCATATATCCCTTTTAAACAGTTTTCTCTCTCATCTGTTTCAAATGCAGTATACATAATTTATCCCAACTTTCTCAGTCTCCCCCAGCCTCCCCGATGTCAGTCCCATTTTACAACAGTGGCACTACGCAGTATTTGTCCTTTTGTGACTGAAATATTCCACTCAGCATAATGTCCTCCAGGGTCACCCATTTTGAATAATACTGCATGAGTTCCTTCTTTTTCAATGCAGCATAGCATTCCATTGTGTGAATATACCACAGCTTCTCTATCCATTCATTTGTTGATGGGCACCTGGGTTGTTTCCAACTCTTTGCTATTGTGAACAAAGCCATGATAAACATGGGTGTGCATATATCTGCTTGGGTGGTGGTTATGGTTTCTTTGCATTGCCTAGTCTTCTAAAGACTTCTTACTTGTACCAAGTTCACCAGTAATATTTAAATGTTCTAGTTGAGCAAGTCTTTTCAGAATAGTTGACTGAGTTTTAGAAACTCATCTCTTTGTTTTCACATTCTTTATTTAATCACTTTGTAATAACAACCAGTTAAATGGCTTAATTATAATAGGTGCACCTGTATAACGTTTGAGAATGGACCTCTGATTCTTAGTATCATATAGTTCAATTAGGAGCAGAAGTGAAGTGTGTATTAGTGAAGAGTGGCCTACTAACTTCGTGCTGTTGGTGAAGAGTACTGACTATTCCATGAACTGCTAAAAAACCAAGCAAGTCTGTCTTGGAGGAAGTGCAATGAGTGTGCTCCTTAGAGACAAAGATGGTGAAACTTCATCTCATATTCTTTGAGCATGTCATCAGGAGGGACCCTTCCTTGGTAAGGGTGGAGGGTGAGAGAAAGAGAAGAAGACCCTAAACAAGATGATGTAACTCTGTGACTGTAACAATAGGCTCCAGCATATCAGAGATGGTAAGCATGGTGCAAGGTAGGACAAGGTCCAATCTGGGGGTCATAGGGTCACTATGAGTCATAGTTGACTCAGTGAAGTACTTGACAACAACTAACTTAACTGTAGTGCTTAGTGTGTTGTAGGCATCAACATGTATGTTTTAGAAAAGAGCTAGAGCATGGTGTTCTGTCAAGTTAGCAAATTAAGAGAATATCTACTAAATGGGACTCATGTTTACCAATTTCATAGTTTGGTCTTCCATTTTAGATGGCTGGAAATTCACTTTAAGTAGTACCAAAAAGTAATCAGACAAGGCACTGAGCTGACACAGAGATCTCAGATTTATGCTGGTTTACTGATTTATGAGAGAGCTCTGATAATGCAGTCCATAAAAGAGTTGTTCTACTAACCCAAAGGTCAGGTGTCTTTGGCAGTTCAAACCCACCTGCAGGTCTACAGGGGAAAGAGTGATAGTCTCATTTAAGATTTTTTTTTCTCATTTAAGATTTAATCTCAGAAACCTAATGAAAGGTGGCTAAGAGTTGGAACTGACTTGACAATCATACTTTTGAATTTTGTTCATTGATTTATAATAAAGAATAACTGTTAAAGCAACCAGGCTAATGGACATCTGCATGATGAGCCCATTTCCCCCTTTGTTATCTTGTCCTCTTATTTTATTTCTTTGTAACTTAGCCTGTCAAAACCCATAACTATTTTAGTGGATACTTAATTGGTAATTGGAACTGAGTGTTGAAATGATTTTTTTTCTGGTTGTGGTCCCCCCCCCACCTTATGATAGAAGATCTCTGATGTTTTCTTGGCATTGGGAAGGCTCCATTAGCAAAGAATAGGCTGAAATGTCAGGCATGACAGATAATCAGAAACTTGGAGTCCCCAAGGGAGGGACCCAGGACTTGGAATGTGGTAATCATTAGATTGGAGGAGGAGTTCAATGTATTGTAGTTGAAAGAAAAGAAGACAGGAAACACAAGGATGTAGAAAAAAATTAGTAAATTGGTAGGAAGTTGAGAGTTCATATCAGTAGCTTCTATTTTCTTTGCTAAAGAAGAGGAAATGCCCTAAATGTTTCAGAAGGATGAAAGATATGATATGAAAGATATGAAACAATTGTTCTGGAGAAAGATATTCTCACCAGGGAAATACATGAGGCTGGATGGGGCTTGTTAGGGTGCAGCTGGGACTGGAGGTTATGACTGGCAAGGGTCCTGGTTTCTAGTAACCCTCAGAGCTCAAAGGAATCATAGAGAAGGTAGAGAATAACTGTCCTGGGAGCTTTCCAAGTGGGTATATGGAATTTGTTGAGTTGGCAAGAAATTTATTGAAGGAGTCACTTCCCTGATGCCTTATTTTCCCACAATCTTGCTTTTTATCTCTGCCCTTCTGCATTTAGTTCATTGGCTCTGGGAGTGAAAAATGAAGTAGTGATGTGGTACATCAGGGAGAATTTGCTGGATTTGCCTTGTGTTGATGGACTCCATAAACTGGTCATGGATCTTACAATTTAGTCATTGAACAGTTCAAGTATGTAAACACTAAAGAAGAGTTTAGCGGTTTTTTGTTGCTGTTGTTGTTTTTTAATGGGCCAGTACCAGCACCTAGAAATATGAATGTGATCTGGAAGGGGCTCCTATGTTACAGGAAACCATAGTCTAGTGAGAAAAGCAAATAAGTAAACACATAAAAAAATGATTGTGCCTTAACTCTACTGATAGAGACATTATCTAGGGCTGTGGGTGACCAAGAAATGTTGACCTGGATTCATTCATTTCCCCACTGCACAAGGATGGCTTAAATACCTTTGGCAAAACCACAAACCAGACAGAAGGTGGTATTTACAACACCTGTGGTTAATGAGATATTTACTAGGTAGTATGTTAAAGAGTTTGAAGAAAGGACTGCTGAGGTTGAGGACTGGTCTAGCCACAGGACAATTCCAGGAAAGGGCTGCTTGAGAAGGACTCTTTAATCAGTTGTTGTTTGCCCTTCCAGGGTACCGTCAGCCCTTCTCGCAGGTTCTTGGTGCCCCTTGGCTGCCACTCTGCCCTTTGCGTATTCTTCATCATTAAGATTTTTAACCTTTCACATTATGCAGCATGCTACTCTTTACAAAGACTTTTTATAATAGTTATGAAGAAAGTCAGGGAAGGACATTTTAGAAATATTTCCTAGAAATCTCAGATGACTTCTTGGAAATAACGTAGATATGAAGTGACAGAGCAAGAACTCATGCACAAAGGCTCTTTAGCTCTAAATCTTAACATCAAAGTCCACCTACACGGTCTTCCATCTCCTCAGGGTTGGCTTGTTCTCAGGTTTATGTGTTGTTGCTCCTTTCAGGATGTTTCAAGAATCTTCTGGCAACTAAAATGCTCAAAATCTGGTGAGACTTTCTAGGGAAAGGTAAGTGTTTTTTTAAACACAGAACAGTAACTTGAAATTTGCTCTAAAATGCTGAGAGACTGCAGAAGTAGGCTAGCAACTCTCTAATGGTAATTTAGTAGTTTTATTAAGGGTTTACTAACTGAGGCAATGTCCTGCCTGTGGCAGGGTCAGACTGAGTCTTTGAATGTCCCTCAGGAGGATGCAGGAGATTTTATATCTCTGGTGAACAAAAGTGAAATGTGGTTTATTTAACAAATTTGTGGGAAGTAGATACTAGGTTAGTTACTACAATGGCTCAGTGATAGAGCCAAGACTTAACTTCCTCATTTTATTTATTTTTTGTTTTTGTTCTGTCATGTCTGTGACAATGTCTCCCCTGAAGAGGATAGAGTATCTGTTTTAGTTTCAATCATTACATCTTCCATGAAATAAAGAGTCAGAAAGGTGAAGGGTGCCTTTGTTTTTCAAGGATTAAATTGTCATTTAGAATCTCTTCAATTGATTTATCTTACCATCTCGTATGAGATCCTAACTACTAGAAAAAGGAGAATTCAGTGTTTATAATCTTTATAGTAAAAACAGCAAGAACTCAAGCATAAAAACCATTTAGCTCTAAACAGTTAACATCACAGTCCACCTACTCTGCCTTTCAGATAAGTTATATCTTTCTATGCATCAGAGAGTGGACAATGACAAAGGATGATAGAAGAAGAATCAATGGGTTGTGCTGCTGGAGAAGAGTATTGAATTGTATTGAGAGGAAGAAACCAAGTTTTTCCTTGGAGGCAAGGATTTTGAAGTTCCTTCTCACATACTTTGAGCATGTGGCCAGGAGGGACCAGTGTTTTGTTTTGTTTTTTAAATTGATTTTAATGAAAGTTTAGAAACTTTGCATTTCCATTCATTCATTGTTGAACTTTTCTCCCTGCCCACTCCTCCCCCAATTCACTTTTCTCTTTGAAAAGTAAAAGAAAAAATTCTTTCATTGTTACTCAATCCCTTCCCCCAAGTCCACTCCACTATGCTACCTTCGTTCTGGACTCCTGTCATAACTATAATATATAATCATATATCCCTTTTAAACAGTTCTCTGCCTCATCTGTTTCAATGCAGTATATATTATTTATTCCCTCTTTCTCAGTCTCCCCCAACCCCTATGTCAGTCCTTTTTAAAAACAATGGCATTATGCCATATTTGTCTTTTTATGACTAAGATATTTCATTCAGCATAATGTCCTCCAGAGTCACCCATTTTGTGTAATATTTCATGAGTTCCTTGTTTTTCAGTGTTGAATAGTATTCCATTGACATTCAGATGGCAAACAAACATATTAAGAAATGTTCAAAATCCCTAGCCCTAAGAGAGATGCAAATGAGTCTAAGGAGATAGCATCTCACCCCAGTAAGAATAGCAAAATTTAACAGAACAGCAATCAACAAATGCTGGCAAGGTTGTGGAGAAGCTGGAACCCTTATTCATTGTTGGTGGGAGTATAAAATGGTGCAACCAATATGGAAGGCTATATGGCATTTTCTCAAAAGGTACAAATAGATATACCATTTGACCCACCCAAACAGATACATGGACACCTATGTTTATTTCGGTTTTATTTACAATAGCAAAGAGTTGGAAACAACCTAAGTGCCCATCAAAAAAATGAATGATAGAGAAGCTCTGGCACATTCACACAATGGGACCAGTCCTTGGAGAAGGACATCGTACTTGGAAGGATAGAGGGACAGCACAGGAGAGGAAGACCTCGGATGAGATGGATTGACACAGTAACTGGGGTATTGGGGCTGGGTGTGTTGGAGTCAGTGAGACTGGCTTTGTATAGGACAGAGTTCAGAGCTGTTGTATATAACGTGGGGCGCTCAGAGTCTCAGGTGACTTGATGACACATAACAACAACAATAACAACAATCTTTATAGTGAGAGGTAAGAGGCAATCATGGGAGAAGAATATTGGAAATTTACATTGAATAGTCAACCACTAGCAACTGATCAGTTAGATACTGAGGTCCTAAGCAATGTTGGGATTTAGTCAGGCTCTACACAGATTGCAGTGACTGAGATTATTTTTATTGTCAGGTGCCATGGAATTGAGTACAACTCATAGTGTACCTATAAACAATAGATCTGAACCTTGTGCTATACTGTGCCATCCTCATCATCTCTGATACACTTGAGTCTTGAGTCCATTGTTACAGTCACTGTCAATCCACTTTGTAGAGGGTCTTCCTCTCTTTCTCTGACCCTCCACTTTTTTTCAGTCTGATGTTTTTTCTAAGGACTGATCTCTTCTGACAACATGTCTGAAATATGTAAGACAGAGTTTCCCCATCCTTGCCTGGAAGGAGCAGTCTGGTTGCACTTCCTCCAAGGGAGATTTTTTTATTACTTTTGGAAGACCATGGAATATTCTCTTCTCCAAAAGTACAATCTAAAGGCATTGATCATTCTTCTGTTGTCCTCATTAATTGTCCAACTTTCACATGCATAGGAAGTAATTGAAAATATCAGTTTGGGTCATGCATATGTTAGTGTTAAAACTGTATCATTGCACTTGGAAAGGTCCTTGACAAGTTGACTGCTGTTATCATGACTGTTGGTTGTGGATTCAAGTAAAATGAAATCTTTGAAAAATTCAACCTTTTTCCCACCTATCATGATGTCATGATGTGAGGATTTTGCTTTTCTTGATGTTGAGATATAATCCATGTTGAAGATTGTTGTCTTTGATCTTCTGCAGGAAGCATTTCAAGTTATCTTCACTTTCAACAGGTGAGATTGTGTTCATTTCATAATGCAGGTTGTTGATGAGTCTTTCCCCCTGCCCTAATGCTACATTCTTTTTCATATAGTCCACCTTCTCAAATGATTCACACAGCATACAGATTCAGTAGTTATTGAGAAAGGATACATCCCTGACAACAACTTTCCTGATTTTAAACCATATAGTGTCCTCTTGCTTTGTTCAGACAATAACTTCTTGGTCTCATGAGCATACTCAATAGGTTTCCTTTTCTTTTCAATATTAGCTATAATTTGTTCTCTGATCCATAGAATATTTGTATAGTTAATAAAACACAAGTAAATGTCCTTTGCTTTCAGCAAAACCAACACTAAACTAGAATCTGCATTTTCAGATTAATATAAAAAAATAGACCATTGTAGGTGAACAGAGAGAGTTTCTACACCACAGCATCTTTTCCAGCTCCTTCTTGGAGATCACATGACCCAATTCTTGACAAAGCAAGATGACCTCTTGCTTATCAGGGATTGTGAATTTCTCCCTTTCTTTCGTCTCTTGTTGACTGTCACAGAAAATGATGTTTCCTCTGTCAGAATTAGTCTTTTCCAAGGCGGTAGTGATTTTTATTGGTCAAAGGGCAAAAGAAAAATATTAGAGTCTCTGATTCTGTTAAGGTGAGCTATTTTATAAAAACATTAAAATGCCAGGTAGGGAAAGATCACAGTGCTGGATCAATAACTGCCTCCTGAACGAAGGATAAGAGATGGTTTATATATGTGCCTGTGATACTGTTGAGTGCATACCTAGATCTAGAGTCACATGGGTATAGACAGCTTCAAGAAGTGAATTATTAAGACTGGGATGGACTTGGTGAATTCACATTTCCTCCTGTATTGATGCATCATAAAAAAAACTTCTTTCCTTGACTTCCTTGAGAAAGTTCCCAGAGCTGTGATTTGGAATTACTTTTGCCAAAGATCTTAAGTTCAATGTAGGTCAAACCCATCACATATAATAATTATGTTCTTGAGAGAGTGTGTGAAAATGCTGTTTGGGGAGATTGCATTATGTTTTAATTGTATTGCAGAAGTAGGCAAGTTAAATGAATCTAGAAACTCAATCCATAAAGAAAGCTTTTTTGTAGAGCTAATGTACTTGCATATTATATACTATAACATACTCAATTTAATATGTTATGTACTGGGATGGAGTTTTTAAAGTGGGTCCAAACCATGTTAATACAGTATGTTGTGTGCAAGACATGTGGTTTAAGATATTTGTTTTTCTATACCCTGATGTATAATATACACCCTCCTACACGGAGATGGATTTAAAGAGCACCAGGAACTGCTTTAATGACTTCCATCTTGATTGAGAAGTCCAGAGAGCATGATCGAAATTTGTGCCGAGAATGGAGGATTGGTTTAGTTAGATTCTAATCAAGATGCATAGGGACAAGGGATCCTGGCAGTAAAAGAATGAAAGAAATTAGCTGCTAAATGAAAGGTTGACTAGGGGTGGGGGTGGGGGGGGCGGAGAGCGGAAAGACCTGTTGACTTACTTTCATAGAAATTATAGTTTAGGAAGACTCTTTGGAGTTCCAGTCTGTCCTATAGGAGTACTGAGTTGATATCAACTAATATTTAGGGCCATTGTGAGCTTATGATCAGACAGCGCACGATGTCCTGCTGTGGCCACCTTTGAGCCTGTGATCATTGCATCTCACTGTACATGAACAAACAAGAAGCTCATCTGGTGTGATGTACCCGTGTCTCTTCAGTGCTGCTGTCCTTTTTATGTTCTTGCTGCTCTTGCCAATTGTTTTCCATTTCCTTTGTCTCCAGGGCTGGTATAGTACTGCTCCCCGGCAAGTTTTTCATTTTTCCTCCTCCAGATGGAACGTTGAAGCCCCCTGCCAGACTTTGTAGCTATAACTTTTAGGCAAATTACAAATACAGGAATGTATTAGAGGAAGAGAATCGGTTTCCAGAATATCTGGTCACTTTTTCTTAGAATTTTCTAACACCCAGAGAACCTGTTCTTCTGTCTCATCTAATAATAGAAGAACATACCCTTTCACATTCTCTTTTCCAAGAAATCAGTCCCTTCCAGACTTCAGTGATTCTGCTCATGCTAAGCCTCTACTTGGAATTTCCCTCACTATCATTGGATAGAATATCAAATAACAGAAACCAAGTAAAGTTGACTTAAGATAAAAATTTATTAGACAAATGAAGACCCTCAGAGAAAGCCTAGACAAAACTACAGCCACCTCAGAAACTAGGAACTGGGAGGCAGTAGATATTAAGATAGTCTTTTTAAATCTCCTTTTCTCTTTCATTATTACTCTTTTAACATTTACTTCACTTTTTGCTCTTTGTAGACAGGCTTTCTCTCCACTACATGGTGAAAGACATGACATCCATATATCTCCCACATGTGTAAGCTATACGTTATCCAGAAAGGTGAAGGGTCTTTTTTCTTCTAGTGTCTCAATTAAAAATTATATGGGTTCATTTTCTAGGTCAGTCAGCTATAGCTGAGAGCCAGGATCAAGCAATAGATAGGTAGCATACTGTTAATATTTTGGGCATGTCGGGCTTGGGGTAGTCTTAAGAAGATATCTGTTGTATCCTTCTCTATACTTAAAAAGCAGGTGTTATTGTTGTTGTTAAGTGTCATTGAGTCATAGATGACTCATAGCAACCCTATTAACGAAAGACCTAAACACTTGTATAACTTTCATCGTTTTTCCACGTTCATAGAGTTTCCAGAAGCAAGCTATTTTGGAAGTGATGCTATTCCTGCTTCCAAGTTTGTTTTAATCAGGGAGCTCCACCAAACACTGTTAACCAGGGGTAACCATTATCACATTTGACACATCAGTGTCATAGTGTTCAGCATCACAGCAACAATGAGTTACCTCTGTATAGCAAATGGACAGACCAGTGCTATACCATTTAGAATAATGTTTGACCAAAAACAATTAAAACCAGGTCTGAGGGCCACAGATTAACATCAGTAGTCAAGGGGGAAAAAAGATTGGATTTGAGAAATTGACTATTAAAAACCTCTTGGAGTGCAAGGATATCAATTTAAAGACTAAGCAAGGTATACCTGACCTCAATTCACAATTGCTTGCTATGCATTAGGCAGCTGAACAGTGATCAAGGATTACAGAAGAAGAATTGACACCTTTGAATTGTGGTGCTGAAGAAGAGTATTGAATATACCATGGATTGCCAAGAGAACAAACAGGTCTGTCCTAGAGAGAGTGAAACCAATCTGCTCTTTGGAGGCAAGGATTTTGAGACTGTCTTACATCCTTCGAGCATGTAGCCAGGAGGGACCAGTCTTTGAAGAAGGACACCATGCTTGGAAGGGTTGAGGGACAGTGAAGGAGAAGAAAACCCTGGATGAGATGGACTGACACAATAATGAGGGTAGGTGTGTCAGAGACAGTGAGATTGGGTCAGGGTAGAGCAGAGTTCAGAGCTTTTGTGAATAAGGCCACTATGAGTCACAGCCAACTCAATGACACATAATGACAAGGAGAACAGTATAGGCCTGGCCAAAGCTGTGTTACTTTCAATTGCTTCTTTTGCTTGTGACAGAAGAATTGATGTTTTTGAATTGTGGTGCTGGTGAAAAGATTTTAATATACCATAGATAGCTAAAAAACCCAAATAAGTAGATGTTAGCAGTTGTGCCAGGGTGTTCCTTTGAGGCAAGGATATGAGAAAATTTATGTCACATCCTTTGAGCATGTTGTTAGGAGGGTCCAGTCCTTGGAAAAGGACATCATGCTTTGAAAGGTGAAGGTCAGCGGAAGAGACCCTCAACAAAATAGATTTGACACATTATGCAGAGCGGAGACTTTGAAGGTGGTGCTGGGGTGGGCAAAGTTTTGATCTTGTGCATAAGGTCACTGTAGGCCAGGATTGACTCAATGGTCCTTAACAACAGCATACCATAAGAGAAACATAGTCTTCTTTTCCTTCTTCCTTCCATACCTATGTTCCCCTTCTTTTTCTCCCTGCGTTCCTGCATTTGTTTATGCATTCAGGACACATGTCAAACAAAATTCTAGTTGCTAGCGATATATCTATGACTAAAACCCTAATCCAAACAAAGCAAAACAAATTACCTCCCACAAACCTGGTTCTTATTCAGAGATCTTACAGATAAACACAAAACATAAATCGTGCTTTTCATTACCAACACAGTTCAATTATTACTTAACTTAGAGATGTCGTCCCTGTTCTTGGCTCCTACAATGTGGTTGGTGTGAACCTCTCTCTTTCATTCCTGATTGCATGATGTAGTTAGTTCTATTATGGTTATCACATTTTATTACATTTATTTTTATGATTCTATCCAAGGAGTCAACATTCTCAGCACCAAGAATCAAGAAACCAAAAGATGAGTTGTGTTAGGAGAATTTGCTGCCAGGGACCTCTCTAGAATGCTAATGAACAATGATATCAGTCTAGAGACTATGGTGCACCTGATCCAGGCCATGATTTTCACAATTACTTGCTATGCTGGACAATGACTAAGGATGATAGAAGAATTAATGCCTTTAAGTTGTGGTGTAGAGAAGAGTATTCAACATACCATGGACTGCTAAGAGAACAAATAAGTCTGTCCTGGTGATAGTGAAGTCAAGTTGGTCCTCGGAGGCAAAGATTTTGAAGCTCTATCTCACATAGTTTTTGAGCATGTTGCTGGGAGGGACCAGTCCTTGGAGAAGGACATCATGCTTGGGATTATTGAGAGACAGCACAGGAGAATAAGACCTTGGATGAGATGGATAATACAGTGACTGGGGTATTAGGAGTAGGTGTATAAGAGATGGTGAGAATGACTCAGGATAGGGCATGGTTCAGAGCTATTGTGCATAGGGTCGCTATGAGTTGCAGGTGACTCAATGGCATATAACAACAACATCCCAGAAATTTGTTGATTCCTAGAGAGGAGAGGTGATCTTTAAGTTTACAGTCGCTGGCTAGTGTTAAATGCATGCTTTTCAAAAGAACTGATCCTCTTTCGGAAAGAGTGACAACACAGAGGCTTCCATTTTCTCCGAGTCGTTTGAAGATGAGAGAACTACACAGCTACATGTGTCAGTGACTTGGCCTTGCTTTGGAGGATGGGGCTACCACGGACAGAGGACTTACTGAAACTGAACAGTAATTGGAAGGATTATCCCACGAGAGCAGTAATTGATATCCATCAATAGCACTACAGGGAAATGCTTAACAGCATGTTTTCATTACATGAAAGGCATGTCAGTACATTAGCTTGATGACTTTGTTGAATCTTTAGGTTTTTATCCGTAGAAGATAGGCTTTGGACCAAGTATTTCACTTCTGACTACTCCATTATTTAAACTTTCCCTCCCGCATCAAGCCCCTATCCATGGCACTCTCCAACCTTTGTAATCAAGGTTCTTAGCTTATTGAAATGGAAAAGAAATAAAATGAAATTTGCCCAGAGCACTCTTTGCATGAGTCACAGAACAATTAGCAGTACCTAGGTTTTATTTCAGTGAATTTTTTTTTTAATTAGAAAGTTTCTTTAAGTGTTTAAGCCAGAGCTTGTTGTGCTTCTCAGAACTGACTCATGGTCCTTTTGAATTCTGGAGTGAATGTCATTGTTAGTACTCAGTTTTCAACAATACATAATTGGCACCCAAGAAACTCATGTGTTTCCTTTTCCCTCCAAGCAGGTCGACAGTGACAGGAGGCAGAACAATCCTCTCAGATCTGTGATTCTATTCTCTTGACAAATCTGCTAATTCTGGTTACTATTTTCTTGTTATTAAAGCTGTACGGCCCTCTGAAGGGATGGGTGCTTAGAATATTTGGAAGAGGAGGTTCCAGGCAGTTTCTTAAGAATTCTTTTCTGTTTTCATTCTTCACATTTTTAGAAGAAAATAAGTGAAATCTAAATAATTCCATGTCTTTACTCTCTTTTGCAGTGGGGAGTGGGGACATGGTTCAAAGACAGACATGCTATTTGGCATGAGTTTTTCTTCAACCCGAATGCTGTTAGTTGTATATTCTATAGAATTAGAGTCATAATACAACAGACTTCATAGTGTTTTCATGGCCAATAAATAAGAAAATACACGCAAAGAAGTTAGAATTATGCTTGGCCTGTGATAAAGACATTATTATAGTATTATAGAGGGAATTCTGGTGGCCTAGTGGTAAGAAGCTGCATTACAATCCCAAAGGTACTCAGTTCAAATCCACTAGCTGCTCAGTAGAAGATAGATGGGTGGGCAATCTCTACACATGGGATTTATTGCCTCTAAAAACCTACAGGAGGAAGACTGTTGATGTTGTGGATTAGG
>NW_006399995.1:1719667-1721216 GCF_000299155.1 Elephantulus edwardii
ACAAACGAATAGATAGAGAAGCTGTGGTATATTCAATTCACACAATGGAATACTATGCTGCATTGAAAAACAAGGAACTCATGAAATATTATTCAAGATGTATGACCCTGGAGGACATTATACCGAGTGAAATATCTCAATTACAAAAGGAAAAACACTGCATAGTGCCACTGTTGTAAAATGGAACTGACATAGGGGTTAGGGGGAGGACACTGAGAAAGATGGAATAAATTATGTATACTGCATTAAAACAGATAAGAGGGAGAATTGTTTAAAAGGTATGTATGATTAGGTATTATTGTCATGACATGAGTCCAGAATAAAGGCAGCATAGTGGAGTGGACTTGGAGGGAGGGATTGTACAACAACGAAAGAATTTTTCTTTCACTTTTCAAAGAGAAAAGAGAATTGGGGGGAGGAGTGGGCAGGGAGAAAAGTATAACAATTAACGAATGGAAATATAAAATCTCTGTAAATTTTCATTAAAATTAATAATAACAATAAAAAATTTGAACAAAACAAAACCAAACCTATGGGTTGATTCTGACTCAATGGCACACAGCATATCTGTCTCACGTACTTTGGGCATGTGGCCAAGGAGAGACTGGTCCTTGGAGAAGGACATGCTTCGAAGGGTGGAGGGACACCTCAGGAGAGGAAGACCCCAGATGAGATGTATTGAGGCAGTAACTGGGGCAATGGGGGTTGGTGTGTAGGGATGAGTGAGACCAGCTCAGAACAGGGCAGTGCTCAGCTGCTCTATGTGTGGTCACTATAGGTCTCAGGTCACTTGTGCCATATAACAACAACAACAGCAACAATATTATAGTGTACTGTCAATTTGATTCCACCTCATAATGACCCCATGAGGCAAAATTAAACTCTCCCATAACATTTTCTAGGGAATAATTCTTAGGGGAACATACTGTCAGGTGTTCTTCCATTGGAGCCTCTGGGTGGGTCCAAATCATCCACCTTTCGATTAGCAGCCTAACATATTGTCATTGGACCATCAGAACTTCTTACACAAACATATTAAACTCAAAGCTTATTGTTAGGGAGTCAGAACCAACTCACAGCTGACTCTATCTATGTTGGGCTTCCAAGGCTATGAATTGCATAGGAAAAGAGATCTATTTTTATTTTCCTGTAGATCTGCTGTTAGATTCGAACCACCAAAGAGGCTTTGGGTTAGCAACACAGCTCCCTACAAACTATGTCACTAGAGCACCCCTACATTGTTGTTATGCATCATCGAGTCTCATGAGACTCAAAGCAACCCTATGTACAACAGCCCTAAACCCTGCTCTATCCTGTGCCAATCTTACTGTCTCTAACACACCTCCCCACATTACTCCAGTCACTGAATCAATCCATCTCATTGAAGGTCATCTTCTCTTGGGCTTCCCTTTCAAGCATGATGTCCCTCTTCAAGGATTGATCCCTCCTTGCAACATGTCCAAAGTATGTCACACAAACTTTCAGAATCCTTGCCTCCAAGAAGCAGTCTCTAGGATGAATCTGTTTGTTCACCTAGCACTCCAAGTCT
>NW_006399995.1:1722356-1726508 GCF_000299155.1 Elephantulus edwardii
TTTCATGAAATTCTTCTGTGTCTCCCAATTCCTTTTAGTACAATGACTTTGTATTTTCTAAAGGAATCTCTGACTGTTCACCATTATACCACCATGATGTAGAAAAAGGCAAAGAAGTCAATCAGTTTTCACCCTTTCTACTTCTATCTTTCTCTTGTCAATGTTGTCCATGGCACTCATAACTCTAGAAGCCAACAGTAATGACTGATCCTTTATTCTTCAATCTAAAATGCTTTTATTCTAAAGTTGGTACCTGTTGTGGATTGAATTATATCCCTCCTAAATATATTTGTAAACCTACTGTATTTATGATTATAATCCCATTTAGAAATGGGTTTTCTTTGTTTTCTTAATGGTGCAGTGTTAGTGTAAGGTGCCAATCTATTTTGAGATATAAAAGAACAAATTAAGTAAGCAGCGAGTAAGCAAATATGGGAACAATAGATGTCATACTGCCTGAAGATTACCAAGACCTCAAAACAAAACCTGAGAAGCGGCAAGAATTTTTCCTGAGGGGTATCAGAAAAAGAATACCGGCAGCCTGACTCCATAGTTCTAGTGTCCTAAACTGAGAGAAAATAATTTCTGTTTGCTAAGGCCACCCACTTGGGTATTTTGCTATAGCAGCCCTAAATAACGAAAAGAATACCTAAAAGTAGGTGTAAATCTTTGAACTTATATGTTTTTAGTCTATTGCCAATGAATTTTCTGTTTATCTTATACTTAAAATGATCTTTCACTTAGAACATTGAGCAGTTAGTTATAGAAGAACTATTAAGAAATGTGGATCCAGTTAACTTTGTCACTAATTTTTATGCAGCTCTGAGTCACAGTTTTGTTTTTTGGTTTTACTTTTTGTTGTTGTTTTTGATTTTGGGTTTGTTTTTCGTTTTTGTTTAAATGAGGATAAGAACTACAAAGATTAATGAAGGTTGTCAAGACCCTGTGGAAGAAGAAAACAAAATTATTTCTATAATGATAGCTTAAGAATCCAGTGCTTTGTTTCATTTGATTGCATGGAGCCTGCCAAAGGTAGAACAGTTATTTTTGTTTTGATATGTGAAAAAGCCTTAAGCTAGGGCACAGAGGAATAGCCTCTGTCAAATGGCTTGGCTTTGATATTCTTCCTCTCTACTCCTATCTTCTCATAGAGTCCTTACTCACTTGCAATATAATATTGTTTTCTTTTGGTCTTCTCCCACTAGACACTGGGGTTTCCTCGGGGGTAGAAAACCATCTTCGTCTTTGTGTCTCTCAATCTCATATTAGTCTGGCATGTAGTATTTGACCAATAATGCCTGCAAAATGAATAAGTTCATGAATAAAAGAAAGAAAGAAAATAGAGCCAGGACCAAACCCTTGACCCTTCGATTCAAAAACAAGCAAGTGCTTGTTTACTCCTTTTATGCTGTTGCATGTGGTCCCCAAGTGACCATGAAGTTAGAAGAAAAGGAAGAGCGACAAATTATGAAGGATTCAAGCACATAATGACAGTATATCACAAAGTAAAAGTAGCTATCTTGGAAGGCTGTTGTGTGAATAAAATGAGACCATGTAGAAAAAGTGCTTGGTAAATAGTGGGTGCACATTGTGTAGGGCCTAGCACATGCTAGTTCTATCAGGTTCAAACTCAAATGCCTACAAGGAGCAGGACATTTATGTGAATGAATAATGGAGATTAAGTTTAGAATGGGATGTAAAATCTTGAGGAAAAATAGTGCTACATATGGTATATAAGTGGCACACTGCTCTTTGGCCATTGAATTGCTATTATGCTAGATCTGGGCCCTTCATTATTATTATTTTTTTTTAAAGCCGGTAGTCTGGAATTATATATGAAACCTCTCCATTTCAAATGTGGCAAATGTTGCAGACTACAGATTGCCCCTTAAGAGTCATTCTTTCTTCTTTCTTTCTGGAATAGAACCTTTATGTTTTAGTTAAGCATATGTTGTTGTTGGGTGCTGTTGAGTCGACTCAGAGCGACCCTGTGAACAAAAGATCTGAACCCTGTTCTATCTTGTGCCATCCTGACACGCAAGAGCTGATTGCAGCAGTCACTGTATCAATCTACCTGGCTGAGGGTCTTCCTCTCCTTCACAGACCCTCTACCCTTCCCACCATCATGTTCATCTCCAAGGAATAGCACCTCTTAGCACCATGTCCAAAGTATGTGAGGTGAAGCCTCATCATTTTGCCTCCAAAGAACACTCCGGCTGCATCCTCTTCAAGACATATCTGTTTCTTGTCTTGGCCATCCAGGGCATGGATGTTTAGTGCTCTTCTCCAACACTGCACCTCAAAGGTATCAATTCTTTTTGCCATCCTTATTTGTTGTCTAGCTCTTGGATGTATAGCTAGTAATTAGAAACCCTGTGGCCTAAATCAGATGCACCTTAGTCTTCAAACTGACATCACTACTACTCAATAATTTGAAAAGGTCCCTACTTTCAGATTTTCCCAGTGCAATGGGTCTCCTGATTTATTGACTGGTGGTACTAAGGGAATTAATTGTGGATCCAAGCAAGATGAAGCTGTTGACAGTTTCAATCTCCTCTCCATCCATCATGACATAGACTATTGGTCCAATGATAAGAATCTTTGTTTCATTGATATTGAGACAATCCATATGGAAGGCTGCATTCTTGACCTTGTGCCACAAGTACTTCAATTTTTCCTCACTTTCAGCAAGTAAGATTGTGTCATCTGCATAATGCAGGTTATTGATGAATCTCCCTCCAATCCTGATGCCACACTCCTCTTCAGAGAGTCCAGCTACTCGGATAATTTGCTCAGCACACAGATTGAATAGCTATGAAGGCACACTCCTTTCCCAATTCCAGACCATGCAGTGCTCCCCTGCTCTGCTTGCACAACGACCTCCTGCTCCAGGCATAGGTTGTGCATGAACATAATCAAGTGCTCTCTGTGATTCCCATTCTTCTCAATGTCAGCCACAACTTGTTATAATACACACAGTTAATGCCTTTGTGTAGTCAATAAAGCACAAATAGACATTCTTCTGGTATTCCTTACTTTCAACCAGGATCCATCTGATATCAGCAATGATATTTCTGGTGTTCTGGTGTCACAGCCTCTTCTAAAATCTGCTACTGTTCCAGTAATTTTTGAATTATCTTCAGCAGTATTTTGCTTGCATGTGATAGTAATGATACTGTTCAATAGTTTCCACATTCTGTTGGATCACCTTAGTTGGGAATGGGAAAATATCTGGACCTCTTCCAATCCATTGGCCAGACAGCCAATCTCCAAATTTCCTGGCATAGACGTGCATTCAAGGCTACATCTGTTAATTGAAACAAGTCAATTGGTATCCCATCCTTTCCTGGGACCTTATTTTTTGCCAATGCCTTCAATATAGCTTCTGCTTCCTCTTTCATTACCTTTGGCTCCTGTTCATATAGTACTTCTTAAAATTTTTCAGTATGAATCAATTTTTTTCTGGTACAGTGACTCTTTGTATTCCCTCCATCATCTTCTTCTTCTTCTCCTCCTCCTCCTCCTTTTTTTCCTTCTTCATAGAAATCTACATTTATTTAAAGTTTGATTCTATATAAGTTCACTGGGTGAGTTATCAGATAAGTGTCTCTTTACACTACTTTCTTAACTCCCAGTATTCACTAGATGCTATAATTGGTTCAGTTCTCAACTGTTAATTGAAGGTTGGCAGTTTGAACGTGCCCAGAGATGCCTCTCAAGAAAAGTCTGGGGATCTACTTCCAAACAATTTAAAAAAACATATGTTGTATCATGACACACATACGTCATTATGAGTAGTCAGCTTTATGACAACTTTTTTTTTTTTTTTGGTGAAGGGAGCGGTTTTCTAGAAGGATCTAGATTTTTTTTTTAAAGTTCTGAATACACTGTATCCAGATAGATCCTAGTACCTATCATTTTTTTAAAATTTTTAAATTTTGATGCTTTCTTGGTCATTCAATATACTGCCCATAACATCTTAATATTACGACACTAGTCTTAAATTTTTCAGTTCAGCCTGAGAAATGCAGAGCGAATTCTTCCCTGTTTATTCTCCAATTCCAGATCTCTGCAGATTCCATTATAGTACTTTGCTTTGTCCTCTCAAGAAGCCCTTTGAAATAGTCTGTTCAGCTTTTTGACTTTGATATG
>NW_006399995.1:1728563-1731174 GCF_000299155.1 Elephantulus edwardii
TTTAGGGCTGTTATATATAGGGTCACTATGAGTTGCAGGTGACTCAATGGCACATAAAACAACAACAACAATTATTTTCTCTCTCCCTCTCCCTTTCCTCTCCTCTGTGTGTTTATTTTTTTTTCTCTCCTTCCCTTCTGTTTCCCTCTCCTAGTGTCCAGCTATTTTCCAGTTTCCCCTCTATCTAGGTATAGCCATTGACCAAATACTATTCAGTGACTGCAAGCATGCAAGCATCAAGTTACAGGTTGTTATGGATTGAATTGTGTCCCTCAAAAATGTATGATAAAATCCCAATTTTTGTATCTATGAATGCCTTTCTTTAGAAGTTGGGCCCATTGAAGATGTTACCAGTGAACATAATCTAGAGAAAGAAGCTTTTGCAATGCTAACCCTGGCTAACTTTTTTTCCTTGCTGCTAGCTTGTTTCTGCTTGCTAAATTACTGCTTTGTAACAAGCCATGGAGGTGTGGAGGTCCTGACATTGAGCCACATCTGTCTGGCAAAGTCATAAAAGTTCCTGCCTACCTCTTGGGTTTTGAAGACTGGAGTCTGCTCTGAGGTCCCAGGGCATCAACTTGGCAAGCTTTTAATGAACTCTTCTATTACTGTACTGAAGCTACCGTCCTCATTCTTCAACCTCTTGACCTCTGCTGTATTTGGAGGTGAATCTGTATTTCCTGATATGTGTCCAGACACACAAGATCATCTGGAGTAGTATGGGTTCTAATACAATCTGAGGGTATCTTTTAGGATCCTCCCCATTTGTCTTTGGAGAGAACAAGAGCTTGCTGACACCTGAATACAGACTTGGAGCCTCTAGAACCATGAAAATAAATTTCTGTTTTTGTAAGTTACTCAGTTTAGATATGCTGAGTGGCAGCTTTAAGGAAACTTGATAAGGTCATGTCCTTAAAAAAGAAGCTCCTGAATTCCATTTCAGTTTTTTCTTTGTTCCTAGTGATTTCAAACCTGTTTCAACCACGGGGATAACTTTTTTATTTTTATGACAGCTGGGAGCAATAGATATGAGCTCAGTTGCCTATGAGCCTGGATTAGTTAGTAGTACAGATCTTTACTGAAAAAGAACTTGTATCTCATTCAAGCCATTATTATTTGGTCTCTATTAAAACAGCAGAACCAGTGTGCTAAGAAATACAACTAATTCACAATTACAACAAATATATACAAGGAAAACACACCATATAAAGATATATACATGGATTGAATTTGGCCTGCGAAATGATTAAAGTAAAACAACCACCCAAGAACCAAATCATGCTTTCTAGAAATGTTAGCTATGCTGGAACAAATCAGATTCTTATACAAAGCAGTTATTCTACAATATGAAATGATGTCTGAAATGATACTGGTGTGGTGCACATTCTGAGTGCTATTGTAATTCAAATGCATCAGGTACACTGACTATGTTCTTTATCAAACTATTGGCAGTGCATTTACCACTACTAGGACCCTCGTATGGCAAACAGTATGGCTGATACAGTATGATGAGGTTGGCCTGTGCCAGCTGATGCTGGTATTGGACTTACTGTGGGAGATAAGAGATGAGAAGGTGCGAGGAGACTAGAACACCTACAATTTATATTAATTATATTATGATCCACCGAATATCATACCCACCACATTCATTTTACATATGAAGAAGTGGAGGCCAAAAGAGTTTGACTACGTATATGATACCAGCACTTGATTGTTATTGTTAGGTGCCAAGAGCCAACTACAGCTCATAGCAACCCTAAGAACAGCAAGATCTGAGCCCTGCATGAACCTGCACCATCTCACAATCTCTGTCATGCTCCAGCCCATTATGTTAGTCACTGTGTCAGTCTAAATTATTGAGAATCTTCCTCTCTTTCATTGAACCTCTATCTTTTGCAGCATGATGTCTCTGTCTAAGAACTAATTCCTCCTGAACGTTTGCTTGAATTAAGATAAAATTGAATTACTCTTGCCTCTAAGGAGATCTTTGGTTACACTTCCTTCAAAACAGATTTATTTTTATTTTCTTTTAGCAGTTCATGGTATATTCAATACTTTTCTCCAATATCCCAATTCAAAGACATATATTCTTTGATCTTCCTTCTTCATTGTCCAACTTTCAGATGCACAGGAAGCAATTGAAAATACCATGGCTTGTACCAGGAACATCTTAGTTTTTAAACCAACAACCTTGCTGTTTGTAACTTAGGAGAGGTCCTTGACAGCAGATTTCCCCAACACAACACATCTTTTGATTTCTTGACTGCTGCTACCAAGGGTGTTGATTGTGGATCCACGTAAGATGTAGTTGTTGGCAGTTTCTATCTTTTCTCCCCCTACCATGACCTTGCCTATTGGTCCAGTGGTGAGGATTTTAGTTTTCTTGCTATTGGGATATACCCCATATTAAATACTATAGCACTTGGTAGATGGATCCTAGTCTATAACTGTTTGGTATAAAGTCTTTTCTTTCATTTGCTCACTTGCTATATCTGCTTCCTTGAAGTTCTACATGAGGCTGTATGACAGCATTATTCTATCAGCAAAGATTAAGACAAATGAATTCTAAGATTTGGATACAGTATTTAAAAAATTATCTATAATTTATATA
>NW_006399995.1:1731274-1748964 GCF_000299155.1 Elephantulus edwardii
AAGTTGATCATATTGAATTAACTTAGAAGGAACAAATGGTGTTTAAAGGATCATTTTCTTGAGATTCTCACAATGCATTTTGATCTCTAAGAAGAGGGGCTCATTAAACAGGAATATTATCTGCTTATTTTGGATGACAAATCTATCCATATAATCATGGCTGCAAATACTTCAGAGCCTGATAATAAACACATTTTCATAATCTTTGCAAAGATTAATGAGTGATAATTACTTTATTCAATGGCAAAAAGCTTGGTTTGAAGCATTGTCACAGTAACAATTTCTGCTATTCATATTCTGAGGTGAATTTACATAACACATTACTTATAATCCCAGCTTTCCCCATTTCCCTGCAGATTCACTCGTTGACTCTCTTAATTTTTTAGAATAAAGTAACTCAACTATTTCATGACTGTCAGTGCTTTAAAAAAAATATCACACTTTGGGTTTTAGTTTTCTGGTGAGCTAGGGCCATTATTCAATATCTGTTGACACTGTGACTGCAAGAGCCTTTGTTTTCTTGAAGTTAAATGAGCTACCATTTCAATATTGAAGTTTCAGGAACACCAAAGTGCATTTCTGAAATGATGCAGTTGAGGCTCTTAATTGCATGGTAGGGTCTGGGGACCATCGCTGAGTTGCAAATTAATAAAAATCTTCCTGAAGTGGAAAGTCAGATTCAAAAAAACTTCAGGTTTTGAGCTAAAAATAAACCCAAACCACAAACCCAAACCCAAGGAAGGCATCTTGTCGTGGAGGGAAACACGCAGATGAAGCCCTGACAAATAGAAAGGAATGAAAATGAGAGTTGTTTGAGCCTGTACGTCCAGGTTAACCACAGAGGAAATGGGAGATATTTGGCAGAAATTGGGTTGGGGCAAGGGAACACATGCCATATTTGTCCCATGTCTTCCATGCTCCAATGTGACAGAGACTGAAGAGCTGCTTTTAGTGATGATTGTGAGAAATGCTCTAACCCAGCTTCTCAGCATAAAAGGCATGTAGTAGACAGTGGCCACTGGAGAGAATGTCTGTTCAACCCTTCCATCTCTTTCAAAATTGTTTTCTCTATAACATGAACTCCCCTTCCTTCCTGGAGATAAAATGTATTCCAATATAGTGGCCTAGTGGCAAGAAGCTGTGCTGCAATCCTGAAGGCACACAGTTAGAGGCCACCAGCTACTCTGTGGGAGAAGGATGGGCAATCTCAGAAAACCCTCTAGAGGGTCAGCTATGGGTCAGTTTTGACTTGATGATACATAACAACAACATATCTCAAGATAGTAATGCAGAACAGATTATTTTTCCAGTGTTAACATTCTTATTTTTCACTCTGAAGTTTAGCACTCTACTCAGTGACTTGGACAACTTTCTGCATCCCTCCGCCCCCACTTTTGGTTTTTGCTCTTTCTTTGCTTTCCTTTTCCTTTGGCTGTTTTTGCTCTTCAAGGTGCGTTGCTTCCCCATTTCTGCTTCAGAAATATTCATGGTGGTAAAATCATGAATCTTCATTCCTCCACTTTTTTCCTGCTTACAAAAATGTTGTCCTATAAGTCAAACAAGAGCTGCTTCGTAAGGTTCCAAGTCTGTAACCTTTAAGAAGCAGAATGCTTCACCATTCTCCTGCTAACGCCGCGTATCCCATAGTTAGCACCTTAAGTGCTCAGCCACTTACCCCCAAGGCTTTTATAAGATCCTAGAAACACTTCCTCGGAAACATGTACTTTTAAAAAAAAATTTAAATAAAATTTTTATTTTATACTGGTTTTCTTACAAAGCTCATATATGTTGTTTTTCACCTGGATCCTTCCCATTTCCTTCACTCACCCCTCCCTTTTACCCATAAAATTGTGTGACCCTATGATTAATATCCCCCCCACCCATCCTTACCTCTCAGCTCTACCTCCCTTGAATCCTTATACATGTTCTACAATAATGGTCTTATACTGTATTTGTCCTTATAGCACTGAGTTAGTTCACTTAGCACTATGCTCTCCAATTTCTTCCATGTTAAGTAGTGATTTTCAAAATCATGGCTCCTGGGTGCTATGTAGTAATTGTACCATAGGTTTTCAATCCATTCAACTGTGTTGGACATATGGGTTGTTTTCATGTTCTTGCAATGTTGAATAATGCTCCAATATAAACATTGGTGTATGAGTCTCTGTGCCTCAGTTCTCCTTTTCTCAGGGTATACACTTGTGGTTTCTGTGAAGCTGAACACTGTGACACTGATGCGTCAGATGCATTAATGGTTACCCATGGCGGACAGTTGTGGGGTGGAGCTCCCCAATTAAAACAAGCTTGGGGGGAAAAACAAGCTTGGAAGCAGGAGTGGAATCCACTTCCATAATAGCTTGCCTCTGGAAACCATATGATGAAAGTGTTGAGGACATTCCTTCATAAGGTTGCTATGATTCGTCTACGACTCAATGGCACTTAACAACAACATATTCCAAGCAGTGGAATAGCTGGGTCATATACGGAGTTCTGGTGGCCTAGTGGCAAGGAGCCATGCTATAATGCTGAAGGCACATGGTTTGAAGCCACCAGCTGCCTCCCAGGAGAAGGATGGGCAATCTCCTCCTGTACAGTGAACTGTCTCTGAAAACCTGCTGGAGGGTCAGCTATGGATTGGTTCTAACTCTACGGTACACAACAACAACAAATATCTATGTTCAACTTTCTATGCCAAACTGCTTTCCAGAGGGGTTGTACCATTTTACAATCTCAATAGTAGTGTATGAGTTCCTATCTCTATGATTAACGACCCCTTACCTCTCACTCATGCTCACCTTTCTGCTCTCCCCCTTTCCTTGTGTCCCTTATGGGACTGAGTTAGTTCACTCAGTATAATGTTCTCTGGTTTGAAACGGCGAGGTTGGCACAGGATAGAACAGCATTTAGGGCTCTTGTACATAGGGTTGCTATGAGTCGCAAGAGACTCGATGGCACTTAACAACAAACAGTCCCTCCCAAGTTAGTAATAACTAACTTACTCCCAAGGTAGTAATTTATAAAATCATTGCTCCTGTGTGCTACATAGTATTCCATGTGAATGTACCATAGTTTCTCAATCCAGTCTACTGTGGTTCAACATTTGGGCTGTTTCAATATTCTTGTGATGGTGAATAACACTACTATGAACATTTGTGTACAAGTCTCTGTTTGTACCTCAGTTCTTATTCTCTTGGAATATATTCCAAGCAGTGGAATAATGGGGTCATATGGAATTTCTATGTTCAGCTTTCTGAGGAAATGCCAAAGTACCTTCCAAACTGGTTGTAACATTTTACCATCCCACCGATAATGTATAAAAGTTCCCAGCTGACCACATCCTCTCCAACATTCATTACTTGCTGTCCTGTTAAACTTTGTATTGCTACTGGGGTGAGATGGTATCTCATTGTAGTTTTGATTTGTATCTCTCTTATTGCTAGTGATTTTGAGTATTTTTTTGTGTGTCTGTTGGTCATCTGAATATCTTCCTCCATGAAAATGGTTTCCATGTCTTTTGCTCAGTTTGTAATTGTGTTATCAGTCTTTTTCTTGTGGAGGCCCTATAGGATTCTATAAACTTTTAATATGAGACTCTTGTATGAAATGGTCTTGCCAAATTTTTTTCTAGGCAGTTGATTTTCTTTTCACTCTGTTGGATAAACTTTTTGATACATACAGGGATTTAATCTTTAGAAGGTCCCATTTATCAATTTTTTTCCTCTCCAGATGGAACATTTCTGGCTGTATTTGGCAGTGTCTTTATACCATAGGATAAGCTGTCTAAGCTTGATCCCAGTTTGTCTCTGATGAACTTTATGGTTTTGGGCTTTACTCTCAGATCTCTGATATACCTTGAGGTAATTTTTGTGTGTGATGTGTGTGAAACGTGGATCCTGTTTCAGCTTTCTGCAGGTAGCAGTCCAGTTTTGCCAACACCATTTTTTGAAGAGGTTGTAATTTCCCCATTTGATAGGTTTTATTTCCTTGTTGAATATCAGTTGATCATAACCAGCTGGGCCAGTTTCTGGGTTCTCAACTCTGTTCCTTTGGTGTATGCGCCTGTCCTTGTACCAGTACTGTGCTGTTTTGGTTACTACTGCTGTGTAGTAAGTTTTGAGATTAGGGCCTCCCACTTCATTTTTGTTTCTCAGAAGTGCTTTGCTTTTTTTGGGTCTCTTTCCTCTCCAAATAAGTTTGGCTACTTTGACCTCCTTGAAAAACTAATTTGGTATCTCTGTTGGGATTGTTTTGAACATGTAGATTACTTTTAGTAGGATTGTCATTTTAACAAAAGTGAGTCTTCTTGTCCATGAACAGGATACTTCCTCCCCTACCCCCCACCCCCATTTATTTAGGTCTTTTATTGTGTCTTGTGAAATGTTTTTTATAGTTTTCTTGGTATGGGTCTTTTGTGTCTCTAGTTAGATTCACTCCTAAGTATCTCAATTTGTGGTTTGCTATTGTAAATGATACTGCTTTCTTGGATTCCTTCTCTGAGTTCTGTTTGTTACTGTAGAGGAATTTCACCGATTTTTTGATATTTATCTTATATCATGCCACTCTACTAACTTGGTCTACTAGCACTAACAGTTTTGTGGTTGAGTTCTTGGGGTGTTCTGTGAACACTATCATATCATCTCCATAAACTGATAGTTTAATCATCTCATTGTCAATCTGGATGCCTTTTATTTCCCTCTCTTGTTGTATTGACCTAGCAAACACTTTCAACACAATGATAGAAGTGCTGACAGTGGGCATTCTTGTCTGGTCCCTACTTGCAAGGAGAATGCTTTTAGTCTTTCTCCATTGAGAATGATACTGGCTCTTGGTTTTGCCTATTTATTTTTCACTATGTTGAGCAAATTCTCCTCTATTCCAATTTTGCTGAGTGTCTTAATGAGGAAGCAAGTTTGGATTTTGTCAAATGCCTTTTCTGCATCAATTACTAAGATCAAATGATTCTTATAATTTGTTAATATGGTGAATTATGTTGGTTGTTTTCCTTATGTTGAACCATTTTGCATATCTGTTATGAATCCCACTTGGTCATGATGATTTTTTTTAGTGTGCTTTTAGATTCTCTTGGCTAGGATTTTGTTAAGGATTTTTGCATCTGTATTCGTAAGAGATACTGGTCTATAGTATTCTTTCCTGTTAATATCTTTGCCTGGTTTTGGTAGTAGGATTATGCTTGCTTCATAGAATGATACTGAGTGTTCCATCTTTTTTAATTTTTTAAAAAATAATTTAAGAATTAGTGACAGATCTTCTCTGAATGTTTGGTAATATTCAGCTGTAAAACCATCTGATCTAGGAGTTTTTTTGTGGGGAAATCTTTTTATGATCTGTTCAAGTTCTTCTTTTGTGATGGGTCTGTTCAAGTGTTCTACATTTAAATGTGTCAATCTGGGGAAGGCATGAGTTTCAAGGAATTTGGCCATTTCCTTTAGGTTTATTAATTTATTAGAGTATAGCTTTATATAGTATTCTGATATTATCAATTTAATTTCATCTGGTTCTGTTGTGCTATCACCTCTATCATTCCTTAATTGAGTTATCTGTGTCTCCTTTTTTCCTTCTTTTTTTAGTTTGCCAGTGATTTGTCAATTTTATTGACCTTTAAAAACTCAGCTCCTGGTCTTATTGGTGCTGTAAATTATTTTTCTGTTTTCTATTTCATTGATTTCAGCTCTTGTCCTTATAATTTCTTTTCTTCTAGAGGCTTTATTGATTAGATTGTTGTTCTTTTTCTATTTGATGATGTTGTTTAGTTAGATCATTGATTTTCCCCCCCCTTTCTTCCTTTCCTCTCCCTTTTTCTGTTTTTCTCTTTCTTCCCTTTCTTACGTGTGTGCCTATTGCTCTAAACTGTCCCTTTTAAGGACTTCTTTAGCTGCATACCAGAGGTTTTGGTATAATGTGTTTTCATTTTCATTTGTTTTAAGGAAATTTTTAGATGTCATTCTTTATTTCTTTTATAACCCAATTGTGTTCTAGCACAGAGTTATTTAGTTTCCACGTGAGTGATTTTGTAGGTTTTACCCCCCAGTTTTCGTTGGCTTGGCTCCATAGTCAACACTCTTGGTAACAGCAGCCAGGAAATCAGGAGACAAATTTCATTGGGAAAGTCAGTTGTGAGGGACCTCTCAAGAGTACTGGAGTGCAACGACGCCAGGCTGGAGACTAAGGTGTGCCTGCTCCAGGCTATAGTCTTTGCAATTACGTGCTATGTATTGGAGAGTTGGACAGTGAATAGGGATGAGAGAAAGAGAATTGATGCCTTTGAGTTCTGGTGCTGGAGAAGAGTGTTGAATATACTATGGACTGCTAGGAGAACAAACAGGTTTGTCCTGGAGAAGGTGAAGCCAGAATGTTCCCTGGAGTCAAGGATTCTGAAGCTTCATCTGACATACTTTGGGCATGTTGCAAGGAGGGACTGGTCCTTGGAGAGGGACATCATGTTTGGGAGAGTAGAGGGACAGCACAGGAGAGGAAGACCCTCAATGAGGTGGATCGATTCTGTGAGTGGAGTGGTAGAAATGAATGTGTTTGAGACAGCAAGGTTGGCACAGGATAGAACAACGTTTAGGGATCTTGTGCATAGGGTCGCTATGAGTCTCAAGTGACTCGATGGCACATAAAAACAACAAAAAACCTCCTGTGGTTAATTTCTAGTTTTATAGCAGTGAGACTGGAGAAGATATTATTTCAGTGTTGGTTTTTTTTTAATTTGTTGAGGTTTGCTTGTGTTCTAATATGTGACCAATTCTGGAGAATGTATTGTGTGTACTTGAGAAGAGAGTGAATTGAGTTTTAGTTGGGTACAGTATCCTGAATACATCCAAGAAGTTGAGTTCACTGATTGTATATTTTAAATCTTCATCTTTTTTTGAGTTTATTTTGAGTTGACCTATCCTTTGGTGGAATCTCCTCCCACTATTGTGGTGCTGTCTATTTCTTTCTTCAATTCTGTTAACCTTTGTTTCGTGTGTTTTGCAGATTCATTGCTATGAGTTGCAGACAATGAGAAAGTGCATAATAACAACAACATCATTTGGTACAATAAATGTTGACCAAGATTATGACTTCTTTATCTATTGTACCTTTAATCTGTATGTAATACCCTTCCTTATATTTTATGGTGGTTTTCATTCTCAATTCTATCAGAGATAGAATCTGCTTTTTCGAGGTTGCCATTTACTTGGCTTTTTTTTTTTTCTTTTCAGCCTTTGATATTTGTCTTTCTATCCATTTTTTAGCTGTGTCTCTTGTAGGCAACATATTGATAGGCTTTGTTTTTCATCGATTCTTTTACTCTTTTTATCTTGATTGGCACATTTAGTCCTTTTATGTTAAGTCTGATTATTTTCAAGCCAGATTTTACCATTGCTGTTTTGATGTGTTTTCTTTTCTGCTGTTTTCAGTTACTGTATTACATCTACTTTCTTTTGGTATCTCTGTGTGAAGAACTTCATTTAAAATTTCGTGTAGTTTTGGTCTTGTTTTCACAAATTCCTGAAGTTCCTTCTTTTCTGCAAAGGATCTAATTTCTCTTTCATATTTTATAGAGAGCTTTGCTGGGTATAGAGTTCCCATGGTCTTCTAGCTTGCATGGTATTTCTGCCAAGAAATCACAACTTCGTTTAATTGCTTCCACTTTGTAGATTACTCTGTTTCTCTCGAGCTGCTTTTAGTATTATATTCTTATCTTTTAATTTGGAAAATTTGACTATAATAAATCTTGATCGTTTTCTTTTTGTATCTAGTCTATTTGTGCTTTTTGAATGTAGATTTTCCCACTCTTCAGAATATCTAGGAAGTTTTCTTCTAGAAATTCTTCCACAATTTTCTCAGTGGTTTCCCTGTCATTCTCCTGTTCTGGAATTCCAGTCATATGTATGTTGTTCCTTTTAATGTCATCCAACATGATTCTAATGTTTTCTTCATTTTCTTTATGATTTTTTTTCTAGCATGTTTCCAGTGAGGCTTTTGTCTTCCAGCTCACTGACTCCCTGTTCCATCTCTTCAGTTCTGCCTTATTTATTTATTTACTTATTTATTTATTTTTGTCCTACTGGTGTGTTGGACACTTCTGCCTGTTTGGTCTTAATATTTTGGATCGCATTTTCATGCCTCTCTGTTATTGCCAGTAATATACTGGCTGTACCCTCTTTGTCTTGTGATGATTTTTTAAGTTCTTGTTTCTCTTTAGCTATACTATCAATTCTTCCATCTTTTGCATTTTCTTTCATAGCTGTTCCAATAGGTTTATTTTGGATTGTTGTTTCCGGGGTATTGGCTATCTTTTTTTAAAAAAATTTTTTTTTAAACTTTTTACTATTTTTTTTTCTGTCTGTGTGTGTGTGTGTGTGTGTGTGTGTACCGTCAAATCAGATCTGACTGGTACAGGAGGACATTGTCCCTCCTTCTCCAGCAGATCATCTGGTGGATTCAAACCTCACACCTCTGGGATGGTATTTGCTATCTTACTGGCTATTTTTGTTCCCATTCCAAAGAAGGGTGACCCAACAGAGTGTGGAAACTATAGAACATTATCATTGATTTCATATGCAAACAAGATTTTACTGAAGATTATCCAAAAATGATTTGAACAACACATCAGCAGAGAACTGCCAAAAGTCCAGGATGGGTTTAGAAGGGGTCGTGGTACTAGGGATATTGTAGCTGATGTTAGATGGGTCTGTGTTTCATTGATTATGCAAAAGTGTTTGACTGTGTGTATCATAACAAACTGTGGCTGACTCTGAGAAGAATGGGAATCCCAGAACAGTTGATAGTGCTAGTGCGAAACCTATACTTGGACCAAGAGGCAGTCTTCAGAACAGAGCAAGGAAACACTGCATGGTTCAAAATTGGGACGGGCGTACGCCAGGGATGTGTCCTATCCCCATACCTTTTCAACCTGTATGCCGAACAGATTATCCAAGAGGCTGGGCTCTATGAGGAGACGTACAGTGTCAGGATTGCTGGAAGATCTTTCAACAATCTGCGTTATGCAGACGACACAACCCTGCTTGCTGAAACTGAGGAGGACCTGAAGCGTTTGCTGCAGAGGGTCAAAGACTGCAGCCTTCAATATGGATTGAGGCTCAATGTCAAGAAGACAAAGATTTTCACCACTTGACCAATTGGCAGTATCAGGATGGATGGTGAAGAGACTGAGATTGTTCACAGCTTTAGTTTGCTTGGCTCCACAGTCAGCACTCTTGGCGCCAGCAGCCAGGAAATGAAAAGACGTATTGTGATGGGAAAGTCTCCTGTTAGGGACCCCTCCAAAGTACCAAAGAGCAATAGTGTCACTCTGGAGACTAAGGTGCATCTGCTGTAGGCCATTGTCTTTGCAATCACTTGTTATACATCAGAGACTTGGACAATGATTAGGGAGGATAGAAGAATTGATGCCTTTGAGCTGTGGCACTGGAGAAGAGTATTGAATGTACCCTGGACTGCCAAGAAAACAAACAGATTCATCCTAGAGAGGGTTAAACAGGGCTGCTCCTTGGAGACAAGGATTCTGGGGCTTTGTCTGACATAATTTGGACGTGTTGTAAGGAGGGGACAGTCCTTGGAGAGGGACATCATGCTTGGGAGGGTGGAGGGGCAGCGCAGTAGGGGCAGACCCTCTATGAGGTGGATTGACTCAGTGACTGGGGTAATCAGGATGAGTGTGTTGGAGGCAGTGCGATTGACACAGGATAGAGCAGGGTTTAAGGCTGTTGTGCATAGGATCACTATGAGTCACAAGCGACTCTATGGCACATAACAACAACAACAACAACAACAACAAAGGCTTCCATTGTTTCTTCCATTATTTACATCTTCTTCTGTAGCTGTTTGAATAACTCCACATAACATATATCTTCTGGTTCCCTATATGGGATATTCATAGTTCTGCTTTTTTAGGTGAAGGGTTATTTTGTTTTTTCATGATGACTGAGACAGACTGCTGCTTTCTTGACATTATGTGAGTCTTTTCTTAGTAGATGTTAGGTTGTTGTAACTTAGTGACCCAGAGTATGGAAATGTTTTGTGACGGACCTGTATATTTGTTTCCCTTCTTGCACTTGAGTGGCAAAAGACAAAAGTCTTCCCCTCCAGAAACTTGGCCTAGCTTGGTATGGCCTGGCCCCTTCCACTTGAGTTTACGGGATCCCACATGGTATAACTAGATAGCAGTGTTTCACCCAAAGTACCTGTGATATTGGTGCTCCTGGCTCTGAATATCAGCTGAGTGGTTTCCAGGCCAAAGGGCAGCAGGATCTCCAGGCAGTGGGGCAATGGTCTAGTGCTCTGGGAGGGATTTAGTGTGGCCACTCAGCCTGGCAGACAGTGGTTCTGTCACTGGTCAGGGTGTGCGTACGCCTGGGCTAAGCCACAGTCTTTAGCAGATTCCAGGGAAGTGGTAGCTGGAAGACATTCCTGGGCTGACCATGTACACAGGCGTGGACATCTTGCAGCAAAGTGATGGTAAGATCCCTGATGAGCAAACATCTTGTGAGAAGTACGCATGTCTGAAACATGTACTCTTATGTTTACTTTTGGTATCTTGGCCTTTTGACTCTCAAAATCTTTTCTTTCTTTAGAGTCAGAACTGTTGGATCTCCTCCACATTCTATCTTTTGACAATGTTGGCCTTTCCAGCCTGGAACTTGAGACCATGTGTTTCATTTACAAGGATCCCTAGTGATGTCATGATTAAGCACTCAGGTGCTAACCAAAATGTCAATGGCATGGATCCTTGGAAGAAAAAACCTGGCAATCTGTTCCCATAATGACTGTTGTTGTTAAATGATGCTGTGTTGCCTGGAACTCATAGTGACCCTTTGTACAATAGTGTTGAAGTCTGCCCTATCCTGAGCCAGTCTCACTGACCTACACACCTACCTACATTACCATGTCAATCCATCTCATCCAAGGTCTTCCTCTCCTGCATTGTCCCTCTGTCCTTCTAAGAATCATGTCCTTTTCCCAGGATTGATCCTTCCTGGCCAATGCCTAAAAAGTATTATGTGACCCAGAGCTTCAAAATCCTTGCCGCCAAGGAGCAACTTGATTTCACCTCTTCAAATCAGACCTCCTATAAAGATTATAGCCTAGGAAATACTACAAGGAAATTCTACTCTCTCATAAAAGGTTGATGTGAGTCACAGTCCACTTGATGAAACGCAACATAAACCTTCATTGATTTCAGAGTATCCTTGAAAACCAAGACAGTTCTCTGGCTTCTCAACAGTCTTATATTTTAAAAAGAAGCAGAGCTTAGATTTTTGGCTTAAACGCTTTATATCTTTGCTTCTCCACTTTTATTCTAGAACAGATTTACCCCTCCCACTTGTTAGTGTATGCAAACTCTGTTGCTGAATTTGGTCAACTTGGAGGAAAATTTCAGTTCTTCTCTGGCTCCCATAAGAAATTGAATTTGCTTCACTAAAACTCTGTGGAATAAAAGCACTTCCCATGGAAAATCATTATTCATACTCTCTCATATTCCATGTTTCTTCTCTCCCCTATACCACATCCAAGGATTCTCCTTATCTGCTAATACTCCTTGGATGACTCTGCTCATCTTACTCTATTCTTTCCAATTTTTGTAACATCCACTATCTTCTTGAATTATTACACTAAGCAGCTCTTTTTTGCTTCTCTGAAGGCAATCTAGTGGTCAACCCAATACACTTGCCATCGAGACTGACATCCCTTCCCCTTTTGTATGAGAAGACTTATCCAACAGCTTCTCCACAGAGCTTTCCTATTATAGAAGGATGTTCTGAGCTGTTGCTAGTAACAAAAATATAACTGTCTATGTCATTTTTCATAAAATTAAGACTACTATACAAAGCTGTTGAAAGGATGAAAGGAAATAATGAACAGAGAGGATTTAGCTCAGGGTGGTTTATCATCATCACCATCATTGAATAGAATCAGATGCTGCTGTGTTTATATTCTCTCCATATGGATCCACGTGACTGCTTCTGTTACAACACTCTCAGCTCGGCTGCATGGGTTGCTTCTAGCTTTGATCTCCCCAGGGCAAGGACTTCATCTCATCCTTCCCAGTATCTCCAAGTGCCTGCTGCAGTGTCTAGTGCAGGGTGATGTGCAATAAGTGTGCATTGAACAATTTACTCTCTATGGCCTGGAGAGCTAGAGGTTCATCCTAAAAACACAGTGTCTTTACAGAAAGAGACAGATTGTGGATGAATTAGAAAGAAGGTCCAAGGTAAATTCTGAAATATACTTAAATTTAGTAATTTTTTTCTTCTTCCTGGAAGGACTTTGTAGGCAGAGTCTGTGCTCCATTTGATTTTCAGATCCCCAGGGCCATGGCACGCACAGAGGAGACACCAGCCTCCTCACTGATAATAGACTTCTCACTGTCACTGTATTTGTTAACAATTTGATGTCTAATTTTTAATTTAGTAAATTATTTTTGTTTGAATAAATAACCTCTAATGTTTAATGGATGAGATTCTAACTGTGTGAATGTTTTATCATAAATCATCTACTGAAAGCAAAACTAAAAGGAATTATCTGTGAGAAACAACATTTCCACTGTGCTTTGTACTTCTAGGTTCTCCTTCCATCGTTTGGATAGTCACATAGCTAAACATGAGCAGGAAGAGAAAGGAATCTCATTGGTTGTCTGGGATTTAGTTATGCATGATTCGTTCCCTGAATACTCCACTTCTCTGGGGCCTAAGAGGAATGTGAGTGGGGAAAAGACTGTGTCAAAACATAAGAACACATCAGTTATATAGTAATAATTTGATGCCCTATGATTGTGATAGTCTTAAAACATCTGTTTGTTAAGAGACTGAGAGCCTATTTTACAGCGTAAACACTCCGACTATAGAAACTAGCTCCTCCTCAACTGCTCCAACCAATTATTATCAGTCCTGAAACTGTACACCAAGCCAGAGAAAAGAATTCTCTATAGTAACTCAATCACCTTTCATAGAAAGCAGCTCAAGTTGTTGTTGTTTTAGGTGCCATCAAGTCAAGTTCGACTCATAGTGACACTATGACCCCATCCTATCCTGTGCCATCTTCACACTTCCTGATATACTAGAGCCCATGGCAGCCGTCACCATGTCAATCCACCTGTCTTTGGCTGACTCTCCACCCTTCCAAGCATCATGACCCTCTCCAGGGAATAGCCCCTCCTAACAACATGCCTGGAGTATGTGAGGTGAAGCCTCATCATCCTTGCTTCCAAAGAGTCCTCCAGCTGCATCCTCTCCAAGACACATTAGTCCATGGAATGTTCTCTGCTCTTCTCCAACACCACAGCTCAAAGGCATCAGTTCCTCTTCTGTCGTCATTATTCATTGTCCATCTCTCAGATGTATAGCAAATGACCAGAAATACCATGGCCTGAATCAGAAGCACCTTAGTTAGCAGCTCAAGAAGCCATCAGAGCTTCCTACTATAAATATACAAGCATCCTGAAAATAATTCTTGTAAATGTATTTTTACAGCTCATTAGATTTCAGTAAGGTCTTAACATATTATTTATTGATACCCCAGCTGTTCCATACCTTAATCTTGATTTGCATTTTCCCCACAGTATCACAAACTAATAAATATAAAATTTACTGTTTCTTCCATCTGTCATCCCAGTGTTTCCACAGAGTGTTGATAGTGAAAAAATTGGAAAGTGGTTGAACTGTGGCCAGAAAAGGTGTCTGATAAATGTTTTATTTCATTTATTACATAGGAAGATATGAAATTATCTTGATATCGTTTATTATTAATTATATAGTTATTATGTTATTTTTCAGGGGTCATTTCTTTTGTTATAACGGTAACTGTTAACTATGAGGTCTGGAAATACTCTTTGAGCTTTTATTCTTATAATAAGGAGATTCTGGGATAGTACTCTGGAGCATTTTTGTTATTATTTGTCATCAAGTCAAAACCAACTCATAGCTGACCCTCCAATGGATTTACAGAGATAATAAATCACCCTGCATGTCTTTGGGATTGCAGCTCAGCTTCTTACCACTAGGCCATAAGAGAAGTATTAGTAACATTTAGTCAAACTCCGTGTTTAAATTATTAAAGAAAAGACTACCCAGCTCTTGAAAGATCTTACTTTTGTTTTGGGTTTTTAAACCTTGAGCTATGTTTTGTACACCTGGAAATGGGGATGATGATGTTGTGAACCACTGAGTCAGAAATGGCCCAGAGCTGACCCTCTGGCAGGTTCTTAGAGGCAGTTAATTGCATGGAAAGAGACTGCCCATCCTTTTCCCACAGAGCAGCTGGTAGCCTCGAACCATGTGCCTTTGAGATTGCAGTGAAGTTTCTTCCCACTAGGCCACCTGGGCTAAAGATGGGTTTGAGTATGTCAGAGATAGTCAGGATGACACCCACTGTTTCTAGGGCCACAATGAGTTTTAGTGACTCGATGACCCATAACAACAACTGCCATGCTTTCAGCATGTTGTCAGGAGGGGCTAGTCCTTGGAAAAAACACATCATGATGGGGAAAATGAAGGGCCAGAGAAAGAGAAGGAGAGCCTTAGCAAGAAGGATTGACACAGTAACTATAACTTTGAATTTGACATATCAGAGACTATGGAGTGTGGATGGTGCAGGAGAGAGTATGGTTCAGATGTGTTATTCATGGGACTTCACGAGTCATTGTTGACTTGATGGACTCTACCTACAACACCAAACCATATTTTTAAGTAACATTGTTTTAAAGGAAACTTATTACTATCCTGTGTCATTCTAGTATTGTCAAATACTGAATTTTGGTGCTGAAAGAGATTTTACTACAGACATCTCCTCTTATAAATGAGAAAATAAGGCCAGAGGTTTGAAACCTTACCTCATAGTTTCAGCCACATGGCAAGATTTTATTTGGCTTATAGAGATGACTGTCATAATACTGTTTTGTCACTGTCATAATTTTATCAGATTTCTTCCATATGTAGCACATCTAAGGATGCTACCCATTTGGTGGGAATGAAATTACTCCAAACCTCTTTGTGATTAAGCTAGTCAGTGAGGGCAAGGAAAGTTAATAAAATCTAATCTCTTGTAGAAAATTAGCAAACTGATTAGCTCATCGGCTGTAGGGATATTCTGAGATCCAGCTGGACACCTGACAGAAACACATCAAATTTTCATGGAGGCAATTAGTTCCCTCCACTTAGAACCATTCAATTATAAACTAACAATTAAACCCCAGCCTACAACATTAAAATGTGATTAGTCCTTTGCTAATAATACATAAGAAACATTAAGGTGATGATGAGAGATGAGTGAAAAAATCTGAAGTATAAAAAGATTCATTTTTCAGATTATTTGATCAAAAATTACTCTTAAGTGGATGAGATGGCAAAAATGTCTTTGGTGAAATCCAGCAGCCCTTTTGGGGTGTTTGTGGGCATAAGGGATGGTTGATAAGAATTGAGAGTGGTATCTTTGACTTCTGCCAAGGAATTTGTCAAAATAGTATATACTTTAAGGTTTGAATTCTAGTCAAAAGGGATTTGGGAAGTTTAGCTCATAAGCAATACTGGAAAGGTTGAAACCACTGAGATTGTTTAGCCTGAGAAGAGCTAGTTGAGGGATGCCCTGAAGGTGTTCTATTGTATTCAGAGTTTTTCTAGATAGGCTAACGATAAGGTATCTTCTTTTCCTACAGAAGTCAGATCAGGTGGAAACGAAATTAAATTTCAATAGGTTCTGGTTTAAAACTTAATTACCATTTATTTTGGACAAACTTATTTTGGATTCTTCATTGAAAAAGAGAGAGGAAATGAACTAAAACTTACTCAAGTGGATAAAAGATTTTATTTGGTCTTGTAATTGATGAGACCATAGATCACCAGTGTTAGAGAATGATTGAACTGAGTGTTCGTCATGTTATCAGGACTGGTTTTTTTCTGTATTCATCTCCTGGATGTGTTCTGTGTAATAGGACTTGCATTCCTTTAAAGACTTTTTATTGTGGTAAGGTAATCCACCATCTCAGTTAACCCAGGGTAGAGAAATGTTCCAGGATGCAGGACTTTCAGACATAAAACTAGGAAAGTGCCTGGCAATCTTTAGGTTGGTCATCCTAGTGGTGGGAAAGATGGCTGCTGGACACTTGCATTTATATGCTTTTAGCCAGAAGAGGAAAAAATAGAGTATTTTTCTATACTTCTAAGAGTAGGCATGGTGAGGATTCTGATTGGTCTATTTGTATCATAAATCATTCCTACCCTAATCTCTTAGGCCAAGGATATGAGTTACTTTAGCTGGGCCTGTTTCGGCCATGTGTCCAATTTATACCGAAGGATTAACTTCCTAGAAAATAATAGAAATGGAGTAAAACTCCTGTGTGTTTGAAGAAGGGATCCTCCAATAGAGGCATTCCGTGTAGGCACATACACGTTCACCACAAACAACTATATGTACTAGAGACTGTACCTATTATTTGTTTATATAATCTCTCATACTGTTTTGGTGTTAGTTGCTGTCAAGGTGATTCTAACTCATGGTGACCCCTGTGTGCAGAGTGAACTGCACCTTCAAAGACCTTCAGAGGCAGATCATTAAGTCTTTTTTCTGAGGAAACTAGTCAACATTTCTTTCAATAGTTGAGTGCTTAGCCATTTATACCACCCAGTGACCCAAGAATCTTACTGGATAGCCATTAATAATCCAACATTCCAGTTGATAAAAATGAAGTAAGTCTTGTTGTTGTTGTTACATGCTGTTGAGTCACTTATGACTCATAGCCATCCTACATACAACAGCCCTAAACCCTGGTCTACCCCTTGCCAATCTTACTGTCTTCGACACGCCTATTCCCATTACCCCAGTGACAGAATCAATCCATTTATCGAGGGTCTTTCTCTCTTGCACTGTCCTTCCACCCTCCCAAGCATGATGACCCTTTCCGAGGACTGGTCCCTCCTTGCAACATGTCCAAAGTATGTCAGAGGAAGCTTCAGAATCCTCGCCTCCAAGGAACACCCTGGCTCCACCCTCTCTAGGACAAACCTGTTTGGTAAAAATGAAGTATAGAAAAGTAAAATGACCATTTTCAAAGTTGCATAATAAATAAAACTTGGGGGCAGAATATGTTCATTTTTAATATAATGCAGTATAAAAAAGATTTTCAGACAGCATGGGGTCTGAAAACCAGAAAAAAGATAAAGACACGTCCTTCAAGGGACTTAGCATCATAGTCCATCCAGGTAAATAAATTATAGCATGAATTTTAATAGAGACTTTACTAAAAGCAATTTATTAAACTGGTATTTGTTGTTGTTGTTGTTGTTATGTGTCATCAAGTTGCTTGCGATTCATAGTAACTCTATGTACAACAGCCCTAAACCCTGCTCTATCCCTTTCCAATCTTACTGACTCTAACATACCTATCCCCATTACCCCAGCGACAGATTCAATCCATCTCATCGAGGGTCTTCTTCTGTGCTATCCCTCCACCCTCCCAAGCATGATGACCCTCTCCAAGGACTGGTCCCTCCTTGCAACATGTCCAAAATATGTCAGACAAAGCTTCGGAATCCTTGCCTCTAAGGAGCAGCCTGGGCCTCACCCTCTCCAGGACGAACTTGTTTGTTCTCCTAGCAGTCCATGATTTATTCAGTACTCTTCTCCAGCACCAAAGCTCAAAGGCATCAACTCTAGAAAAGGAAAAAAAA
>NW_006399995.1:1751829-1753831 GCF_000299155.1 Elephantulus edwardii
AGACATTCCTCTGGTATTCCCTGCTTTCAGCCAAGATCCATCTAACATCAGCTACAATATCTCTAGTGCCACGACCCCTTCTGAAACCAGCCTGGACTTCTGGTAGTTCTCTGTTGATGTGCTGTTCCAGTCATTTTTGGATAATATGGGTTACATCTCAAAAATCAAGGAAATAAAAATTTTCTCATTGGACAAACAGGCAATATCAGGAAAGATGGGGAAAAAAGACTGAGATTTTTGATTATTTCATTTTACTTGGATCCACAATCAATACTATGGTAGTCAAGAAATCAAAAAACATGCTGCACTGGGAAAATCTGTTGTAAGGACCTATCCATAGTTCTAAAGAATAACAATGTCAGTTTAAAGACTGTGGCGTTTCTTATCCAAGCCTTGTTATTTTCAGTTGGTTTGTATGCATCTGAAAGTTGGAAATGAATCAAGAAGCTATGCCATTTAAAAATGGCATTGGAAAAAAGTACCAGTGTTCTGCCAAAAGAACAAACAAGTCTGTCTTGAAAGTAAGTGCAACCAGGATGCTCCTTATAGGCAAGGATGGTGGAAACTTATCTCACACACCTTGGACATGTTGTCAGGAGGTGTCAGTCCTTAGTAAAAGACATCCTGCTGGGAAATGTAGGAGTCAGAAAGAGAAAGGTCCTCAACAAGAGGACACAGAATTATAACTATTGTACCTATCTATAGCTTGAGACATCAGATATGTTGAGAATGATTCAGGATACGGCAAGGTTCAGATCTGTTGTTCATAGTGTAGCTATGAGTTGTAGTTGATTTGATGACATCTTTTCAACCTGTATGTGGAATAGATCATTCAGGAGGCTGGGCTTTATAAGGAGAAGTGTGCCATCGGGATTGGAGGAAGACTCATCAACAACATGTATTATGCAGATGATACAACCTTGCTTTCTGAAATAGAGGAGGATCTGAAGATTTTGCTGCAAAACATCAAGGACGATAGTCTTCAATATGGATTGAAGGTCAACATCAAGAAGACAAAGATTCTCATCACTGGGCCAGCTGACAGCATCATAATGAACGGAGAAGAGATTTAGATTGTTGGAAATTTCCGCTTTCTCAACCTCATAATCAACACTCTTGGCACCAGCAGTCAGGAAATCAAAAGACGAATTGCCCTGGGAAAATCTGCTATCAGGGACTTCTCCAGAGTGCTGAAAAGCATTGCTGTCAGTCTAGAGTCTAAGGTATGTCTGATCCAGGCCATTATCTTCGCAATTGAAGAATTGATGGCTTAGAGTTATGGTGCTGGAGAAGAATATTGAATATCTTGGACCACTAGGAGAATAAGTGTGACTTAGAGAGATTGAAATAAAGTTTCTCCTTGGAGACAAGTATTTTTAAGCTCCATTTCACATACTTTGTCTCCATTTTATATACTTTGGGATCAGTCCTTGGGCTTCCTCCTATGAAAAACTTGGACCCAAAGTCTGAATGTTGCCTTCTCCTTGCTTTCCTCAACTGCTCTAAGTTTTACTTAATAAAATCCTCTATGAAATCAAGTTTGGGCTTTGGTAAGTATTGCAGATTCCAAATATACACTTTATGGAGTATGAAAGATCACATGTCTGTACTAATGGAAGAATTTATCATTGGGAAGTATGGGTTAGGGAAATGCTGTGAAGGTAAAAGATAGCTCTTGGGCTATTTTATAATGAAATACTAATTAGATACACAGATGTATAGAAGAAGTCTTTGGCTCCTGTCTCAAAACATAACATCCAGAGTAACCTTTGTTAGGTGCTATTGACTCCAACTTATAATTGCAACCACTATACCACTGAACTTGCATATGAGTAGTTGGTGGTCTGTCCCACAATCAGCACCCGGCCTGGTTTTCACTGCTGATATTGAGCTTCTCCACCGAGTCTTTCCACAAATGTAATCTATTTGATTCCTATGCATGTCATCAGGTGAGATCCATATGTATAGCCTGCATTTGCAATGAATAAATCATTGAATGGAC
>NW_006399995.1:1759483-1760446 GCF_000299155.1 Elephantulus edwardii
CATTCATTGTTACACTTTTCCCCTGCCCACACCCCTCAACCCCAGTTCATTCTTCTCTTTGAAAAGTAAAAGAAAAATTCTTTCATTGTTATACAATCTCTCTCCCCAGGTCCACTCCATGATGCAGCCTTTGTTCTGGACTCCTGTTATGACAATAATATCTAATCACATGTTTCTTTTAAACCGTTTTCTCCCTCATCTGTTTCAATGCAGTATACATTATTTGTTCCATCTTTCTCAGTCTCCTCTCAACCCTGATATCAGTCCCAAGTTGACATGTTTTAACTGACAGATGCAACCCAGGACCTGCTCACCAGTTTATGCCAGGAAATTTGGAAGCCAGATGCCTGGTCGATTGGGTGACTAGATCCCTGTTTGTCCTCATTCCCCAAAAAGGTGATCCAAAAAATGTGGAAATTATAGAACAATATCATCATTAGCACTTGCAAGCAAAATATTGCTGAAAATCATAATAAGGGGGCAAGAACAGTACATTGACAGAGAACTACTAGACGTTCAAGCTGAGTTGAGAATAGGCCACGGTACCAGGAATATCTTTGTTGATTTCAGATGGACTCTGACTGAAAGTAGAGAACACCAGAAAAATGACTATTTCTGTTTTGTTGACTATGTAAAGCATTATATTATATGTATCATAACAAATTATGGCTAATATTGAGAAGAACGAGAATCAACACATAATTGTGCTCATGAACAATTTGTATCTAGATCAAGAAGTTGCTATTGTTTGAACAGAGCAAAGGAATAATGACTTTTTTAAAATCAAGAATGGTATGTGGCAGGATTGTGTCCTTCTCCATACAATAAACACTCTTGGTGCCAGCAGCCAGGAAATCAAGACACGAATTGCATTGGGAAAGTCAGCTGTCAGGGACCTCTCCAGAGTACTGAAGGGCAATGACTTAAGGCTGGAGACTAAGGTGTGCATGATCCACATTATGC
>NW_006399995.1:1764091-1782423 GCF_000299155.1 Elephantulus edwardii
GTTTAGAGCTCTTGTACAGAGGGTTGCTATGAGTCGCAGACGACTCAATGGCACATAACAAAAACAACAAACAATACCACTGAAGAAAATGTTTCCCCATTTCGGGTCATCCTCATAATCACTAGTAAGTTTGAATCCTTCTTTGAGACCGTGTTACTGATCCATTTCATAAAGGGTATCCCGTGTTCTAGCTGACCCTCTATTGTTACTGTGTGCCTTCAAGTCAACACCAATCCATAGCCAATCCTCCAGTGGGTTTTCAGAGGCACTAATCACAGCAGAGGAGATTACCCATCCTTCTCCTGCAGGGCTGCTGGCGGATTTGAACCCCATGGCTTTGGGATAGCAGCATAGCTTCTTACCACTAGGTCACCCTCTACTTTATCCATTATTATATCCTTCAGTGATTGATCCTTCTTGATGACAAGTAAAAAAATAGTAGGTTAATGTTCAGTTGTGACCTGTAATATATTAATTGGCTTATTTCGGCACATAAATCACCAGCCATTTCAATGAAACTTGGCCATCAAAGATGCCTCTGTCAGTATTTGAAATACTGGTGGCATAGCTTCCAGCATTATGGGAACATGCAAGTCACCACCATATGATGCACTGACAGATGGGTGCTGGCAGGTCAACAGAGGGAGAAAGAAAGGGTTGCTTTACTTTCAGGAGATGAGTATCATAATTTCACCTTAACTTCATAAAAAAGCCAAAGTTTTACTGAGCCTAGCCTTTTAGGGAAGCAGTGAAGATTCACTCTGTGTGTGTGTGTGTGTGTGTGTGTGTGTGTGTGTGTGTGTGTCTCTCCAGAGAGTTCCATGAATTCATTTGGAGAGGGATGGCATTCCTCCCTGGAGGAGCTGCCACAGAATGAGACTGCTTGCCACAGCCTTCCCAATCGGAAAACACATCACTGAACTAAATGCATTTGGCTTCAACATCCCCAAAGACCTCTTTCCACATGGGTGCTAATAACCTGTGAAAATGCCTATTTAAAACCCAAATCATCCTCAGTTCACACTAAGGCACAGAACCAGTGCAACTCTCTGGCTGTCCTCTTTTTAAGCAATCTTTTTCCTTTTGTTCCCCCCACCCCTTTTGTTTCTTCTCATGTTTTTATTTTTTCTTTGAATCAGCCAGCTTCTTGGCCTGCAAACTCAGTATGTTGCTTTTCAGCCTCAATTGAATTTTTACAGCAAGTCATAAACCCTAGAAAATGGGATTTATAATGGAAACTCAGACACAGTCCTAGCTAGCGAGGCTGAAGAGGTGTTCTAATAATATTGGATAGTAATATTCTCTAAATTTAATACTCTATAGATTTTTTTTTTACTTGCTGTGATTCATACTGACCCAATTCTTTCTCTAACCTTTTCAGTGCCAAACATATGGCTTGCCATGTCCATGGATGGTAAAGTCAAGTGCCTCTTGGGCATAGCTGGGTTACAATGTTATAGGCAGAATGTCACCCATTTATCTTCTACAGGCATAGACTGGAGCTGGTGCAGTTGTGGAACGCGACCCCTCCCTGAAGGAAAGCAGGCTTGGAATTAGGGACACAGTGTTTGTGGGCTCTGGGGTATACCAGTGCAACAAGAAAAGATCAATATAAAGGATAATTTCTAGATAAGCAGATAGATCGTCTTGACAGGCATACAGAACATAGTGATGAAGAACTAAGGAGAATGAATGGAAAGAAGCCAGCAGAGACTCCCTTGAGGGGAGTCTGGGAACAGATTGCTGAGTTTCAGACCCTGGTTTGTGGTTCTAGTGGGTCCAGTGGAAGGAGAGTATTGGCACAAACAAGGTAGAGTCTAAATATGAGGAAAATGAACTAAATCTCAGTTCTGTCGTTTGTTAGATATAGGATGGTAAGCATATGATTTATTTAATCTTTCAGCTTCAATTTTCCTTTCTGCAAAATGGACACCAGGAGAAAGACAGGTGCTCTCCTCCTTTGTAATTCTGTAGCCTCTGAAAGCCTGCTGGAGGGTCAGCTAGAAATCAGTTCTGACTCAGTGGCGATGAGTTTGCAATTTTTTGAAAACAGACAAAATAACATCTATTAAAGAGATGAATTTACTCCTTTTTCATTATTGGTAATGAAGTAGATATAATTTTTTTCAGTGAATGAGTGAAGAATTGTGTAAGTAGTATGCAATCTTCACAGGAGCATGCACGAGCATGTGAGTTGCTTGGATCCATTAGGAGTTGATAGTGAAGGTTAGAGGCTTGGGGCAGGTGACTTAGTCCTGGGGGTATGTACAAAGTCAATGCTTTTGCTGTTGTTATTGTGTACCATCGAGTCAGAACAAACCCATAAACAGCTTTTGGGTTTTCAGAGGCAGTTAATTGAAGGGGAGAGGATTGCCCATCCTTCTATGATGCAGCTGATGGATTCGAACTGTGTGCCTTTGGGATTTCAACATAGCTTCATCAGAGTTTAGTACATCATATTTGAAGACAATATTTGACTAGATTGATTGAGTTTTGCAGATATAGTCTTATTCTGCCCCCATTGAGAGAAGGCAATGAATGGGTGAATCGATAGCCTATAGCTGCTGTGGAGCTGACTCCAACTCATGGTGACCTTATTTACAAAGAACAAAACGTTGTCCGTCCTGTGAACCCCAGCAAATATGAGGCCATAATTAAGGGTGCCATACTATTTCATCTCCCCTAGGACCTTCCCCTACCCTTCCTGGTTCTCTACTCCACCGAACACAATGTCCTCCTCCAGTGACTGGTCCTTCCTGATGCTGTATCTGAAGCAAATGAATTGGACAGTGTTCTGTTGTGATCTGTAAGGTTTCCACTGGCTGATTTTAGGAATAAGATCCTTATGCCTGTCTTCTTTATCTTAGTCTACAAGCTCTGCTGAAACTTGTCCACCATGAGTGACTCTGCTGGTATTGGAAGCACCAGTGACACAGTTTCTAAATCACATCAATATTAAACCATCATGATATGACAGGTTGATAGGCAGCAAAAAAAAAGGCTGAGGAAGCTGGGATATGGGCAGTGGCTGCATATTCTCTGCAGCCAGGAGTAGAACATGCAGGCTCTGTCTACTGAATGCCATTTGGAATTTTATCCCAATGTTGCTTGCTGTCTGTGTGATATGGGGGAAATCGATCTTCTGAGCTTCAGTCTCATTACCTATAAAGCAGGACTAATCTCATAAAGTTGTTGTGAGGAGAACTTGAGAGTGTACGAGGCACACATTTGACACTTGTAATTGATCAGCCAGTCTGCTATATGTCATTGCTGTCTTTATTACTGTTCTCTACAAGAGGGTAGTACTCCCCAAAAGACTCCAGTTGAGCTGGGAGTTCTGCAAGCAATGGTAGCAGCTTAAAGGAAAACAAGAATGAACCCAGGAAGAAGGATAAAAGGAGCAAGCATCTTCCTAGAACAGCTCCAGCTCATCCCAGAATGAAAGAAAAATTGAATAGGTAGGTAGGGCTGAGACACACAGAGGAGCTTCCCATTGTTCATCATTTCTGTTCAGAACTTGAAAGCAAAATTTCTTTCTGCTGTGGCTTTCTCCGTTTTCTGCTTGGAAGCTGCAGTCAGCCCTAAGGTTGAAATGCTGGTGATGGAGCCCAGTGTCTTGTTAACTCCTGTCTGAACACGAAGGGGAAGGGATAGGGGACTTTGTCACAAGGGCAGGTTGGGGGAGATGAGAAGAGAGGAGGCATCAGCCTTATTAGCTTCTCCTCAAGAGAGATCTTACCGCACATGGAGATGTGGAAGCATGCAATGCCTTAGCTCAAGAGGTCCTCACAGATTGGGAGACAGTGGGTTAATGTAACTCTTTAAGCAGTTTGGTGATTCAAGTTTAGTTAAACTAACGCTTTGAAGACGATATTTAGAAAGAAATTTGAAGGAAAGTTAACCGACTTTCTTCTCGTGTCTACTTGCCTATGCCTTTCTATGTCTTTTAAGAGCTGCTTCACCACCTGGTCTTCAGTAAGAGTAAGGTTTTATATCATTTACCGTGGGAAAGATATGGATGAACTCTGTGGAGTCTAATTGTGTAGAATGCAATGTTAGAACTGGAAGGCACATTAAATAACACCAAACCCAGTTCCTCATTCTTCGAGTAAGTGAACTTTACGTGAGAAGTGATTCAAAAGTGACTTTTTGTTTGTTTTGTTATGTACCATCGAGTCAACTCTGACTCATAGCACCCCTGCACACAATAGCTCTGAGCTCTGCTCTATTCTGGGCCAGTCTCACTGTCTCTGACACACCTGCTCTTATTATCCCAGTTATTGTGTCATTTCATCCCAGGCCTTCATCTCCTGAGCTGTCCATCCACCTTTCCAAGCATGATATCCTTCTCCAAAGACTGCTCCCTCCTGGCTACATACCCAAAGTATGTGAGACAGAGTCTCAAAACCCTTGCTTCCAAGGAGAAGCTTTGTTTCACCCTCTCCAGGAGAGATCTGTTCTTTTGGCAGTCCATATATGTTGATACTCCTGTCCAGAACCACAACTCAAAGGCATCAATTCTTCTTCTACCATCCTTGGTCACTGTCCAGCTCTCTGATGCATAGCAAGTAAGTGTGAGGACTATGGCATGGATCAGGTGCACCTTAATCTCTAGACTGATATTCTTGCTCTTTAGCACTCTGGAGAGGTCCCTGACAGCAGAATTTCCTAATGCAAGCCGTCTTTTGATTTCCTGACTGCTAGTGCCAAGGGTGCCTAATTTAAGACCACCTGACAGCAGAATCTGGAAAATGCACCTATTTGTGTAAGCTTTGATAATGAACTCTCACTATGGAGTTTTGAAGAGAATAAAACCCACAATGACCTTCACTGGACAGTGACTAACCAGTTGTCAGGGTGCTGACGGGTACTGAGACGTCCTGAAGAAGGACAAGCTGTCCTTTGGAGAGACGCTCTCAAGTCCAGATGGGACAGGTCACCATGTCCCCTGGTTTGTTTTCATTTACTATTGTGACCCTTCCTCCAGTTTGTAGAGGTTTTGTTTTTGTTCTGCTGGTTGTTGCTACTTCTTTTGATTCTCTTTAAAAGCTTTAGGTAAGCAAGGGCAGCAGTTGAAAGCTGGGTATTTTCTTTCTTGTTTAGCCTGAAGGCTGTGTGCAGGCTGACAGTTAACCTCATAAATTAAAGGTTTTCAGGGAATACATGCCTCTTTTTTTGTCCACTGTGGCAATTCTTGAAAGTATTTTCCTTGGAGGCTTCATTTGGCACAGATTGTGAGGCAAAGAACCTAGATCAAGCACTTTTTTTTTCTTTATGATGATTTATTATTAAGATTTTTTTCCATTCTAGTAGTAGATTTTTTTGTGTGTGTGCTTTGAGCAAAAGTTTCAGAACAATTGGCTTTCCATTCAGTCATTCATGCATATCTTGGTTTGTCATGTTAATTTCAGTTTGCACTTTCTAAGGATGGGCAATGGCCTCCCATGTGATTCACAGGCTTTGAAAACCTGGCAGAGGGTCAGCAATGGTCGGTTCAGACTCTATGGTACACAACAGCAACACTTTGTAATAGGGAAATCTGATGGCCTAGTCATAAGGAGCTGTGGTGCAATCCCAAAGGCACGTGGTTCAATTCCACCTTCAGATCTGTGGGAGAAAGATGGGCAATATTCTCTTGTGTGATTAAACTGCCTCTGAGAAATCACTGGAGGGTCACCACAGGTCTGGCCAACTCATTAGTACACAGCCACAATTCTGTAGTGACTGTCTTTCCACTTTCTCCCTGTGATTCTTGTTCCCCTCAGCCTTATAGATCATTCCTTCCTACCTCCTGAGTCTTCTCTTTCAGAAAATGATCTCAAGTGATTTCTTGTTCTAAGGAATAAGTACCTGGTGGTGGTGTTCACCTTATAATATTATTGTTTGACTAAAAGTTGAACCACAGAAGTGGTCACTGGGGGCCATGGTCTCAGGATTCCACAAGTGAGACTGACTCATCAGCTCATGGTGATACCAGGCACAATGGGACAAAACAAAATATTGTCTTGTCCTGTTCCATATCCGTGATTGATTGGAAGTTGGACCTTTGTAATCCATAAGGTTTTCCTGGCTGAGTTTTGGAAGGAAATTGCCAGACTTTTCTTCCTAGTTGTAGTCTGGAAGCTTTGCTAAAATCTATTCATTTTGGTAGCAACACATAAACCTTCACTGAAAGGTGGGTGGTGACTGTGTATAAAGTGCTCTATGTAGGAAACATCTAACAAGCTTGGCTATTAGCCAAAATGTTGGAATTTTGAATCCACCCATAGGTGCTTCAGAAGAAAGACATGGTGGTCTCTTTTCAAAAAAATCTGTTATTTATTACTCATCTTGAAAATTCTCATCTGATATAAACAGGGTCACCAAAAGTTGAAATGGACTCGTTAATGACTTCATCTTCCTTCGATCGACAAACACTTGGTACCAGCAGTAAAGAGATCAGGAGATGTATTACACTGGGAATGTCTGCAGTCAAGGACTTCTCGAAATTACCAAGGAACAATGCTATCAGTTTGAGGACCAAGGTGTGCCTGACTCGGACCATGGTCTTTTCAATCACTTGCTATGCATATGAGAGATGGACAGTGAATAAGAATGACAGAAGGAAAAGTGATGTCTCTGAGCTGTGATGTTGGAGAAGAGTACTGAATATCCAATGGACTGGTAAAAGAATAAACAGAAGTGTCTTGGAGAAAGTGCAGCCAGGGTGCTCCTTGAACACAAGGATGGCAAAGCTTTGTCTCACATACTTTAGGCATGTTGCCTATAGAGACTTCCTTGAAGAAGGACATCGTGCTTGGAAAGGTGAAGGGATGGTGAAGAAGAGGAAGACCCTTAACCAGATGGACCGACACTGACTGCCACAATGGGCTTGAATGTGTGAGAGATTGTGAGGTTAGCATGGGATAGGACAAAGTTCAGATTTGTTCTTGGGATTGCTGTGAGTTGTGGTGGACTTGATGGCACCTAACAACAGCAACAGCATCAACAATTGGTTATGAGAAAGACAGTGCCCAGCTATTCCTTAAACATTCTTTTCTGGTTTTACATTATCTCTCTAGAAGACAAGAGCTCTCTTTTAGTTATTCTTCGTACAATTCCCAAGTCTAGGCTAGGCTTTACTTTTTCCCTCATGAAACTGAGCTTACAAACCTAATTTTGGAAGAGCTATTACCATCTCACTTCAACTGAAAAAAAAATCATTTTTTTCCCCTTAGGCAGCCAATCTGAGCCTTCTTCCTGGGCCATTTACTCAGGATTGGAGTTGTTGACCTCTGCTCTGCCAATCAGATACCTTACCCTGCCACTATTCGAATAATCACCAAACCAGACCCGCTACTGTTGAGTGGATCCAACTCGTAGTGAAACCATTGGGTTTCTGAGGCTGCAAATCTCTAACGAAGAACACAGCCCATTTTTCTCTGTAGGAGTGACTGGTAAATTTCAACTACTTACCGTTAGATTAGCGGCTCGGGATGATACATGACATCACCAGGGCTCCTTAACCTATCTGTAGTAGGAAAGAATTACCTTCACCTTTGTAGAGTGTAGCAGCCTTTAGGGAGAAGGCATTGATATTCCTGGTGCTGTGCCCGTCATTCCCAAGAACAAGTTACCCTCTTTCCTCGTTTCATGACCTAATGCATTACCTTTTTACTCTAGTGAGTTTGAACTGGATTTTTATCACTTGCAACAGATGCCTGGAAAATAGGTACCTAAGACTTGTTATATGTGCAATGAAACTTATCTTTTCTCTGACCTTGGTCTATTCTTGGACTTCATTTTTATTAATGACACCACCATTGCCCAGCTACTCAGATTTCACCACTAACTCTTTCCTCTTTGTTCCCCTTTCTCTACCTCACTTTTCTTTACTCTTCTCTGCTTCTGATCCCCATTATCTGCTCCCTGGATTACTGTCTCTGTTATGTTACAGTTGTTAGCCACTTAGCTGTTAACTGAAATGTAAGTGGTTCAGATCTATCAGTCACTCCACAATGTGGCAGTCTGCTGCCATAAAGAATAGGTTTGGAAACTCGATAGGACAGGTCTACCTTGCCTTCTAGCATCAAGGTGACTTGGATTTGACTTGCCGGTAATGAGGAATGGGGACATCAGCTTGCCTCCTCCCACCCTGTCCTTATTCTCCGACAAGAGTGCTCATTCTAAGATGAAGCTCATCATGTTGTAGAGGATTTCTACCCCACACTTGGCCTTTGTTAGCCATTATGAATCTCTGGAAAGGGGTTATTAGACATAATATTTTGAAAGCATTTTTGACCAGTAGCTTTATACTCATGAAATACTTCATAAGGATAGTGTTCTCCAGAACATAACTGGGCAGACAATACCCTATAATATTTGAACAGCTAAAAGTACAAATCCTTTGCCTCTACTATTAAGTGAAACAAAACAAAAATGATAATGTGGTTCTTGTACAGTGTGTCATTTTAATAACAATAATACCTGACATTTATGGAATTTTTATTATGAGCCATGCAATGCTAAGTATCATTCATAAATTAGCTTATATAACCTCCGAAACAGCCCTTGAGGTGGTTATTATTTCTGTTTTGTAGATGGGGAATGTGCTTAGGTGTTGTGCTAAAAATTCGCATAGGTGTTAAATGAGAGAACTGGGATTTGGAATCAGAATTTCTTGATTCCAAGGCTTTTCAATTTAATCCCTAGTCAGTGTTTTCTAGCTTCAGTTTATGTAGCTCTGGGGTTCTGGAGATAGGTCCCAGTGGCAGCTGCAGGGGAGGGATCAGAGAGGAAAGTGATGAAGGGGAGACACTCTTTTTGTTTGTGGGTTTCTGAGACCACATTATCTAGGGTGTCTATGCTTTTATCTCTCTTATAATCAGGAGCTCTGGTAGTGTGTGTGTGTGTGTGTGTGTGTGTGTGTGTGTGTGTGTGTTTGCCTTGTGCAAATGGTTGGAACATGTTGGGAACTACTGCATTACCTGATGCTAGTATTTAAGTTGCAAATGTTCTCTGTCAAGATCTTTTCCTTCTGAAGGATTTCCTTTGATTCTTGAGGCTGTATTTCCATAAAGACACTGGAGGAGCATTTGTCTGACATGTAGCATTAGCTCATTCAGTTTGCATCGTTGGTAGTTCCTGTTTATGAAATCAAAGGCTGCATGAAGCTTACTTAGCTGTCTTCTCAATTACATGGTACAGAACGAGGCATGCATAATAGAGTGCCCCTCCTAAGCTTGGCTGTCCTTATCTCAGCTATTAGATTTAGAGAACTGCAATTTATTGAGGGGAAAGCTCGCATAGGATATTAAGGGATACTGATGGGTCTGAAGAAGTTGGGAAAGAAAGAAAGCAAAGCAAAATGAAACAAAGGAAATAAAAGCAAGTAGAAGAGTTTTCAAAGGGCAAGTTTTTTAAGCATCCCAATAAAATGAGTCAAGAATTTAATTTTGCATGAAATCACAAAATCACTTTCATCTCAGACTTTACTACAGACTGGCTGACAGAGATTGCTGCCATCTGGCCTGATTCCTTCTTTCCCATTCTTGGCTCTTCACTTAGACAACATCTTGTTTTCCGCCAATCAGGAGCAATCTGCTTCAACATTTATTTATGCACTGACTTGTGAGCCTCCTGTACCACCCACTGATATCAAGTCAGTTCTGATTCATATTATGAAATAAGACTGGCCATCTTCCTCCCTCATAGCTGCTGCTGGATTTGAACCACTGATCTTCTGATTAGCATGGCATTATGCCACCAAAGCTCCCTGCTGTACTCCTGGATATTTCCTTTTAATTTATGGGGCTTTGCCTAAGCCAAAGTTCTTTTCCTAACCATAGTTAATACTTCTAGACCTCAGTAGACACTCACTCAGCTCTTTCTAGCTTAGATACGCAGAGTGGTGACTTGAATTTCAAGAGTTCTGCTCTAATTTTATACCTTTTAACCTTAGGGAAGCTGTTTCTATTTGTCTAATTGCTTTTAAAATGAATTTCTGCTTCTAACAAATCAAGTAACTCTGTGTGGAGGCATTTAGAGCCCAAGTTTCCTGAATGCAGAGGAGTTGTGGCCTGGATTAAAATCTCAGGGAGAAGGTGGTTTAAATGACCACCTAGGTTATCCTTTTGGTTGTTATTTTTCTGTTCTGTCAGCTCCCGTACACAGCAGCCCTGTGAACAACAGATCAAAACCATTCCCTACCCTATTCCATCCTCACTGTCTCCACAACGCTCAGGCACAGGGTTGCCATCACTGTGGTTGTTTCTTTTACTGACCCTCTGCTTTTCTAAGCATGTTGCCTTTTTCCAGAGACTGGCACTTTCTAATGACATGCTCTTAGTTTATGAGACAAAGTTCCTTCATCCTTGCTTCTTTGGAGTATCTTGGTTGCACTGCCGTCAAGGCAGATTTGTTTGTTCTTTTGACAATACATCATATAGTCAATTTGAGGCATTAATCCTTCTTCAGTCTACCTTATTCATTGTCCAACTCCAGATGGGTTTAAAGCAAATGAAAACTACTACGCCTTCAATTAAGTGCACCTTAAACTTTAAACTTGACATATTTGCTGTTTAGCATCTCAAAGAGGTCCTTGATGGTAAATTTCCCCAATTCAGCTACAGTGGGTTTTGACTGTGAATCCAGGTACAATGGAATTCTTGACTACTTTAAACTTTTCTCCATTTATTATTATGTTGCTTATTGGTTAAGCTGTGAAAATGTTTTTCCTTAATGTTTAGTTGTAATCCATACTGAAGCCTGAAGTCTTTCATCTTCTTCAATAAGTGTTTTAATTCTTCACTTTCCACAAGCAAGGTTGTACCATCTGCATCATGTAGGGGGTTGGTGATTCTTCCTCCAATTCTGACAACACACTCGTCTTTATATAGTCCAGCCTCCAGGATTATTTGCTCAGCATATGTATTGAATACATATGGTTCTAGTATTTTTTTTTCTCGTATGAGTATCAAACAAGCAGAGGGGCCATCACTTAGTACCTATTAGATTTCAGGTACCAAGGGTAAGCAAGCTTATATATGCAATTAAGTTTGGTTATAGCTATTCAATACGGAATTAAATAAGACTGAAACAGATGAAAGAACATATGATGAAGTGTTAGATTGGGGGATGCTGTGGAGATGTGGCCAAATGATTTATCCTGACACGTGCCTTTGCATAAACTACTAATATTGTGCCTAGGTGTGTTTAAGTATATTCATGTGCTGCAGTGACTGTAACAATGGGCTCGAGCCTGGCAGAGATTGTGAGAAGGGCACGGGATGGTGCAAATTTCCAAATTGTTGTTCATAGGCTTGCTGTGAGCAGTACTTAACTTGACAGCACCTAACAACTGCAATATTGACAGTGATAAAAAAAGAACTGGTGGGAATGGCATATGATTATTGCCATTCTCTTTGTTTAGAGACTTTGTAAAGAAAAGATTCTCAGTAAAAACCCTGGAAAAAAAATCTTAAAACTAAGTGTGCCCAATGAGTGCAAGTAGCATGTGTATTTTTGATACACCCTTTCTTTCCCCTAGAATAAAATTGAAGAATGACATACACCCAAAAGCGTGACTTGAAATTAATCAAACTTAGCACCTCTTTTCCTCAGGGATACCTAAGTCCAAAATTCTAGCCTTTTAAAAGTTACTGCAAAGATCATAGTGATAAAAATGGTCGCACTAAAACCCATAGCTGAACATTAATTTAAATTATGATAATATGACCTATTAAAGAGATGCACTCTAGACTCCCACCAGACCACAGTAAAATAAATCAATTTTTGTTAATCTTTTGGGAAGAAAGTAGAAGTTATACTAGTAGTCACAAATTAAAAATATGTGAATCTGCCTTCAATATATTCTCTTCCTCAGTAATTGTGTTTACACAGAGAATGTATCTTTGCCATTTCCTTACTCTGCAACATCTCTTTATCTAAGCCTTATACTTCACTGGGAAATCATTGGAAGAATCACAAATTTAAATTAATGTCAAGCAGATTTTTGTCTACATAAAGAGATACAAACAGAAATTGACACAGGTGTTTATGGCTGTAGGGGAAAATGCATGTGATTAGTAGCATCTGGAACTATTGGGGATACTAAAAATTAAAAACAACACCACAACTACTCCACTGCCGAGGACTCCACACCAACTAATAGCAACCCTTTACTGGATTTCTAGGACTGTAAATCATACTAGGAGGAGACTGTCCATCTTTCTCGTATTGAGCAGCTAGTGGAATCAAACAAACCACCAACCTTTAGTTCAGAAGCACAAAATACTAACGATTATGCTTTCAAAAGTAATTTTTAAGAATAATTATACCACAACAAGATAAAGGTAAACAATCCAATTTAAAAATGGGCACAGGATATGAACAGACTCTTCACCAAAGAAGACGTTCAGATGGCCAACAAGCACTTGAAGAAATGTTCAAAATCCTTAGCTCTAAGAGAGATGCAAATCAAAACAACTATGAGATTTCATCTCACACCAGTCAGAATAGCAAAATTTAACAGAACAGCAAGCCACAAATGCTGGCCAGGTTGTGGAGAGACTGGAACCCTTATTCACTGTTGGTGGGAGTGTAAAATGGTGCAACCATTATGGAAGGCGGTGTGATACTTTCTCAAAAAGTTGCAAGTAGAAATACCATTTGACCCAGCAATTCCACTACTGGGAATATACGCCAAAGAGACCATAACTGACATCCAAGCAGATATATGCACACGCAGGTTTATCACTGCTTTGTTCACAATAGCAAGGAGTTGGAAACAACCCAAGTGCCCATCAGCAAACAAATAGATAAGCTGTGGTATATTCACACAACGGAATTCTACGCTGCATTGAAAAACAAGGAAATCATGCAATATGAGTGACCCTGGAGGACATTATGCTAAATGAAATATCTCGGTCACAAAAGGACAAATACTGCATAGTGCCACTGTTATAAAAAAGGACTGACATTGGAGTTGGGGGGGAGACATAGAAAGATGGGTTCAATAATATATACTGCATTGAAATAGATGAGGGAGAAAAATGTTTAAAAGGGATATGTGATTAGGTATTATTGTCATGACAGGAGTCCAGAATGAAGGCTAACATAGTGGAGTGGACTTGGGGGGCGGGATTTTATAACAATGAAAGAATTTTTCTTTTACTTTTCAAAGAGAAGAGAGAATTGAGGTGAGGCAGGAGTGGGCAGGGAGAAAAGTGCAACAATGAGTTGAATGAAAATTCTCAGTCTCTGTAAACTTTCATTAAAATTAATAATAATTTTAAAAACCCTATAAAACATAAAAAAGTAATTATAGTCAGTCAAATACTTTACGTGAGCATTCAGATCACACAACAGCACCCTCTTAGCTGCAGCATCATTTACAAAGGAACACCCCCCTTACCAGAACTCTCCCATATTACCTTTGGGTGCAACAGTCAAAGTCATGGTATTCTAATTGGAGAACTTAAGATCAGGTTTATGGTAGCTCTGTTCAGCGTGCTGAACATTTTCAAGCTATTATATATTTAGAAAGGAGTGTGAAGCAAATATCTTTAAGATTAGGAAGAGACACTGGAGATTTAATAGCTGAATGAAAAAGAATGAGTATAAGGATCCAAGGGAGGTGGGGGAGGGCATAAGCAGAGGGATGAGGATGTGGAGAGGAGTGAGGAGTAATCATGGAGTTGTACGAATTGAGGGGGGGGGGGGCTGAGGGAAATTGGAAGAATCTGTTCTCGAAAACAATGTATTCAAATTTTGTAAATAAGCTAGTATAAAAAAATAAGAAAGTAAAACAATTTTACCTAGAAAAATAGGATAATATCACCCTTTGGAATTAGATTTTGGAACTAGGAAGCCTCTGTTATGTGTATTAATTTTCCTGCTGATACTATAATTGCTATGCAATTAAGCATATTCTATATTTCTGGCACTCTCCTTATGGGTAAACAGTTTTAAGTCACCCTTCAAAAAAGAAAAAGAAATGCATTATTTTAAGGTGCTAAGATCACACAGATGATATCTTAAGCTATCTGTGATATGTAGGTATAACTGGTATATCAAGGTGCTATAACTACTTGGCATATATGTGCAAAAATATCTTGTTGCCAATCACTGCTTTCCACTGAACTATTTGAACCTAATTTTCATTCATCTTTTATTTATTCTACAAATATTTATTGAGAACTTACTACATATCAAGTGTTGTTTTAGTCTCTGAGAATTTAATGTTGGGTAAAATAAAATCCTTGATCTCATGGCGCTTATGCTCCTTTAAATACCAGTTTTTTTTGTTGTGATGTGCCATCGAGTTGCCTGGGACTCATAGTGACCCTATGAACAATAGTTCTGAATCCTGCCCTATCCTGAGCCAGTATCACGTTCTCTGACATACTTGTTCCCTATTACCTCAGTCACTGTGTTAATCCATCTTGTCTGAGCTTTTCCTCTCCTACATTGCCCCTCCACCCTTCCAAGCATGATGTTCTTCTCCAAGGACTGGTCCCTCTTAGCAACATGCCCAAAATATGTGAGATGGAGTCTCAAAATCTTTATCTCCAGAGAGGAACTTGGTTTCACCCTCTCCTGTATAGAGCTGTTAGTTCTCTTGGCAGTTCATGGTATGTATGTTCATTGTCCTTCTCCAGCACCACAACTCAAAGGCATTGATTCTTCTTCTGTCATTCTTAGTCATTGTCCAACTCTCTCATGCATAGCAAATAATTGCAAAAACCATGACCTTGATCAGGCACACTTAGCATTATATTAATACTTTCTTTCAGGTACAAGAAGGAAATAAGAAAGTCACTTTTTGTTGTTAAGTGCCATAGAGTTGACTACAATTTTCTGTAACTAAACCCTGTCCTCTCCTGTGCCATTCTCTTTATCTCTGACACACTTGAGCCTTTTGTTGCAGTTACTGTGTCAGTCCCTCTTGTTGAGGGCCTTCCTCTCTGTCATGGACTACAACCTACTGAATATCTTCTGCTTTTGTGTGCCATACTCTGTCAGACACACAGAATGCATAGTGTAAGAGAGACCATGGTGCCACAAATGAAATATAGAAGTAAATTGTTGGCATTGGTGTGCAGGTAGCAGAGCAATAAACCAAGACAAAGAGACTGAATGTAGGATAATCCAGACACAAAGACCAGACAAAAAAGCTTAGGAGCACATAATAACAGTACATCAAGAATGAGTCCCAGGGACCACCAGCTGGAATCGGTTGAGACATACAGATTTTATGAGTTAAGGATGAAGGATGAGAGATTCGAGAATGAACATCTAGTGAGGTCCTGAGTCAGTCCAGGTGGCGAAGCCAGAGATAAGGTAAGATATAATGAATGAATGAGACTCAGGGTAGGCCGTGTGTCGGGAGTCAGTACAAGCAAGCACCAGGGGTAGAGCAAGGTCAGGAATTCTGGGAAGACATACCTCGAGGTGAATAGACATAGAAAGCACAGAGTAAAGACAACTAAAGATTGGATAGCTATAGATTATCTATCTGAATTAGTCCCAAAGGTAGGTGAACTTAGGGAGCTGTCTGGGGATGTGCATCAGTAGCCTGTACAAATGAGATGAGGTTGATAGAGACCAGTAATCAATATAGGAGCCTGAGGATTTGGAGGCAGGAAACTCTAAGTAGGCACGTGCTTATGTAGACAGGATGAATGCTGAGACTGAGAAATATGAAGTAAAGATGGCAAATGTGAAGGAAGGTGGGACTCAGCAGAACTTGAGCAGGCTAGTTGAAAAGGGCTAGCAGAGAGGCTACCCTAGAGTTGAAAAGCTTTAGGTGAAAATGGGAAGTTGACGAACAAGGATAGGTTTTTAGGAAGCATTACTGAATGTCTGGGGGACCCCACTACAGAATAGAAACTTCCCTTGCAAGGACTCCAATCCCCAGGGTGAAAGCGTTTATGAGCATTGTTATGCAGCAGACACTGCACCAAAGGCGGTGCATGCATAAATAATAATGAATGCTGTGTTTCTATGCTGCATCTGTTCTGCACACAGCTGGGAACACAAGTGTTTTCAAACCTGTGTCAAGGGCAGAACATCTGTAATGAGGGTCAATGGCTTCACCTGGAACAGATTATAGTGTGGCTCATACCTAAGGATTTGTTGAAAATTATGGCTTTCTTAGTAGTGAGAAACTAAAAAGGGAACTGATAATTAGATGTATTGTCCCCTTTTGGGGGGACATTTTTACCAAGTACCTCTAGCATGGGGGCACTTCCACACGACTGTTACCACTCTTCATGCATTACGTTTTATTTATTCTTGTTTTGATATTTTTCTGTCCTTCCTCCAAACATAGGAGGACTAGAACCTCATTATGTTCCTCTTGAACAAAATTTATACTTAGTAAAGATTTTGTTGTTGTTATGTGCCATCGAGTCACTTGTGACTCATAGCAACCCTATGTACAAGAGCTCTAAACGCTGTTCTATGCTGTGCCAACCTCGCTGTCTCAAAAACATTCATTCCCACCATTCCACTCACAGAATCGATCCATCTCATCGAGGGTCTTCCTCTCCTGCACCGTCCCTCCACTCTCCCAAACGTGCTGTCCTTCTCCAAGGACCAGTCCCTCCTTGCAACATGCCCAAAGTATGTCAGATGAAGCTTCAGAATCATTGACTCCAAGGAGCATTCCGGCTTCACCTTCTCCAGGACAAACCTGTTTGTTCTCCTAGCAGTCCATGGTATATCCAACACTCTTCTCCAGTACCACAGCTCAAAGGCATCAATTCTCTTTCGATCAACCCTATTCACTGTCCAACTCTCTGATGCATAGCACGTAATTGTGAAGACTGTAGCCCAGATCAGGCACAGCTTAGTCTCCAGCCTGACGTTGCTTTTCAGTCCTCTTGAGAGGTCCCTCATAGCTGACTTTACCAATGTAATTTATCTCTTGATTTCCTGGCTGCCGTTACTGAGAGTATTGACTGTGGAGACAAGTAAACTAAAACTGTTAACTATCTCAATCTCTTCATCATTCATACTGATGCTGCCAATTGGCCCAGTGGTGAGAATCTTTGTTTTCTTGATGTTGAGCTTCACTCCATATAGGAGGCTGCAGTCTTTGACCTTCTGCAACAAGCGCTTCAGGTCCTCCTCAGTTTCAGCAAGCAGGGTTGTATCATCTGCATAACGCAGGTTGTTGACGACTCTTCCACCAATCCTGATGCCACATTCCTCCTCGTACAGCCCAGCATCTCAGATGATCTGTTCTGCACACAGATTGAAAAGGTATGGAGACAGAATACATCTCTGACAGACCCGCTTCTTGATTTTGAACCATGTAGTGTCTCCTTGCTCTGTTCTGACTACTGCCGCTTGGTCCAAGTATAGGTTTCACAATAACACAATCAAATGTTCTGGGATTCCCATTATTCTCAGAGTCGGCCACAGCTTGTTGTGATCCAGTCAAAAGCCTTTGCACAGCCAATGAAGCACAGATAGACATTCTTCTGGTATTCTCTGCTTTCTGCCAAGATCCATCTTACATTAGCTATAATATCCCTAGTACCACGACCTCTTCTAAATCCAGCCTGCACATCTGGCAGTTCTCTGTTGACATATTGTTCAAAATGTTTTTGGATAATTTTCAGCAGAATCTTGCTTGTCTGTGATATTAATGATACTGTTGGGTCACCTTTCTTTGGAATGGGAAAAAATATCGATCTTTTCCAGTCAGTCGGCTGGCTGTCTGCCCTCCAGATTTCTTGGCACAACTTAGTGAGCATTGCTAAAATGAAAATAGTTGTTGTTGTTGTTGTTAAGTACTGTTGAGTCCACTATGACTCCCAGTGACCCTATGAACAACAGCCATCATCATGATCGCTGCCTTGCTCAAAACCATTGTTGCAGTCACTGTATCAATATGTCCCGTTGAAGGTGTTTCTCTATTTCTGTGAACCACTATAGCTCCCAGAACAATGCCTCTTTCCAAGGACTGGTCTTTGCATATAACATGCCCAATGTGTGTAAAATGAATTTTCTCCATTCTTGCTTTAAGAGGCATCCTTCCTCTAAGACAGATGTGCTTGTCCTTTTTGGCAGTCCATGAGCTATTCAATATTTTTAGTCAACACGTCAAGTTAAAAACTTCAATTCTTTGGTCTTCCTTATTCATTGTCCAGCTTTCACAGTGTATGAAGCAATTGAAAATGCCATGGCTTCAATTAGGTGCACATTACTCTTTCAATCTATGTCTTTGTTCTTTAGAACTTTCAAGAGGTCCTTGACAACAGGTTTTCCCAGTATCACATGCCTTTTGATTTCTTGACTACAATTACTGTATGCATTGATTTTGGATTTGTTTTGTTTTGGAG
>NW_006399995.1:1782943-1790833 GCF_000299155.1 Elephantulus edwardii
CCTAGAAGACACAAATTTAACTAACAAGTTAAAAGTGCATGAGTAAAAAATTATAAAGCAATAATATTCCGAGTGTCTTTCTCCAGTTTTTGCAAGCAGTTACGTCAGCTGCATGATGCAAGTTGATGGGATGTTCTCCAATCCTGAAGCTACATTCTTCTTCATACAATCCATCGTCTTGAACACTCAGTGCACAGTTTGACTGCTGGGGAGCTCTGATGACATAGTCTATAGGGATTTACACTGTGAACCCAAATTCTATGCCTCTCTGGAGGTCCGAAGCCACTTATGACCTCTCAAGAGAAAGACGGACCATCTCCTCCCATGTGATTTACAGCCTTGGAAACCCAAGGAAAGGTCAGCTACGAGTCAGTTCTGATTCAATAGCAATGCACTTCTGGAGAAATCTTGTGTATTGGGATTCAAAATTAACTCCAAAATGACCTGAAATATGACTTTTTGTCACTATCCAGGCCAATCTTGAATCTTCTTTTCCCATCCTAATTACTATTGATTTTCTCTGAGTCTTTCTTGTGCTGAACCTCAAAGGCCTGATATCAATTACCTCAAAGATTATGTTTTAATATCTTTGTTCACTACTTCTCCAAAACTGTCTCCAGGAAAACTCCTAGCTTCTCTATTTGGCTCCAGTATTCTTCTCGTAGCTACCCAGTTCTTCTGTATATAAAAATTCCTAAAATTAATAATATGTAATATTATTTTTGTTGCTACTATACAATATTATTTTTGTTGTTGCTATGGGTCTCAGGCAACTCGATGGCACCTAACAATAACAACAAAAAACAAAACAAAACTGTAAATTGTATAATGTTTGGTTGATTGTTTTTTATTCAACAAGACCTGGTAGAGGGCATTTTATTGAAAAGTCGGTTGGGCCCAAGGATCTGTGGCCCTCATGCCTAGTGTTATTATATTTTGGAGGAACATTCTTCTAAATGGTACAGCACTGGTCTGTCAATTTGCTGTACAGAGGTAACCTGGAACTGCTGTGATGCTGAACCCTGTACCACTGGTATGTCAAATGCCATAATGGTTACCCATGATGGACAAAGTTTAGTGGAACTCCTAGCTTAAGGTTTGGAAGCATGAGTGGTATCCACTTTCTAAACAACATGCCTCCAGAAACTCTATGAACTTAGAGAAACAACTATAGTTATAGTTTATAGGGTTGCTATGAGTTGTGCTCAACATGATGGCAATCAACAACAGGTACCATTGAATTATCTTTGACTCATAGCAACTCTACACACAACATATGTGAACCTGGCTTATAGTGAACCATCCTCACTATCTCTGATGTGCTCAAGCCCACTGTTACAGTCACTGTGTCAATCCATCTTCTTAAGGGCTTTCCTCTCTTTCTCTGCTCTTTCACTTTTTCTAGCATGAAGTCTTTTTCCAAGGACTGACACCTCTTGATAATATGCACATAATATGTAAGATGAAGTTTCATCATCCTTGCATCTAAGGGACACCCTGGTGATATTTCATCCAATACTTGCTTGTTCTTTTGGCAGTCCATGAGACAGTCACTACTCTTCTACAACACTAAAACTCAAAGGCATCGATTCTTCTTCTGTCATCCTTACTCATTGTCCAATTTTCACATGCATAGGAAGTAATTGAAAAGATTATGGCTTGAACCAGGTCTTAAAGATTTGGCTAAGTCTTTAAACTGATGTTGTAATATAGCACTTTGGAGAGGTCTTTGACAATAGATTTTCCCAATGCCATACACCTTTGGATTTCCTGACTGATGTTACTGTGAGTATTTATTGTAAATCCAAGAGAAAAGAATCATTGACAATTTTAATCTTTTCTCCATCTTTCGTGACATGTATGTCTTTTGGCCCAATGGTGAGGAATTTTTATTTTGGTGTTGAGATGTAGTCTATATTGAAGGCTGATTTCTTGGATCTTGGGCAACAAGTGTTTCAAGTTCAGCCAATAAAATGGTGTCATCTGCAGAACACAGATTATTGATGAGACTTCGTCCAATCCTTTTACCACATTTCTTCTTTATATAGTCCAAATCCTTGAATAATTTGCTCAGCATGCAGATTTAATAGATATGGAGAAAGGATGCAACCTTGAAATAGGCCTGTTCTGATTTAAAATCATGTAATCATTTTTGTTCTATTCAGACAACAATTTCCAGGTCTAGGTATGGGTTTTGCATGAAGCAAAACTGTTATGGAATTCTCATTCTTCTAAATGCATGCCATTTTTTGAGCAAAAATAATTGGAACCCCATTTTTCACTTGAAGAAACTGAGACTTTCCTTGGTAACAGAATGAGGGCTTCTCAATCCAGGTTTGGCTCCAAAATCCCAAGCTTTTTCAACCCGCCAGGCTGTTTCTCAGTTTTCGTACCATTGTCATGGAAATTATCTGAGCAAAACAATGAAAATCTGTAGATCTTGGGCATGCTAAAGAGCATGCAAATATTCCTTCAAGTTGTTTTTAAAAAATGATTCTTTGATGATAAGAATTAGCTGAGATTGCAATTAGGAGAAGCCTAGGTGTGGGAGAGTAAGGAGGGCTTTTGGCAGGGCCTTTAAAAGCTTCCTCTGGGGATGCTTGGACTAGCAGAGCTAGGTGACAGATAGGAGCAGAGCAGTTATTGGCTTTGCTTCGTCCATGGATGGCAAAGCCAAGGACAGTGTGTTCCAGCTTTAAGGGAGAAGCAATCTGTGCATTAGGAGGTAAATCTCTGGCTTGCAAAAGGTTGAATAAGTTACTCCTTTAAAAAGCTCACCAGTTGGCTAAATTTAGTGTGGTGAGCACCATCCAGGCCAAGAATATTCTTTGGCTGTGGGCCCCGTAGCATTTTCATTTGACTGGAATCTGGATACATTTTTATTCCGTCCCTCCAAGCATTTCTCTTGTTTCTCAGGTTTTTTTGCCTTTGGAGACAAGAGGCTCTGTGATGGTGGTTGTGTGAGGTCCCGTGAATATATTTCATGTCCCTCTTCTTAGTGACAGTAAAATATGACCTTGGGTTGTTTTTTGGTTTGTTTGTTTTTTTGGTTTTTTAAATATCTTTTCGATGAGTCAGTAGATATGGATTGTAATGTTTTCCTCTAACTTGATTCAATATAGAGGAAACTTGCCTAGTTCCTTTTTATCCCCTTCACACCTGAACTCCATTTTTTCCCCTTTGAATCTGATTCCGAGGAAGATGAGAAAACCCTTGTGAATTTTGGCTCTTTCCTAACTAGAGCCAACAGGTGTGCATACCTCTTCATTTGCTTGGTGATTCAGTTCTGCCATCCGATGCCAAATGTCATGACTTCAGGAATGCTTAACATCTTGCTTCTCAGAAAGTGAAAACGAACATCCAGATCTATGGAGATTGTGAATTCTGGCATCAGCAGGTCAAAGTTCCAAAGTCAGTTATGCTATTTACTGGAAAAATTATTAGCCTTTCTCAGCACTAGACACTTTATGTGTAATAAGAAGATAGTAGTTACTTTTTTTCTGGCTTAAATAGGATGATCATAGATGCTCTGTGAGTGGTAATTCCCTTTCTCTTGTCTCATAAAAAGGAGCATGTTTGACTGTGTTACTCTCCGCTGGCAATGCCCATTCAGCAGCACCATTGTGTGTGCAGTCATGAAGCCGGTTCATTGTTAACTATTCATAGAGCACTTGATTTTAACACTTGGGAACTTCTAACTTCCTTCACCAAGTTTAAAATAAGACATAAGCATTCATTCATTGTTTACTCATTCATTCAGCAACTACTTCTTAAGCTCCTCTAAGTGCTGAAGACATAGTCTCTGTCCTCAAGGAACCCATAGTTTAGTGAAGATACACAATTCAACAATCTGCGATATGCAGATGATACAACCCTGCTTGCTAAAACTGAGGAGGACCTGAAGGGCTTGCTGCAGAGGGTCAAGGACTGCAGCCTCCAATATGGATTGAGGCTCAATGTCAAGAAGACAAAGATTCTCTCCACTGGGCCAATTGGCAGCATGAGGATGGATGGTGAAGAGATTGAGATTGTTCACAGCTTTAGTTTGCTTGGCTCTACAGTCAACACTCTGGGCACCAGTAGCCAGGAAATTAGAAGACATATTGCCATGGGAAAGTCTGCTGTTAGGGACCTCTCCAAAGTACTGAAGAGCAATGGTGTCTCTCTGGAGACTAAGGTGCATCTGATACAGGCCGTGGTCTTTGCTATCACTTGTTATGCATCAGAGAGTTGGACAGTGACCAAGGACGATAGAAGGAGAATTGATGCCTTTGAGCGGTGGTGCTGGAGAGGAGTATTGAGGGTACCATGGACTGCTAGGAAAACAAAAAGATTCATCCTGGAAAGGATTAAACTGGGTGGCTCCTTGGAGGCAAGGATTCTGAGGCTCTGTCTAACATACTTTGGACATGTTGTAAGAAGGGACCGGTCCTTGGAGAGGGACATCACGCTTGGTAGGGTGGAGGGACAGTGCAGGAGGGGAAGGCCCTCTATGAGGTCGATTGATTCAGTGACTGGGGTAATTGAGATGGGTGTATCAGAGATGGTATGATTGGCACAAGACAGAGCAGAGTTTAGGGCTGTTGTACATAGGGTCGCTATGAGTCACAAGTGACTTGATGGCACATCACAACTACAACAACAACAACAACACAATTCAAATGCACAATTGCAATAGAGCCAGGTAGTACAAAGATGGGCAAAAATGTCCATAGAAAGGACACCTAAGACTGCCTTGAGGAGCCTAGAGGGTTCTTTCAGGAGAGGATATATATTGAGATCTAAGGATGGTCTTTTGTGGCTCAGTGGTAAAGAATTGTACTGCCAATGCAAAGGCATGTGGTTCAAATCCACCAGCTGCTCTAAGACAGTAAGATGACCAATCTCCTCCTGTGTGATTTAGTGCTTCTGAAAATTTGCTGGAGGGTCAGCTAGGGTCAGTTCTCACTCAGTGGTACACAACAACAAGATGAATGGATAGAAATTACCAGACAGAAACAGATGGGTGGAGAGGGCATGAAGAATAGTGGTCTGAAGACAGTGAGTATCTATGCAGTGGGAAATGGCCTAAATAAACCTTTGGAGAGTGGGCTGGTAGGGGTGCTCTCTCCCTAGAAGCTTCTGAGATGTGCTGGGCCCCAGAGAGGCACAAAATCAACAAGGATGATTTTAAGACACTGTCATTGGAGGAGTACCTTAAAAGACACATTATTTCTTTTCAGATTCAATGTTGAAAAGTCCTAATGTGACATTTTTCTTGGCAACTGTGCTGCAATCCTGATGGCATGTGGTTCAAGGCCACCAGCTACTCCACGGGAGAAGAAAGTTCAAGCTCCCATGTGATTAACTGCCACTGACAACCTGTCAGAGGGTTAGCTATGGGTTGGTTCTGATTCTGCGGTAAAACAGTTACGTCAACAATATGGATATTTATGTGTACTTATCTGTGAAGAGGTGCAAAGTGTAGGGGAGACACAAGTTTTATTCATGGGGTGTTTATTCCTTCAGTCTAGTAGTTTGAAGAACAGGCTAGCACAGTCCAGCTAGCCTTAGTTGCCTGTCTCTAACTCAGATTTGATCATGCTACTCTCATTGACTTTGAATGAGATGCTACTGCTTTAGGTAGGGTTTAGACTAGTTGGTGAGGGGGGGGATTACATATTATACCTGAAGCAGAACAACAGAATCCTGCCCAGATGAGAGAGAGAGAGAGAAACAGAGGCAGAGACAGAGAGACAGAGACAGAGAGAGAGAGAAGCGTGGTAGTAGAGTGGGAGGCCACCATCCTCCTCACAAATCTTGTAGTTACTTCTCTCTTTCACTACTCCTATCTGGTCCATATATTTCCGGTGGAGAACATTAGAACATTCAGGGGCTACATTATAGAGTCTGACCTGGATTAGCTGTTTTGGATCAAAGTGTCTCAGAGGTTTCAAGTATGTCTTAGTTGAGTAGGAAAATCAGCCATATGAAACTTGCATCCATGATCTCAGAAAATGAAGATAATCCCTTTTCTTCTGCTGCGTGTGCCCCTCCACCACAATTGGGTATATAATCCAAGAGGGTTATGTTTGAACTGTAGACATTAGAGTCTTAAGATTCTGAGGACCAGCAACTTTGATCCCTTTTAGTAATTCTGGCTGTCCTAAGACTGATGGCTTGCTATAACCCTAGATTTGACACTCAGCTCTTCCATCTATTTCCATCTGAATGTTCCAATTGCTGGGTGTCTCAGAGATTGTCTAGTCCATTTCACATATGATGAGTCTGATGCATGAGGGGGTGGAGTGACTTGTTCAAGGTCACAGACTAGTTGGCGTGAGGAGCTAGATCACTAACTCTATGTTCAATAATCTTTCCACTAAATATCAATAGCTTTATCTGGCTTCCTTATGTACTGTCCCAATTATTGATTTTGGCAGTGTGGGAGAGAACTAACATGTGTTGAACAGTGTGCTAAGGGGATTGACACGTATTTACCTCATTGATTTATCATCACAGCCCTTCAGTCAGGGCATTGACTCTGACAGTAATGGAGAGAATAGGCTGACAGAATGAAGAGGCTTATCCAGAGACAGAGCTGGGGTTTAGCACAAAGACTACAGCTAGTTTTGTTTCCACCTGGAAACTTGATCTTAACCAGCTGCTTTTGAGTCCAAGGACTAAGGTGCTTAAGGCCAAGCCTTTTGCTACTAACACAACACAGATATTAAAATTTGAATCTGATTCCACATTGCTGTCTTTACCCTTTGTGTGATGAATATGTTATGGGTGAGTCTTTCCACTGAGAATCCCTTACTTCCAAAAGTAAAGTCCAATTTCTGCCTTGCCTAGCTCTTGAGATATATATTTTTCTCATTCAGCTGTCTTGATTCTACTCACATTTATTCTTTACATCTAAGTTAAATAATACTTGGTGTTTTATTGTTGTTATGTGCTCTCAAGTTGACTGATAATGACCCTAAAACAATGGCTCTGAACCTTGCCTTCTCCTGAGCCAACTGGACTATCTTTGACACCTGACCCCTACTGCCATAGTCACTGTGTCAATCCATCTCATTCAGGGTCTTCCTCTCCTGCACTCTCCCTCCACCCTTCCAACTATAATGTCCTTCTTCAAAGACTAGTCCCTCCTGGCCATGTCCCCAAAGTATGTGAAACAGAGCTTCAAAATCCTTGCCTCTAAGGAGCAACCTGGTTTCACCCTCTCTAGGGTAGACTTATTTGTTTTCTTGGCAGTCCATGATATGTTCAATACTCTTCTCCCGCACCACAACTCAAAGACATATATTCTTCTTGGGTCATCCTTAGTTATTATCTAGTACTCAGATGCATACCAAGCAATTGGGAAGACTTGGGCCTGAATCAGGTGCACTTTATTCTCTAGACTGACATTTTTAACACACTGAAGAGGTCCTTAAGAGCAGATTTTTTTCAATGTAACTTGTCTTTTGATTTCTTTACTGCTGGTGTCAAGACTTGCTGATTAGGAAAGAAAAATGTAAAGTTCTTTAGTGTCAGGGATGGATCTCAAATTCTTTAATAATACCTTATTGGATATATCTCTTGGCTTGTAGGTTTGAAGACTGTTATTAGGTGTCATTGAACCTACTCATAGTAATGCCATGAACAGCCTGAACCTTGCTCTGTCCTGTGCCATCCTCACAATCTCTGATACGCTGATGCCCTTGTTACAATGTCAATCCATCTTGTTGAGGGTCTTTTTATTTTTCTCTGACTATATAGCACCAGTAGCCAGGAAATCAAAAAACATATTGCGATGGGAAAGTCTGTAGTTAGGGATGTCTCTAAAGTACTCAAGAGCAGCAGTGTCTCTCTGGAGACTAAGGTGCGCCTGATACAGGCCATGGTTTTTGCAATCACTTGTTA
>NW_006399995.1:1791377-1809639 GCF_000299155.1 Elephantulus edwardii
GAACCAAAATATGACCTTGAGTCTGTCCCACCTGAATTTCAGAACCATCTCAGGAACAGGTTTGAGGCCTTGAACACTAATGAGTGAAAACCAGATGAGTTATGGGAAGATATCAAGAATATCATCCAAGAAGAGTGCAAAAGGTCATTGCAAAGATGGAGGAGGAAAAAAGGACCAAAAGGGATGTCAAAAGAGACTCTGAATATTGCACTGGAGTGCTGAGAAGCCAAAGCAGAAGGAAGAAATCAAGACATTAAGGAGCTGAACAGGAGATTTCAAAAGGCTGTGCAACAAGACAAAGTACAGTATTATAATGAAATGTGCAAAGAGCTGGAGTCAGAAAATCAAGAGGCCGAACTCGCTCAGCATTTCTTAAACGCAAGGAACAGAAGAGGAAATTCAAGCCTCGAGTTGCAATACTTAAGGATACTTTGGGCAGATTTTGAGTGATCCTGCAAGTATTAAAAAAAGATGGAAAGAGTATACAGAGTCATTATACCAAAAATAATTGGCAGACACAGAAGAATTTAATGAAACAACGTATGCGTAAGAGACTGTGGTGATGAAGGAAGAAGTTCAGACTGCTTTGAAAGAATTGTCTACGAATAAGGCCCCAGGAGTAGATGGTATAGCAATTGACATATTTCAGTTAACAGATGCTGCCCTAGATGAGCTCCCCACATTGTGCCAAGAAATCTGGAGAAAATCCACTTGGCCAACTGACTGGAAGAGATCTATATTTGTTCCCATTCCAAAGATCCTACAGAGTGTGGAAATTATCGAACAAAATCATTAATATCACATGCAAGCAAGATTTTGCTGAAGATTATAAAAAAATGACTGGAACAGCACATCAACAGAGAACTACCAGAAGTGCAGGCTGGATTTAGACCGGGCCATGGTACTAGGGATATAGTAGGTAATGTTAGCTGGATTTTGGCTGAAAGCAAGGAGTGCCAGAAGAATGTCTATCTTTGTTTAATTGATTATGCAAAGGCATTTGACTGTGTGGATCATAATAAACTGTGGCTGACTCTGAGAAGAATGGGAATACCAGAACACTTGATTGTGCTGATGAGAAACCTATACTTGGACTAGGAGGCAGTTGTCAGAACAGAGCAAGGAAAACTGCATGGTTCAAAATTGGGAAGGGTGTATGCCAGGGTTGTATCCTGTCTCTATACCTTTTCAACCTATATGCGAAACAGATTATCAGGAAGGCTGGGCTCTATGAGGAGAAATGTGGCATCAGGATTGGAGGAAGGATCATCAACAATCTGTGTTATGCAGATGACACAATCTTGCTTGCTGAAACTGAAGACCTGAATGCTATGGAAGGTCAGGGACTGCAGTCTTTGGTATGGATTGAGACTCAATATCAAGAAAACAATGATTCTCACCACTGGGCCAACTGGCAGCATCATAATGGATGGTGAAGAGATTAAAATTGTTCACAGTTTTGGTTTGCTTGGATGCACAGTCAACACTCTTGGCACTAGCAGCCAGGAAATTTAAAGATGTATTGTGATGGGAAGGTCTGTGGTTAGAGACCTCTCTAAAGTGCTGAAGTGCAAGGATGTCAGTCTGGAGATTAAGGTGCATCCCATACATGCCATGGTCTTTGAAATCACTTGCTATGCATCAGAGAGCTGGACAATGACTAGGGATGATAGAGGAGAATTGATGCCTTTGAGCTGTGGCGCTGGAGAAGAGTATTGAATATACCATGGACTGCTAGGAAAACAAACAAGTTTGGTCTGGAGAGGGTAAAGCCAGGCTACTCCATGGAGGCAAGGATTCTAAAGCTTCGTCTGACATACTTTGGACATGTTGCAAGGAGGGACCAGTCCTTAGAGAGGGATGTCATGCTTGGGACGGTAGAGAGACAGCGCAGGAGAGGAAGACCCTCAATGAGATGGATTGATTCAGTGACTGGGGTAATAATGGCTGTGGATGTGTCGGAGATGGTGAGGTTGGCACAAGATAGGGCGGGGTTTAGGGCTGTTGTACATAGGGTCACTAAGAGTCCCAGATGACTCGATGGCACATAACAACAGCAACATATACATTTCCCAGCATGATGCTATTTTCCAAGGATTGGTCCCTGCTGACAATATGCCCAAAGTATCAGAGTGCTTAATTTCTATTACTAGCAGAGGTGCTTGGAAAGGGTGACTATGCCTGAAATGATGCCTTCTTTTTATACATTAACAATTCTCTCTCCAGCTTCTGGATGAATCATAGCTGTTTTAAAATATTTGTTGTGATTCATTCAATGCGTTGAGTATGTGTGGACCACTCACAGAATAAAGGTCCCTCTCGTGGACAATTTGTCTCTTGAAAGCTGGAGAGTTGGAGCCTAGAATTTAAAGAGGTCATGACAGAGTCTTGACTGGATGTTTGCTGTCCTAGATTGAAGGTATTTCTGTCAGGTTTGGGACTTCATCATGCGTTTGGAGTTTAATATGCTCTTCTGTGAAATGCCAGAGTGTTTTTCCATCCCTTTTATTTTCTTGAAGTCCTCACAGTGTTTTCTCAGCAGGCTCCTTCTTCACACCAGTTTCATCTGCTTGCTTCTTTGTGAAAGCCCTTTAAGGCCATCTCAGTCTCAGTATCTTACCTTCATGACATGCAGTGCACATAGTCAGGCAGCTCTTTGAGTGAGGTCCAACCCAAACACTGAGTGGATCCTGTGAGTGTGTCTGGAGAAGGTGGGCAAATACACTTCCTTCCTGACTTGGGACCAGAGGTTTCTGACATTTTCCAGCCAACATCTCTCTGGATTTTTTTTTAAAAAATTATTATTATTGACCTGTGAACTTTCAAAGGAGACCTGGTGGTGCAGTAGCTAAAGAACTCTGCTGCTAGTCAAAAATATGGACAGTTCAGACCACCAGCAACTCCATGGGAGAAAGCTGCAGTGTCTATTGTTGTAAAATGTACAGTCTCAGAAACCCTATAGGTCAGTGGCTCCATTCTTTCTGTAGCAGTTATGAGCTGGAACTGGCTCAGTAGCAGTGAAGTTTCTTTTGTTGTTTGCTTGATTTTATTAACTCTCATATTATCTATTTTGGCCTTGGGTTGATTTCTCATCCCCTCCCCACTTTTTTAGAAGACAACTTCCTAAAACAGATAAATGGGGCCAGAAGAGAACTAGGAATAAGGGTCAAGGAATGTTGTTGTTGTTGTTATGTGCCGTCGGGTTCCCTGAGACTCCTATGACCCTATGTACAACAGTTCTAAACCCTGCTCTAACCTGTGCCAATCTTATTGTCTCTGACACACCTACCCACATTACCCTAGTCACTGAATCAATCCATCACATTGAGGGGCTTCCTATCCTGTACTTTCTGTCCACCCTCCCAAGCATGACATCCCTCTCCAAGGACTGGTCCCTCCTTGCAACATGTCCAAAGTGAGTCAGATGAAGCTTGAGAATCCTTACCTCCAAGGAGCATCCTGGTCTCATCCTCTCCAGGATGAACCTATTTGTTCTCCTAGCAGTCTATGGTATATTCAATACTCTTCTCCAGCACTACAGCTCAAAGGCATCAATTCTCCTTTTATCATCCCTAGTCATTGTCCAACTCTCTGATGCGTAGCATGCAATTGCAAAGACTGTGGTCTGTATCAGGCACACCTTAGTCTCCAGACAGACATCCTTGTACTTCAGCACTTTAGAGAGGTCTCTAACCATAGACTTTCACATTACAATATATCTTTTAATTTCCTGGCTGTTGGTACCGAGAGTGTTGATTGTGGAGCCAAGCAAACTAAAGCTGTTTACTATCTCAATCTCTTCACCATCTATCACGATGCTGCCAGTCATCCCTGTGGTGAGACTGTTTTCTTGATGTTGAGCTTCAATCCTTATTGAAGGCTGCACTCATTGACCTTCTGCAGCAAGTGCTTCAGGTCCACCTCAGTTTCAGCAAGCAAGGTTGTGTCATCTGCATAACACAGATTGTTGATGAATCTTCCTCCAATCCTGATGCCATGTTTCTCCTCATAGAAACCAGCCTTCTGAATGATCTGTTCTGCATATAGATTGAAAAGGCATGGAGATAGGACACTTCCCTGGTGTATGCCCTTCCCAAATTTGAACCAAGCAGTATTTCCTTTCTCTGTTCTGACGACTACCTCCTGGTCCAAGTATAGTTTTCACATAAGCACAATCAAGTATTCTGAGATTCCCATTCTTTTCAGAGTTAGTCACAGTTTGTTGTGATCCACACGGTCAAATGCCTTTGCATATTCAATGAAACATAGTTAGACATTCCTCTGGTACTCCCTGCTTTCACCCAAGATCCATGTAACATTAAATATAATGTCCCTAGTACCACGGTCTCTTCTAAACTCAATCTGCAGTTCTGGTAGTTCTCTGCTGATGTACTGAATATTTTTTATATAATATAATAGTGAATATTATTTATATAATTCCTCTGAGAAGGGATTGCATAGAGAGAGGGTCTGGAAAGAGATAGATAAAAAAAAAAGAGCAATGTTGCCTTTGGATAAAATTTCCTTCCTCCCAGAAGAAGACTTGCTATTCTGGAAGCTTTTGCAACTATTTTGAAACTCTTGAAAAAACAGAACACTGTCTAAAGCCACAAAGATCCTGGGAAGAAATAAGCCACGTTATTGTCATGCGTGCCTGCTCTAGCAGACCTCAGTGTTGAGCTTTTCTTTGTGGATTTAGAAGTCCTTTTCTAAATCCTTTCTCACATGCTTTGTGTCTGCTTCTCTCTACCCTGTTAGCTTTTCTCCGCCACTCTCCTGGCATCTGCTTATTTAGTAGAGTACCTTGCCTCTCTCCGATACTGGGGTTTCTCTGTAGACTGGCTGTAATGAGAGCTACAATGATTTTCATTTGTGGGCTTCATTATACCACATCACTTTATTATTCTCGAGCATTCAATAGGCAGAATTTATCATGGTTTGGAGGTGAGATGATGCTCTGAGTGTTAATGCTTTATTTGAAATGCTCTGAGAATGGAGTGGTAGCCTCTCCATGCACTGACAAAACCAAATGCATTGCTACCGAATCGTTTCCGACTCTGACTTGGTGGCACAAGAGGACAGTAATCCCCCAGTGACTCTGCAGGATCGCGTAGCACTGCCCTACAGAGTTTCCAAGTTTGCCATGTTTACAGATGTAGAGAGCTGCTCCTTCCCCCTGTGGAGAAAGCTTGTTTAGTAGTTGAGTGTTTAACCACTGTGCTTCCAGGGCTCCTTCACCTGGGTGCTGCAGATGCCTAATGCTTCAAGGTGGAGAGCTGTGAATGGCTCTATATGGGTTTCAGGAATTTGTCCTAAACAAGCAAACACTGACCCAACACAAAATGCAAATGATAGAGTGACTGCGTCTCTGAGGGGAGACAGCAAAGAAGATTTTCTGTCTCTGGTGGCGTTCAAGCTACATTATCGAGATGGAAAGGTTGGGGGGCCCAGAGAGACAGTCTCTCTCTCTTCAATCTCACCCCTTGCAGCTGCTTAGTAAGTGGCAAGAATGAGAGAAAGAGAAAAAAACACAACAAAACGGATGTGGCCTTACCTCTCTGGAACTCATTTATTTAGTGGAAAGCATTCTAGAATTAGGTGGCTCCATTTCCTCTTCATTTTTCCCCAACAGATTCCCTCCCCCACCTTCATGTTATATTGTGAGATTGATTTCTGTCTTCAGAATGTGCTCATGAGGAGAGGGTTTTCAGTGAAAGCATTACAAATCATCTGCAAACATCAGGCTTCTTTGGGGAGAGCGAGGTTGTTTCTATAGGGCTCATTTTTCATCGAGAGCAGCACCACCTGCCATCTTTTTGTATTTCCAATTTCAGATGGTCCTTGTCTGCTTGAAGCTACGATGTGCATTCTCCAGATGAGCTTGTACAGGCTTTTCACGTTTGCACGGTTTGAGGGGAAGGAGCACTGACAGCTGACTGACACAGCAATGTCTCGAGAAGCCACATTGAATCAGAGACCCTAATTCTGGTGAGATTCCCATCTTTGCAGAGTACTGGCTTATCACCAATAAATCTGTATTTCACAGGTATGAGCTGACTCCTCTCAGTGTCCTGTGGAAGAGTCAAGGAAGAAAAGAAAAGATAAAGTCCACAGGACTGAAGAGGAGGATGAGAGCTAGAATGCTTTTGTGATTTTCCTGGGCTCCAAACTGTCTAGAGGCAGAAACGGGCTAACAATTCAGTCCTTTTCCCATGAACCCTAGTGGTGTAGTAATTAGCACTCTCCGCTTTGAACCCATTGGAGAAAAATGAGACGGGCAGATACAATAAAGATTAAACCCCGAAACTCCAAATTCATTGCCATGGATTTGGTGTGAACTCATAGCAACCTTAGAGAATAGGGTAGACTTCCCCCATAGGATTTCCAAGTGTACAAGTCTACCAAATCAGACTACCACATCTCTCCCTTGTGACATGGCTGGGGAATTTGAACCATTGCCTTTTTAGTTAGCAGTCGAGAGCTTCTGCACTGCCATGACTTTTCTCATAAAGATAGAGAAAATTCTATGGGGACAATTCAGTAATGTCTTATAGGATTGGTTTGTGTCAAAATGGATAGATATCTTTCTTTAAAAATCTGCATTTTGAGGATCCAAGGCCTGGGGAACTTTCCTTTGTTGTTGTTAGAAGCTGTGGAGCAGACTCGAACTCACAGTGACGTTATCTATAATAGAGCAGAGCCCTGCCCGATCCTGTGCCGTCCTCACAATCTCTTGGCAATCCTCCAGTCCCTTTTGCAGTTGCCGTGTCAGTCCATCCTGTGAGGGCCTAAGTCTCTGTTGCTGATCCTCTTCTTTTTGAAGTACCGTGTTCTCTTCCTGTGACAGAATCTTCCAGACAACATTCCCAGAGTATCTGAGACACTATCCTCACCTCTAAGGAACACTCTGGCTGTACTTAGATGTCCATAAAAATCTCCTTAGATTTCATAGTGGCAAGAGACCTGAATTAGATCGGAAATTAACCTTAAAATATCTGAATTTAATTTTTTTTAGTATCCACCTTTTTATTATGGTAAAATATATGTTATAAAACCCCATTTACAGCTTTAACTTTTCATATGTATAGTTCAGTGACACTCGCTATGTTCATTATGTCGTATCACCATCACCCTTATCTGTTTGAATATCCGGATTTTTAACTTCTAATGAATATGATTATATATTAAGCACTGACATGTTGTGGGGAGCTCTGGTGGCCTAGTGATAAGAATCTGTGATATAATTCTGAAGGCATGCTGTTTGAGTCTGCTCTCTGGGCCATGAGAGAAGGATGGACAGTCTCTTCCTATGTAATTACTGTCTCTGAAAACTCTCTGCTTTTACTCAGCTATAGGTCTGTTTCAACTCAATGTTTCACAACGAGAACAACAACAACATGGTATTAGGAGCTATAGTGGTCTGGTGGTTAAGAAGTTGTGCTGCCAACCCAAATATAGCTAGTTTGAATCCACCAGCTGCTCTGAGAGAGAAAGATGGGAACTATCATCCCATTCTATTTATAATACGTAAAAACCACCTAAAGAGTCATTGACTTGTTGGTACATAACAACACCGACAGGGTATTTGAACTTCAAAACCAAAATGAAACACAAAATAATTACTTACAGAGTTAACCTGGACTCTTGGAAACTCTATGTGTTTCAGAGTTCTACCAGGGTTTTCAATGGCTGTAATCTTTTAGAAATAAGGTACCAGGTCTACTTCTTTGTAGGTACCTCTGGGTGAACTAGAACCACCAGCAATTTGGTTAGTGGTCAAGCACTTAACTATTTGTACCAACAGTCAACTGTAGATACCAGTACATATTTAATGACATAATGAATTGTTCTCATTTCCAAAATCAAAGGCTTGAAAAAACAGAACTCTGTAGTCAACACAGAATAAAGACAAATTAAAAGGGATGCTTACAGACCACTGGCTTTAAAAGACACTTCAAAGGGTGCAAAAAAATGTGATCTAGAATGACCCCTTGGGAGTCTACATCTCAGCTCCACCTCTTGTTAATTTGTTTTACTCTGAGGTTTTGAACCATTACAGGTACTTTCCCTTGCATTATCCATTTAAATTTTTTGAAACTCTTATCAGGAAAGTAAACCAGAATGGTTCTTGAGGCATTTTTACACAGCGTCCATAGACAAAAATTGTTGAAATAGAATGTCCTTGATACCTCCCCAATACAAGGACAGTGAAAGTCCTTTGGGCATATTTTCAGGAAGAACCAGTTCTTGGAGAAAGACATCTTACTGGGAAAGGTAGAAGGTCTGTGAATAGGAGGAAGACCCTCAGTGAGATGGATTTATTCAGTAACCACCAAGAGGCTTGAGAATGACGGAGGTTGTAAGGATGGTGCGTGATAGGGCAGGGTTCAGATCTGTTGTTTGTAGGGTCTTTATGACTTGTACTCAACTTGATGGCACCTAATAACAATGATACCTCCCAATTTTCTCAGCTTATTATTGACTTTGTAGACATTGTTTTCTGAGTTACTTGGAGTCGAAATAGTAAACCTCAATGTGTGGCTGAGGTGTGATTTCTTCCTGTAGATTTCCTTAATACTCTACTCCAGGTTTGGTGTCTTTATGGAATTTTTAGATCTTCTCTTTGGCACCTTTGGGTCCCTGATACCTCATTACCTACCTTGCATCAGATCCTTAACTCCACGTTTACCTTTTAGGGACTTCTAGCTGGCCCTGAACCTGCACCAACTTTTAGTTTCTAGTTGTGCTTTTATATCATCTGACAGCTCTTAATGACCATTGCCCATAAAAAGGGAAATAGTTGATAAGTTGACATCAGGAAAAAAGGATTAAAATATTCTTTGATGGAATTTTGAAATAATTTTGCCAGATGCCTCAATGTATTGGTAAAGGAATGCCCCCAACAACTGAGCCATAGAATTTTTCTTAAATTCATAAAATATCTAAGCTTCTCTGTCCACAGTAAAAACATCTTTTTTGGTAGATTAAGAATGTTTTCTGTCTATCCTTTACTTTTCTCTACCAATTCTTTTTTTTTTAAAAAAATCAGGACAGTTTTACTTCAGTGCTGTATTCTTTCTATATTCCTTTTTAATTGTTTTTAATTTTTTACTAGTGTATTTACAAAACTGAAATACTAATTTGAACAAATTCTTTCAATTTCCCTCACTTCCCCATCCATCAATTTTTACAACCCAAGATTAATTCCCCCCTTCCCTCTGTATATCCACATCCCTCTGCTTCCAGCCTCTTCCATCCCTGCTGGATTCTTATACTCATTCTACAATAACAGTTTTATACAATATTTATCTTTATGAGATTGAGTTAGTTCATGCAGCATAATACTTTCCAGTCCCTCCCAAGTTATGTAATAATTCTGAAATGACTAGAGAAGTAGAACTTAACTTATTGCCATTAAGGTGGAACCAACTCATAGGTGACCCTCTAGTGGGGTTCTCAAAGGCTATAAATCACATAGGAGAAAATTCTCAATCTTTCTGCCATGGAGCAGCTGATGGATTCGAACCGCCTGGCTTTGGGTTGGCGTTACCACTCTCTACCACACTAAGCCACTAGAAGAATTTAAAATATAAGATGCAAATAATACCCATTCTCAAGCATGTTTTTCTAAAATTAACTTTTTATTGGGATTTGAGTAAGGCTTAAAGAGATAATTGGTTTTCCACTTACTCATTCATACACAGTATGTTTCGTGACAATTGATTGTAATCCTCATCTTTCTCATTCTTTCTCTTTGTGGTTTTTGTTTTCATTTACCATTCATTCTTGCCATCTGAGCTTTATCCCTGGGCAAATACTGCACTTCTGATCTGGTGTGGTTGATTGCTCTCTGATGTACAGTTATTGTACTCTAGTGATATTGTTTACCTTAGAGGTGGATCTGTTGTTTGGCTGAAAGTTGAGTGTGGAAGCAAGTGAGTTCAGTTCCAGCTTCGAGGGCTGTGGTCTCAAAGATTTCATCAGTCTCTATTAAATCAGTAAGCATAGTTTTTTAAAAAAAATGATTTCAAGTTTTGTTATTTTTTTCTCTCATCTATCAGGGACCTCCTACTGTGGTACCTTTCAAAGCGGTCAGCAGTGGTAACGAGGCACAATCTAGTGCTGCAGGTTTTGGGTTGTGCAGATTGAGGTTCACATAGTCTATTAGTCCTTGAGACTAAAAGGCTATGATATTTTTCTCATTCTTTTTTGCCTCACACAGGGAGAGACCAACAATTGTACCTCTGATGGCTGCTCACAAGCTCTTAGGATCCTAGCTGCTACTTATCAGATTAAGATGTAGAAAACTGTCTTTTGTGGACTGTGTGATGCCAGTTGACCTTGATGTACCCCTTGGTTGTGAACCACAACTCCCAAGGCCAGCAACTCATTTTCTTGAGATATTTGTGTATGAATTAAGACATTTTCATAATTTTACTCTTCATTTACCTTACCATATACATGAAGCTATTTATAACACATAAAGATAGGTAGGTAGAAACATCTGCCAAAACTATATGACTGAGGGTGTAGTAGTCTCAATCACCTATAAATGCCTATTTAGCTAGCTTGCTTGCCTAAGTCTCCTCTCATGTCTATTTTTATAATGCAAGATTATAAATATAATAGTGTTTACCTTTGTTGCCTGTAAGTCTGGAATTTTTTTTTAAGTTAGAAGGAGTGCGTAAAGTTCTTTAAACTTTAGTGTTGGAGAGAATCTTGGTGGCAAACTGGGTTAAATGTTAGTATGCCAACCAAAGGTTTGGAAATTCAAACCCATCAACTACTTGAAAGGGAAGAAGATGAAGCCAACACCTCCTGAAATGACTTACTATCTCAGATATTCTTTTAGGTACTGTTCCACTGTTTAACAGGGCTTCTGTGAGTTGGAATTGGTAGCAGTGGGTTTAGCAAGTTTCAGAGCCTTTTTAATAATTCAGAAGTTGCATGAATAGCAAGTGAAAGTAGTGGTAATGAATTTGTTGTGTGTAGTGATTGGTTCAAAGCAAGGGCTAAATTACATAATGTTAAAGGGCATGTGTGAAAGTGTCCATAAATCTGATGATCTTACCCTGGGAATATCCTGTACAAGTGCTTTGATTACCAAATACTTCTCTATTTCCAAGAGCCAAGGCCACGGGTCATCAACAAGAACAGTACAATTGCAATTGGATCCTACAAAGAAGCATAAGGTGACCCCCATGGTAACTGTGACCAGCATGGAAATGACAGCTTGCCTTGCATTCTGGAGCTAATTTTTGGCTGTAGATAGACTGCAGACCACAGATATATAATGAGCTTCATGAGACCTATGGTCTCAGACTGGTAAAATTCAATGCCAATCAGCACAGTTTCTAAGTAGCTAGTTTGGAACAAATTTGACTTGAAGCTGTATAAATCATGATTAGAGAAATTCAGATTTGCGATCTGCCCTGAACTTGTCCTAGGGCTGCCTGCACTTGGCTAGGTACTATTTATGATGTGGAGGCTTCATCTGTGGTTGGGAAACAGGCCTGTGGCAGAGGAACTGAAGTTGGACAAACCAAGCTTCTGTGTTTCCTGCTTTCTTTTCTCTAACAGTTCTTACATGATCTAATGCCACCTGAGTTCTATCCTCATGAAGAGCACATAGATTTTGTGTCTTCTCTTTGACCTTCAGAGTCTCTGGGCATAGTGCTAAGCACTAGAAGAATTGAGACTTTGACTTATGTTGGAGTACTGAATATCCCATGAACTGCCAAATGGATAAATATATCTTGAAATAGGTGCAGCCAGAATCCTCTTTGGAGGCAAAAATGGTGAAGCTTCATCTCTTCATGCTTTGGACATGTTGCTAGGAGAGGCTGTTCCTTGCAAAGGGCTATCATGCTTAGCATGGTGGAGGATCAGTGAAAGAGAGGAAGACCCTGCCTAGTGAGGTGAATTGACACAGTGACTGCAGCAATGGGCTCAAGTGTATCAGATTATGAAGCTAACACAATATAGGACAGAATTCAGATCTGCTGTTCATAGGGTTGCATTGAGTTGTAGTCGATGTGATGGCACCTAACAACAATAGCTGTAATGATTTGGATTGGTGGTATTGTTATGTACTATCGAGTTGCCTGTGACTCATAGTCACTCCTATGTACATTCATTCTGAACCCTGCCCTAACCTGAGCCAATCTCCTCGTCTCCAACAGACTTAATTCCATTTCTCCAGTCACTGAATCAATCCATATCATCCTGGGTCTTTCTCTCCTGCTCTTTCCTCCACCTTCCAAGCATGACGCCCCTTTCCAAGGACTGGTCCCTCTTGGTTATGTGCTCAAAGTATGTGAGACAGAACCTCAAAATCCTTGCTTCCAGGGAGCAAACTGTTTTCACCCTCTCCAGGACAGACCTGTTCATTCTCCTGGCAGTCCATCGTATGTTCAACACTCTTCTCCAGCATCACAACTCAAAGACATCAATCCTGCTTCTATCATCCTGCTCCTATCATCCTTAGTTATTGTCCAGATCTCTGATGCATAGCAAGTAATTGTGAAGACTATGCACTGGATCAGATGTATCTTAATCTCTATAATGACATCGTTGTTCTTCAGTACTCTAGAGAGTTCCTCAATAGCAGACTTTCCAGATGCAATTCGTCTTTTGATTTCCGGACTATTGGTGCCAAGAGTGTTGTTTGTGGAACCAAACAAGCTGAAGCTGCCAGTAGGCCTAGTGGTAAGGGGTAGTTTAAAGGGATGATGGATAAAGAACCCTTTTTTACTTTCTAAATTTTCTGTTTCTTCCTGTGAATGACAGCAAAACCTGTCTCATTCTCAGAGATACAGGAGTGAAGTGGGAGGCAGACTGCTGAAAACCCATGAGAGAAGCAGCAGTGATTGGAGACAATGTCAGCTAGAAGCCCATACCATCCCGGCTGCTTCCTACACCACCAGGCACTCTGTGTTATCTCTTTGCCTGTTGTTTTGTTCTTGCAGTTCCCTCTCCCGCACGGTTACATTTTCCTATTTTCAACTTTTTTTTTTTTTGGCTCTGTTGTGAGAGGAAACTGACATTTTGCAACTGACACTTCTCAGCATGAGGGGTTTATCGGGCATGGTCTAGTACACTTACCTGTGTTTTCAAGGAAGCATTGTTGGCATGGCTGCTGCTGATTACGATGGAAAAAAGGGATCTCTGGTTCATGTTATAGCAGCAACCTCTTCCACCAAACGCTCAATGACGTATACAATGGGCAGTGTTTCCAGGATCAGGAGACACAATCTATGAAGGAAAACTCCTTGAACAAAGTGCAGCATGAGTTGTGTCTTAAGAGACAAGTGACCCAAGGAAAGAAAGACATTCCATCCAGAAAGGTGAATGAGAGCAAAACGACCTCGGAGGAAAGATGTGATTTATGTAGGGATGTGACAGTCACTTGGATTTTCCTGGAGTATGAAGTGACTCAGAGGCGCTCTGGTGGCAGAGTCTATTGTGTGTTGCCATGTTAACAATAAGGTACTGTGCCTCCAGTGGTTCCAATTCACCAGCAGAGCTGCACAGGAGAAAGACAGGCAGTTTCCTCTTGTTAAGAGTCACATCCTCAGGAACACAATGGAGAGTTATATAACCTGATGATAGTGAGTTTAAAAGTGAATCAAAGCAGGAGAATAAGGCATGTGATTTTTTTTATTATGTGCTGGCTGAATTACACATTTTATTATGATTGTTATTTGAGAGACATTAATGAAATATATTTTTAAATTATCTGTGTTAATGAAACGTTCAGATGTTGCAAAATATTTGATATTCTCAAGTCATTTAAATCTGTCTAAGTGAAGTGACCAGGAGAGAGCTTTGGCGGAAGGTCTGTTACCCTTTTCTTTTTTTTTTTCTAACCAGAGCATCCACCTGAGATGCCTGAGGATCTGTCTGCAGTATTTTCTTTGCTCCTGTCACTGTGTGGGTCACTTTCAATACTCTGGGACCTTCTGAAACTCTGGCCTTCCTTTTGCTCTTCCTGCCTATTGAACTTTAGACTGGAAATAAGTTTCTGAATATGTCTCTGCCTCTAAACCATAAAACAGAAGCATTTATGATAAACTTCTTCAATGGTCAAACAAAAAAATACTGTGTGCTTTGTGCTCCAGTTTTGTTTCTTGCTCTACCTATTTCCAATCTGACACTCTATATGATTATATCTGTTTTGTGCACTCCAAACTTGACCTCTGCCTTTGTATGACATATGTCTCCAGATTGTGTAACTTTGTACAACTCACTTCACCCATTCCCTTATTTGTAAAATAAAGGAATTAAAGTTCTGTAGATCCTAGTGGGAACGTTACTGCCCTGTGGTTGAGCCTGGATCCAGAGATGATGGTCACATTGGGCTTCCTGAATTGTGATTTTACTTCATTTAATTTTTTAAAAAGTTTAGGTTTCTTTGAGTTTTTTAAAAGGGCATCTATATTATATTCCTTTGGTTCTTATTACATAGAGCTTTTTTTGAATTCTAGATATTTTGTTGCATCATTTAAATATAAAACTGTGCCCCTTCCTATATACCAAACCAAACCAAGCCGCTCCTACAGCTGTTGAACTGATCCACACTCACAGTGACCCTCTGCTGGGATTTTGAGATTGAAGTCTTTACAGGGGAAGAGTGACCATCTTTTTCACATGGAGAATCTAGTGGATTTGAATTGCTGACTTGAACCAACCTGGTCTGGTCAAGTAGCTTGCCTTCTTGACCATAGCTGATTGGTAGAGTTTGAGAGTCTGAACCACAGAGATTCTTCCTTAAATGTTTTTAATTTGGACCAGACAGATCGGTTTCTGAGGGTAGAAAGTTGGAAATCTACTGTTCAGGGAGTGCTGTTGACCAAGACTTTCTCTTCCAAGCGGAGAGAGAAGAGTGATATATAGAGAGAATCAGAAATGGGAGAATGAGAGGGATCTTGAGGGTACACACTTCCTGATTTAAACAGTCAGTGAGGTCCAAATAGTCCTGTCTTAAATCAGTATTTTTTGCTACCCCCCCCCCCATCTAAACTACTTTGGGTTGAATTTCTGTATCTTATAACCCAAAGAGTAACTCATTAGCACACTTCAGAATTTTATATTTTAGTAACCTTAATAATTGTTAATTAACTGGTATTCACAAGCGGCTGGATATTTTCCATATTTCAGGCACTGTGTGATAAAGCCATGAGTTTGCATAGCATTGAAATACTGTTTTCTATATTGACTTTTGACTCTGCTCTCAGCTCACTGTTCTGTAAATTGTCAGTCTTGTTTCCCTGATCAGCTTTGAGCCTGTCCCTTGAAGAGATAGGAAGAAATTGATAGGAGAGAGAATATTTCAGGACCTGAATTCCGAACCTCTAAACCGTAAAACAGAAGCATTTGTGATAAACTCCTGCAATGGTACCGAAAAGGAAAAATAAAAAAACAAACTGTATGCTTTGTGCTCCAGTTTTGTTTCTTACTCTACTCATTTCCAATCTGATGCCCTATCTGATTGTATCTGTTTTGTGCACTCCAGACTTGACCTCTGCCTTTGATTCTCAGCCATACTGTGGCTGTAATATAGCACTAATATTCTGTATCATAAGCCCAATTGTTTTCTTTCAATTGCCAGCTCCCTTTGTCATTTCTAGGCCATGAGTCTAGTGGGGCCTTGTTTGAGTTTGTACTCAGCTAGGTGTAGCTTTCCTAGTAAAATAAAGCACAAGGGGTGGGGGGAAGGTAAATAATGAGGCTGAGAGAAAATACAATACAGGTGGAGCAGTTAAAATGGAATTATTACTACTTTTGATTACTGACCATCTATCAAGGCAAAGAGCAGTTTCTATATTCATGTTTGGATAAATTGAATTCACTGAAAAGGCTTCCAGATAAGAAATTGAGATAGCAAATAAAGTTAAGGACCTCCTTTACACCTCATTTTTCTACATTTTAAGTCATCTCTGCTTTTTTTTTAAAGGTGTTAACATTAACTTGAGGGGAAAAGAATAAGAGATAAAAAAAATTAATTCCAAGCTGGTATTCTTCCAAGTGATTCTCCCCTCCCCCACCTGCATGTGTCTCAAACATTTCTTTGAAGAGTGGATTATTTCCCAGACAATTAAGAGTATTTTATTCAATACCGTTCCCTATTTGGTTTTAAAAGGCATTAGTGCTTGAGTGAACACTGAATGGCTGTTTTGCAAAATGAAAATAAGGAGCTAATCACTTCTGGATCATGTCTAACAACACTTGGTTATTGCCATTGAAAACTATCATTGGGATAGAGAAGGAGCAGTATTATAATGAGGTTGGCTGCATGACTCCATGAAGACCTAACTTCTGTTGCCTTTAAATGTTCAAAAAATAATTGCCAAAAGAATATAGATGAGGAAAAAGCCTTTGTTTTTAGAACTACATTTCAAATTTGGTAAGAGCAGGCTTTCAGACTAGTTTGAACTAGTTCAACAGTGGCCAATACAGTGAAAGGAGAATAGATCAAAATTTTTAAAGAGTCAGATATACAAGACAAATAAGGGGAATTGGAAAAATAATGAGTCAAAGCCCCAGAATGGGAAGCTTGGGATAAGTTGTAAGTCTTTTTGCTTCATGTAGTTGATAATTATTACCAGAAGTGTGGAGTGCGATGTACAGAGAAGAATCAATTGTGAGCTTGACACCATTGTTTCTGACTTTGTTGGTTCAGAAATTTGGTTGCTATGCTATGGGCACACTGCCTTTTTTTTTTCAAATAAAAGGATATTTTCTGAGGCTAATTCTAGCACTGCTCTAGCCTTTAATGCAATCTTTTCTTCTACCAAAGAGAGTGCCTTCCTCTGTGAGTCCTACCCTCTTATTTCCTTCATAGCTTTTTTGTACCTCTTCTCCAGCACCATTCCTGTCACTTGAAAACACAACTAATGCTACATGGCTATGGATAACACCACATCAGAATGAGTACTTCGGAAGTACTATCAATGACCTGGTTAGAAAAAGGTCTGCCTTGGCCCTGAAATGTTGATTTCATAATGGGAAAAGCACAATGTGTAAGTGCGGGCAGGTCATTTGAGAGAAGACTCTGGCCCAGGGCTTTGGCCTGAATTTTCTTGGTTCAGTCATTATTGACAATGTAAAACTGGAGTGGATATGAATGATGCAAATATTGGACACTTACTCTCTTCATTGTGGTCGAGGTCACTCCATGACCTTAACCTATGTCTAGCTTTATGCCCTGTAATTTTCATTTGATGCCTTACTCTTCATTTATTATGTTCTCTGAAGAATGAACCAGCATCCATACTTTTGTGCACATTGTGTCTCCAGCCTGGGTTGCATTTCTATATACTATATCCTTTATTTTTCTGTCTAGAATTTTTCTCCATTGTTCAAAATTCAGTCCAAACAACTTCTCCCTTTTCGTATCTCCTGATCCCCAGATAATTTTTCTCACAACTTCTCGTACCTCTTTATATAATGTTTATTTATGCTATTTATGCATTTACCACATTTTAATTGATGAAATACATACTTTATAAATGGTGTGGTATACTGTATGTGTTCTTCTGTTTTTTCCTTATTTTTCCTCACCATTTTGTTCTTGACATTGGTAAACATGTATGTGTGTAACTGTTGTTCCTTTGATTCACTACTATGTTCTGTTGCACTAATATGCCACAGTTCCACTTCTGAAATAGCTTGCCTCCAGAAACCCTATGAACCTGGAGAAATGATGAAAATTATACAAGTATCCAAGTCTTTGGTTCATAGTGTCACTATCAGTTGCTTACGACTCGATGACACTTAACAATAACAACAGCATAGAGAGAGATCAGTTGGCCTAGTGGACAGAAAGTGATTTTACCAAGCCAAAGGTGGGAAACTCTAATCTGTGGCCCTCAGACTTGCTTTTGTTTTTGGTCAAACATTCTTCTAGGTTGTATAGCTCTGGTGTATCCACTTGCTGTACAGAGGTAACTCGTGGTTGCTGTGATGCTGAACACTGTGACACTGACACATCAAATGTGAGATTGTCTACCCATGGTGGACAGTGTTTGGTGGAGCCCCGTGATTAAAACAAGCTTGGAAGCAGGAGTGGCCTCCATTTGCTAAATAGCTTGCCTCTAGAAACCCTATGAACCATGAGAAAGGATAAAATTTATACAAGTTTTCAGGCCTTTCGTTCATAAGGTTGCTGTGAGATGCCTACACTCAACAGCACTTAACAACAAGAACAACCTTTGAATTGCTTTCATTTTATGGCTCTTTATACATGATGCTGCTCTTTTAG
>NW_006399995.1:1818699-1824999 GCF_000299155.1 Elephantulus edwardii
GTTTCACTCAATATAATGTTCTCTAGATTCATCCTTATTTTGTGGTGTTTTATGACTTTATTATTCTTTAGAGTTATAAGTATTCCATTGTTTAGTAAATACCACAGTTTGTTTATCCATTTACCCATCATTTTCCCCTTGGCTTTTTTCCGTCTCCTTGTGAGTAGTGCTGCAGTGAACATGGCTGTATATGTATCTGCACATTCTGCAGTGATTATTTCTTTAGACTATATACCTAGTAATAGGATTGCTGGACCAAATAGTATTATTGTTTGAAACTTAAAAAAAATTAAAATAAAATTTTTATTACAAAAACACAATAAATGGGAATGTTTGAAACACAATGTGAAAGAATAGTAAGTGAAAGACAATATGTACAAATTTTGTATGTGCACTATTATAAAAGAAAAATAATCGAAAAAATAATAAAATAGGGAAGGGGGAGGCAGCATAATCCATAGGGAGTGATGCTGCTTATCCAAATGTGCCACTTTTCTGGTCATTCGAATCCACCACCTGCTCTGTAGGCAAAAAAATAGGCAGTATGTTGTATATAGCCTCAGAATACCTGAAGGAGGGTCAGTTACAAGTTAGTTCTAACTAGAGGGCAATGAGTGTGTGAATGCGAATTTCATTAAGAAAGTTACATGGACTTGGTTATAAAAATCAGAGGGGGGAAAACGGAATAAAATGTAGTTTTCTATCTATAGGTTTCACTTCATTTACACTCTCCAGAGTCAATCATTGTTACCCATCTTGAACATGGTTCCAGAAATATCTTATGCACAAAACATATACTTGATATTTATGTGTATGCTCTTTCAAAAATACACTGAGAGCAATGAATTATAGCCACCTGCCTTTAATCTCCTTAGTAAGTCTTGGTAAAACCAGCACTTTTAGCTGCACACACTATGCTTGGCTACAAGGAGAGTAATGGATGAAATTCAACTGCATGACTTTCAAAAATTGTGCTGTCTGCCTGAAAAGGTGACCTTTTAAAAACTCACACCAGGGTACAATCTTGGACTCTGAATTTGTTCACATCAGCACATATAGTTCTTCCTTACTTTTTTTCACTATTGCAGAATATTTTGCTGTCATGGATACGTGAAAAAAAAAGTTTTAACAAATTTCCTTATTGAGCAGGTTTGAAGTCAAGATTTTAAAATCTTTAGATACCTGTGTGGCCTACTGGTAAGAATCTGTGCTGCAATCCTGAAGGCACACAGTTCAAATCCCACCAGCTACTCTGGGAGCGGATAGGCAATCTCCTCCCATAATATTAAATGTCTCTGAAACCTGCTGGAGGGTCAGTTATGGGTGTGTTCCAACTCTACGATATATAACAAGAAGAAGATATATGTGTAAGCAAATCTAAAGAGGAAGGCTAGATGTGCCACTTCTGAGATTCAGAAATGTTTTTCTTTAAAGGAGGAATAAAACATGCTTATACAAAAAATAGAAATTAATATTACTTTTCTATGAATGACTTTTTCAACTTTGGTCCTTTGGTCTAATTGTCTATTAAAACATCAATTTAATACTGATTCCTTTACTAAAACTTTATTGTTAGGTATTGTTGAGTTGACTACAGCTCATAAAGACCCTATGAACAACATACCTGAGAACCTTACCCTATCCAGCACTATCCTCACAATCTCTGTCAATGGGCTCAAACCCATTGTTACAGTCACTATATCAATCCATCTTGCTGAAAGTCGTTTTCTTTCCACCTTTCCCAGAATGATGTCTTTTTCCAAGGACTGTCCCTCCTGACAACATGCACAAAGTATGTGACTCAAAATTTCATCATCCTAGCCTTTAAGGACCTCCCTGATTGCACTCTCACCAAGATAGGTTTTTTTTTTTGTGTGTTTTTGTTTTTTTGTCATTTCATGGAATATTCAGTACTCTTTCCTAACATCACAATTTGAAAGTATCAATTTTTTCTTTTGTCATCCTTATTTATTGTTCAATTCTCAGAAAAAGAAAAAGCAGTTGAGAATACCATGATTTGGATCAGGTATGCTTTAAGATGTAGGGTTTTTTTCTCTCCACTTCATGTTTATTTTATATTGGTTTGCATACAAAATTTATATACATTGTGTATCATTCATGTACATTGTGTTTCACATATTCTTACATTCACATGGTGTTTCAAATGATCACTCTTGTATATTGTGTTTTCTAAAATGAATCACCATTGATCTGTGACTACTATTAACTAGTCTTTTCAGTTCCCCATTTATCTTTCCTAATCTCTTTACCCTTCCTCTCCACTCACTAAACCCTGTTATCCTAGGGATCACCTCCCTTTCCTACCTTCAGACCCCCTGTCTCCCCTCCTCTGTCCTTTTGGGATTTTTATTCACATTTTACTAATTATCCTTCTGTTTTTGCAATAATGATCTTATACAGTATTTGTCCTTATAAGACTCAGTACACTCAGCAGCATAATGCTCCCTAGGTTCTTCCATGTCATAGGTTTTTTTGTGTTGGTTGTTAGGTGCTGTCAAATCAAGCATGATTCATAGCGACCCTATGAACAAAAGATCTGAACACTCTTCTATCCTGTGCCATCCTCACACTTCCTGACATGCAAGAGCCCATTGCAGCAGTCACCATATCAGTCTTCCTCTCCTTTGCTGACCCTCCCAACATCATGTCCTCCTCCAGGGAATTGCACCTCCTAGTAACGTTTCCAAAGAATGTGAGGCAAAGCCTTATTATTCTTGCCTCCAAAGAGCACTCTGGATGTACCATCTCCAAGACATATCCATTTGTTCGCTTGGCTACCCATGGGATATTCAGTGCTTTTCACCAACACCAAAGGTGTCGATTCTTTTTCTGTCATCCTTATTCATTGACCAGGTCTCAGATGCATAGCAAGTAATCAGAAAGACTATGGCCTATATCAGATGCACCTTAGTCTTAAACCGACATCACTACTCCTCAATAGTTTGGAAAGGCCCCTAATTACAGATTATCCCAGTGCAATGCATTTCCTTATTTTCTGACTACTCTTACCAAGGGTGTTAATTCTGGATCCAAGCAAGATGAAGCTGTTGAAGGTTTCAGTCTCCTCTCCGTCCATCATGACTCTGACTTTTGATCCAGTGGTAAGAATCTTGGTTTTCTTGATATTGAGATGCAATCCATACTGAAGCTGCTTGATCTTCTGCGACAAGTGCTTCAAGTCCTCCTCATTTCCAGCAAGTAAGATTGTGTCATACGCATAACACAGCTTATTTCTGAGTCTCCCTCCAATCCTGATGCCACACTTTTCTTTATAGAGTCCAGCTTCTTGGAGAATTTGCTCAGGATATAAATTGAATAGGTATGGAAAAAGAATACAACCCTGACATACTCCCTTCCAAATTCCAAACAATGAGGTGTTCCTCTGCTCCATTCATACAGTAGCCTCCTGCTCCAGGTCATAGGTTCCTCATGATCACAATCAAGTGCTTTGGAATTACCATTCTTCTTAATGTCAGCCACAACTTGTCTTGATCCACACAATCAAATGCCTTTGCATAGTCAATAAAATACAAACAGACATTTTTCTGGTATTCCTTACTTTCAGCCAGGATCCATCTGACATCAGCAATGATATCTCTGGTACCATGACCTCTTCTAAATCCTGCTTGAACTTCTGGAAGTTCCTTATCTATGCACTAATCTAGTCATTTTTTTTTAAATCATCTTCAGCAGTATTTTGCTTGCATGTGATATCAATGATGTTGTTATTGTTGTTAAATGCCACCGAGTTGTAGATGATTCATAGTGACCTTATGAATGAAAGAACTGAACATTTATAAGTTTTATCCTGTTCTATAATTTACACATTCATTTGGATTGCCTTTCTTGGGAATAGGAACAAATATGGACCTCTTCCAATCCATTGTCCAGACAGCTGTCCTCCACATTTCCTCGCATAGACTGGTGAGTGCATCCAAGGTTGTATCTGTTAATTGAAACAAGTTAATTGGTGTCCCATCAATTCCTGGGGCCTTTTTTGATACCAGTGCTTTCAAAGCATCTTGAGCAGGCAAACAGGATCTGGTGTGTGGGCCTTTGTATTTAAATGTTGGTCTGATCCTCCCTGAGGGTGAGTCTGTAGTTTGGCAAATTGGATTCTGGTAGGTAAGTGTTTTTGATTTACTTGAAAGCTAAGGTAAACTGTTTAGGCATTTCTGATTGTGTTAGCAATCAAATGTAAACTGATTGTCTCTGAGTTCATTTACCATCAGCTGTAGGTGGGAAGCTGATTACTCATGTTACATAGTGCCTTTTAACTCATAATAGCCCCAACTCTGGAAATCCTTGGTAAAAAACCAAAGATAAACTTCAGAGTGAAACCTGAGTATCTCCCATGTTATAGAGTGTTTTATGTAGTTATTGCTTCTGAGTGCTGCATAGTATTTCACTGCATGAATGTATCATAATATCTCTACCCATTTATTTGTGATGGACATGTCGGCTTTTCTGACTATTGTGTATAAACCTGCTGTGAACGTAGGTGTACTAATCTCTGTGTCTCAGTTTTATTTTCTTTGGAGTATATTTTCAACAGTATAATACCTGGGTCATAAGGGATTTCTCTGCTTGGCTTTTTGAGGAAATGCCAAACTGCCTTTAAGAGTGGTTGTAACAATGCTTGAAAGTTCCAATTTCTCCACCTCCTCGCCAACATTTATAGCTTGCTTTCCTGTTAAACTTTGTTACTGCTACTGGAGTCAGATAGTATCTCTGTGTTGTTTTGATTTGCATCTATATCCCTGATTACTAGTGATTTTGAGAATTTCTTCATGGGTCAGTTGGCCATCCAAATATCTTCCTTTGTAAAAAGTCTTTCCATGTCCCCCCATCCCCACCCCTCATTTTGTTATAGAGTTATCAGTCTTTGCCTTGTGGAGGCTCTGTATTTTGTAAACTTCTGTTATGAGACCCTTGTCTGAGATGTTATTGCCAAATATTTTGTGTTTCCCAAATCTGTACGTTTTCTTTTCACTCTTGATGAAAGTTTTGAAAAACACAGGGACTTAACCTTTAGAAGGTTTCATTAATTGAGTGTGTCCTTTTCTGGTTTTGCATTTCTGGTTGTGTGGCTATATTTGCAAGCCTATTTATACCATAGGCCAGGCCTTCTAACTATGATTTCATTTTATCTCTTATGATCTTTATGATTTTGGACTTTACTTCTAGGTCTCTGGTCCACTTTGAGAGTTGATTTTTGTTTATGATGTGAGAGGTGGATCCTATGTCAGCTTTCTACAGGCCAATGCCCAGTTTTGTTAACACCATTTGTTGAAAAAGTTGTCATTTTCTTATTTGATAGGCTTTGTTTCCTTGTCAAATACCAGTTGACCATAGAGAGATGGGTTCATTTCTAGATTTTTTTATTATTATTAAACAGGCATATATTTTTCATTGTATCATTGCTCTTCTGGATATGTAGTAGGTTTCAGATCAGTATGTTAATGCATCTCATTACATTTTTATTTTTAATAAGAGCTTTGTTTATTTGGAATCGCTTTGCTTTCCAAATAACCTTTTCTATATCTTTGAAAATGGAGTTTACTATAAGTATTGACATTCTGTTAATCATGTAGATTGATTTTGGTAGGATTGCCAGTACCACTATGTTGGGTCTTCTTATCCATTAACAGGGGTTATTTTTCCTTTTAGTAGGTCTCTTGTTTTTTGAAGTAGTGATTTTCCATTTTCTTACAAAGATATTTTGTGTCGCTAGTTAGATTTATTTCCAAATATCTCTGTTTGTGGCAATGATACTGTGCAAATGATATTGTGTTGTAATTTTCCTTTTCCATGTTATCTTTGTTAGTGCAAAGAAATCCCAGAAATTTTTCTAAATTGATCTTATATCCTACTACTTTACAAAATTGGTTTACTAGATATAATAGTTTGCTTTCTTTTTTGTTGTTGTTGTTGAGTCCTCATGGTTTTATGTGTACATTATAATATCAACTGCATACAGCAAAAATTTTACCACCTTTGAAGAGATCTGAATCTCTATTATTTTCTTCTCTTATCTTCTTGCCTTAGCAAGCCCTTCTCATACAGTATTGAATTAGAGGGATTAAAGTGTGGCTCTATTCACAAGGGAATGCCTTTATTCTTCCTTCATTGAACAATATTGACTCTTGATTTTGCATATATACTTTTCACTATCTTGAGGAAATTCCCTTCTAGTCCTGTTTTTCTGACTGTTTTATTTAGGAAAAGGTGTTGGATTTTAACAAAGGCCTTTTCTGCATTAATGGATAGGATCATGGG
>NW_006399995.1:1825247-1830267 GCF_000299155.1 Elephantulus edwardii
ATTTTTTAAAAGGAATTTAAATAAAATTGGTTGATAGTTTATCTCTGAATGTTTGGTAGAACTCAGTTGTGAAGTCATCTGGGCAAGGACTTTTTTTGGGGGGGTCTTTTTATGACCTGTTCAATTTTTTCTTTTGTGATGGGTCTGTTCAAATGTTCTATATCTGTCTTTATTAATTTGAGAAGGGTGTAAATTTCTAGAAATTTGTCCATTTCCTGAAATTTATCACATTGTAGCTTTTTATAATATTTCATTATTATTTATTAAATTTCAGCTGGTTCTGTTATGATGTCACCTGTGTAATTTTTTATTCAAGTTATTTTTGTCTTCTTTTTCTTTTCTTTAGTTTGCCAATAGTTTGTCTATTTTACTGAGCCTTTCAAAGAGCCAGATTTTGGTCTTGTTGATGGTTTAAATTATTTTTATGTTTTCTATGTCATTGATTTCAGCTCTTGTCCTTATAATTTCCTTTTTTCTTTTCTATTTGATAGAAGGGTAGTGTTAGATCATTATTTTTTGTTTCTTTCTTTTTTATGTATTTGTCCATTGCTATGAACTCCCCCTGAGGACTGCCTTAGCTGTATCCCAGAGGTTTTGATTTGTAATATTTTCATTTGTTTTGAGGAAATTTTTCATTTTTTCCCTAATAATATTTCTTCCATAATCCAATAGTGTTCTTGCATGGTGTTAGTTTCCATGTGGTTGTTTTATATATTTAATCTTATTATCATTAATTTCTAGTTTTATGGGATTGTGATATGAGAAAATACTTTGTATTACTTCAGTGTTTTTGAATTTACTGAGGCTGGTTTTGTGTCCTAGTATGTAGTTAATTCTAGAGAATGTACCATGTACAATTGAAAAGAAAGTAAATTGAGTTTAGTTTAGATAGAGTACCCTAAATACATCTACAGGGTTGAGTTAGCAAATTGTATAATTTAGATCTTCTGTATCTTTTCTAAGTTTCTTTTGTATTGACCTATCTTTTAGTGAGAGAGGTATGTTAAAGTTTCCTGCCACTTTTGAGGTGCTATCTATTTCATCAAGTCTATTAACTGTTGTTTTATGTATTTTTCACATCTGTCATTTGGTGTGTAGATGCTCACTAAGGTTGTGTTTTCTTGATCTATTGTGTCTTTAATCATTATAAAGTGCCCTTTCTTATTTCTCATGGTGGTTTTCATCATGAAGTCTATTTTATCAAAGATTAGTATTGCCACTCCTGATTTTTTGTTGATACCATTTACTTGGTACATAGTTTTCTAGCCTTTGATCTATTCAGTCTATCTTTAACTTCATCTCTTAGGTATGCCTCTTGTAGGCAATATATTAATGGGATCCTTCCCATCTGCTATTCTTTTTCTCTTAATTGGTACATTTAAACCATTCACATTATTTGATTATTGAAAGGTCAGATTTATAGCTGACATTCTGCTTGAGTTTCTTTTCTTTGTTTCTGGTTACTATAATCCATCCACTTTGCTTTTTGATCTCTGTGTGAAAGATATCCCTTAGAATTTCTTGAAGATTTTGTCTTGTTTTCACAAATTCCTTGAGTTCCTCCTTTTCTGCAAATGACCTAATTTCTCCTTCCTATTTGATGGACTGCTTTTGTTAGCAATTTTTTTCTTTCAGTACTTTGTATATACCATCCCATTTTGTTCCCATTGTTTTAGCTAAGAAATCAGAGCTTAATCTAATTGGTTCTACTTGTAGGTGACTGTTTTTCTTATACTGCTTTTAGTATTTTAGTCTTATCTTTGATTTTGGGGAATTTCATTATCATATGCCTTGATGCTTTTCTCTTGAAATATAGTCTGTTTGGGGTCCCAGAATTTCTTGAATGTCAAGTTCCTCATTCTTTGCTACACCTGGAGAGTTTTCTTCAAGTACCTCTTTAACAACTTTCTTAGTATTTTCCCTTCTATTCTGGAAGTCTTTGAGATACTGGCAATGATACAAGAGACCAGCATCACAGAACTGGGAGACTTGAGCCATCTAATCTAATCTAATCTAATCTAATCTAATCTAATCTAATCTTGCCTGGGAGAGAGGCAGAGGGGGATGCTTGTCAAGTGAGGTGAAGGGCAGAAGGGGAGAGAGGCAGAAATGAATGCTGGCTAAGAAGAATAGGGAATGGGACATGCTCCAAAGGGAGGACTCAACACTAAATCTATCAGTTACTTTTGTAATGGAGAAGTATCTTTCATCTGCTTTTTTTGGTAAAATGCTTGTTTGTCAGATATTGTTAAAAAACTGAGCATCCACATTAAGACAGACTAGGGAGATGGATTGACCCATCACTTTCGAAATAACAGGTCTTCAAAACCCTATGCACAATATAGCCCACTTAGACTAGCAGATATGCCACAGGACGTTGAGCCTTTCTATTGGAAAACATAAAGGAGGAAGACCAGTTGTAAGTATACATAGTGTTTGGAATAAAGTAGAATGTGAAAAGCATGAATGTAGGAAAATTGCTTATTGTTAAGGAAGAAACGGAACACATAAATATTGACATCCTAAGTATTGGTGAGATGAGATTGATTAACATGGGGTATTTTCAATCAGACATAATCTACTATGCTAGAAATGAAAAGGTGAGAAAAAATGGGGTCACATTCCATTAAAAAGACCATTTCTAGATTCATATTTAAATACAAAATCCATAAACATGCATGGGAGACCTATTAATACCACTATTAGGAAAATATATACACCAACAATCAGAGCCAAAGAGGAGGAAATAGATTATTTCTACTAATGTTTGTAGTCAGAAATCGGTTGAGCAAGCAACCAAGATATATTAATAATAATGGATGATAATTGTTGTTCTTAAGTGCTGTCCAGTCAGAGGTGACTCATAGCAACCCTATGAACAAAAGTCCTGGACACCTGTATAACTTTCGTCCTTTTTCCAGGTTCATAGGGTTTCCAGAGGCAAGCTATTACAGATGTGGATGCCATTCCTGCTTCCAAGCTTGTCTTAATCGGGGAGCTCCACCAAACACTGTCCACCTTGGGTACCATTCTCATATATGACACATTACTGTCACAGTATTCAGCTTCACAACAACCACGAGTTAGCTATGTACAGCAAGTGGACATACCAGGGTTATACAACCTAGAAGACTGTTTCACCAAAAACAAGTCAAGGCAGGTCTGAGGGCTATAGATTAGAGTCACCCACCTTTGGCTTGGGAGCATGACTTTCTGTCCACTAGGCCACCTGATCTCTCTCTATGCTGTTGTTTTTGTTAAGTGCTGTCAAGTTGGAGGCGACTCATAGCAACCCTATGAAAGAAAGACCTGGACACCTCTATAAGATAATGGGTGACCAGAACATAAAAATTGAGAATAGAGAAGAAAGATCAGTAAACATGAACTTGGTGATGGAAATGAGCTGGGGATAAAATGATAGAATTGTGTACAATCAATAATGCATTCACTGTAAATACCTTTTATTAGAAACACAAATGAAAACTCTACACTTAGACCTCACCTGATGGTCTGCACAGGAATCAGATTGATTACATCTGTGGAAATAATTGTTGGAGAAACTTAATATCATCTGTGAAAGCTAGGCCAGGTGCTGATTGTAGAAAAGACCATCAACTATTCATATGCAAGTTCAAGCTAAAGAAAATGAAAGCAAACCTTCAAAAACCAAAATCTAATCTTGAGTCTATACTACCTGAATTTAAAAACCATTTCAGGAACATGTTTGAGGCCTTGAATATTAATGAACAAAGATCGTGGGATAAGCCGTGGGAGGATATCAAGAATATCATGCCTGAAGAATGCAAAAGGTCATTACAAAAACAGTTGTTATTGTAATATGTGCCATCCAGTCACCTGCGACTCATCGCAACCTTCTATACAACAGCCCTAAACCCTGCCCTATCCTGTGCCATCTCATGGTCTCTTACACACCTACCCCCATTACCCCAGTCACTGAATCAAGCCTTCTCATCAAAGGTTTTCCTGTCCTGTGCTGTCCCTCCACCCTCCCAAGCATGACATCCCTCTCCAAGGACTGGTTACAAAGACAGAGGAAGAAGAAAAGACCAAGATGAATGTCAGAAAAAATTCTGAATATTTCACTAGAGCACCAAGATGCCAAAGCAAAAGGAAGAAATGAGGAAGCTAAGGAACCAAACAGAAGATTTCCAAAGGCAACTTCTGAAGACAAAGCAAAGTATTATAAAGAAATGTACAAAGAGCTGGAGTCAGAAAATCAAAAGGGATGAATTCGTTCAACGTTTCTTTCTTTTTTTTTTTTTTACCAGAAAACAGATATGCTCTGTAGATTTTTACTTAAGTCACAATAAAAGTTGAAGGAACTGAAAAACAAATTCAAGCTTCAAGTTCTAATACTTAACAATGCTATGGGCATAATAGTGAATGATCTAGAAAGCATCAAAAGCATCAGAAGAAGATGGAAGGAGTACAAAGACTCACTATACCAAAAATAATTGGCTGACAGAAGAATTTAATAAAACAACCTATAATCAAGAGGCAGTGGTGATAAGAAAGGAAGTTCAAGCTACTCTGAAGCAATTGCCAAAACACAAACCTCCAGGAATTGATGGAATACCAATTGACATATTTCAACAAACAAATGCAGCCCTGGACATACTCTTCAGGTTGTGCCAAGCAGTCTGGAGACTAACTGATTACTGGGCCAACTGATTGAGAAAGATCCATAGCTAATTCCATTCCAAAAAAAGAAAAGGTGATCCTATAGAATCTGGATATTATCAAACAATATCACTAATATTACATGCAAGCGAAATCCTCCTGAATATCATCCAAAAATGACTGAAACAACAAAAAAAAAAATTGCCAGAAATACAAGCTGGAGTTAGAAGAGACTTTGCACTAGGGACATCATGTCAATGTTAGATGGATCATGGCTGAACACAGAGAGTACTAGAAGAATGTCTATCTGTGTTTCTTTAGCTATGCAAAGACATTTGGCTGTGTGGATCACAACAAATTGTGGCTCACATTGAGAAGA
>NW_006399995.1:1830542-1843025 GCF_000299155.1 Elephantulus edwardii
AAGACTCTCACCACTGGGCCAATGGATAGCACCATGATAGATAGAGAAGAGTTTGAGATTGTTAAAAATTTCCCTTGCTCAGTTCTACAGTCATCCTCTTGGCACCAGCAGACCAAAAATCAAAAGACCCATTATCTTAGGAAAATCTGCTGTTAAGGACCTCTTCAGAGTATTTAAGAGTAATTATGTTGAAGTCAAGAAAACAAAAATTCTCACTATTGGAGAAAACAGTCAGCTTCATCTTACCTGGACAATTTCATATCTTCCCATAAACTCTCAAACCTCTTTACCCATCTCTTTTTTCAGAAAAATAGAAACTCTATTCATTTTACAGAAGAATTCTGATGTGAATTTGACATCAGTAAATTAGAATCCATTTTCACTTCTAAAAAGAAAAAAGGAATTATGTCACTCAAAAGAGTAATTATGTCAGTTTAGAGAACAGGTGTGCCTGATCCAGGCCACTGTCTTCACAATTACTTGTTACGCATCAGAAAGCTGGACAATCACTAACGATGGCTGAAGAATTGATACCTTTGAATTGTGGTGCTGGAGGAGTATTGAACATACCATGGATTGTCAATATAATAATAGATCATTAGGGTAAACTTGAAAATTAACCACCAATTTTAGCAATGTAGAAGTTATCAGTTATCTTGTCTAGTTCAGGGAAAAACAAATGGGAGAGGGGAAACAAAGAATTCATTATTGTTGTTGTGTATCATCTAATTAGAATCAAAACATAGCTGACCCTCTGGCAGGGTTTCAGAGGCAGTTAATTGTACGGGAGAATAACCATCCTTTTTCCTCAGAGCAGCTGGTGGATTTGAACAATGTGCCTTTGAAATTACAGAACAGCTTCTTGTCACTAGGCCATCATATCTCCTAAATAAACTATTGGAGGAGTTTTTGAAGTAATGAAGAGCAGAGCAACAGGTCTGTTCTAGAGAGGGTGAAATCAAGTTTCTTCTTGGAGACAAGGCTTTTGAAGCTCAGTCTCACATATTTTGGTCATGTTGCCAGAAAAGACCAGTTCTTGGAGAAGGACATAATGCTTGAAAGGATGGAGGGACAGTGTAGGAGAGGAAGACCATGAATGAGTGGACTGACACAGTAACTGAGATAATAAGTGTAGGTTAGTCAGAGACATTGAGATTGTCTCAGGAGTGGCCAGGGTTCAGAGATATTGTGCATAGGATCGCTTTGAGTCACAGGTAACCCAACAACACATTAACAAAAGAAGAAAGACCTCTTCTGCAATTTTCTCAGTACTTTTCCTTCCCTCCCCGTGTTCTGGAATTCAGATCATATGTATGCTGTTCCTTTTCATGTTATCCCACATGATTCTAACATTTACTTCATTTTCTTTCTGTTTCCTCTCTCTCTTTTTTCTTCTTCTGTTAGTATGTTTCTATTTTTTGTAATGACTTTTTGCTTTCTTCATGGGTATCCTAATTTCTTGATACCATCCCACAACTCATCTGGTCATTTGATCATGGTGTTAAATGCCTCAAACTTATCCCTAAAAGGATCCTGACTTTCAGATGAAATTGATTCAAGATCATATCTTTGTTCTTGTGAACTTATTTTCATTTTCCTCAGCTTCAATTTGAACTTGTATATGAGCAATTAATGGACTGATCCACAGTCTGCCCCTGGCTTAATTTTGATTGTCTATATTGAGCTTCTCAAATGATTTCTTCCACAAGTGTAATCAACCTGATCTTATGCAGTCCATCAAGTGAGATCCATGTGTAGAATCTTCATTTGTGTCTTTTAAAGAAGTTATTTCCAATGAATAAATAATTGTAAATACAAAGTTCAATCATTCTCTTTCTAGTCTCATTTCTGTCACCAAGCCCATATTTTCCAATTACTATTTCTTTTTTATTTTTCATGAAGAATTGAAGCCTTTGAGCTGTGGTGTTTGCAAAGAGAACAAACAGATATATCTTGGAGAGGGTACAGTCAGAATTCTCTTTGGATGCAAAAATGATGAGGCTTTATCTCACATACTTTGGGCCTGTTGCTAGGAGGAACTATTCCTTGGAGAGTGACATTATACTAGGAAGGGTGGAGGGTTGGCCAATGAGAAGATCAATCCAATCAGATGGATTGACATGATGAATGCCACAACAGGCTCTTGTGTGTCAGGAAGAGTGAGGATGGCACAGCATAGAACAGGGTTCATACTTGACAACACCTAACAACAACAACAACAACATGTATCTATTGAAGTTTTTGTCTTCCAGCTTGCGACTTTCTTTTTCATCTTTTCTTTTTGGCTTTTTTTTTTTGGTCCCTTCAGCATGTTGGAAATTTCTGCCATTTCCATCTTGATATTTTGTATTGCCATTTCATGCATGTCTGTTATTTCTAGTACTGTGAGGGCTGTAGACTCTCTGTCAGTGATACTTCTTTAACTTTATTAAGCTATGCATTAGTTTTAGGCTTAAAGTGTTCTGTTTATGGGGGTGGGCAACTTACTCTACCAGAAGTCCTTTCTGGGCCTGGGCAGCCAGAAAGTTTTCCTTTCCTAATGTCCTCCAGATCCTCTCTGCTCTGTAGTACAGAACTGTTAGAATCTCACCTGAGTATGGCCTGTCTCTTCTAAAGTTTATTATCATCCAAAGTGGTCTGTGGTCCAAAGGAGAGAGCAGATTCCTCAAGTGAAAGGTTTTCTCCAGAGAGTTGCAGGGGGCTCCATTCTCTTTCCTCGCCACACCTCTCCCCAGCACTTCAATGTGCCCTCTGTGGGAGGAATTCTCCCACCTTATCACAGTCTTCTCTCCTAAAATCGATTGTCCTTGATAGTCTGGGGAGTGGCCCCATGGCCAAGTTCTCCAACGGCACCAGTTTGTCTCCAAGGAAGTTGCTGTCTACTCTCTATCTGGCTCCTCAGTGTGCCCACTCTGGGAGAGAACCTCTCATCTGACTGCCACCCCCTTTCCTAAATTCTATTGTCTTGATGGTCTGGAGAGTGGACATACTTTAGTTCTTAAACTTATATTCTGATAAACTTTGCCATTGTTACTGGAGTGAGATGGTATCTCAATGTGATTTTTATTTGCATCTTTTATTGCCAGTGATTTTGAGCATTTCTTTTTTTAAAAATTTTATTTTATTATTTTGTGTGTGTGTACCGTCAAATCAGATCCGACTGGTACAGGAAGAGATTGCCCCTCCTTCTCTGACAGCATCTGGTGTATTCGAACTGTGTACCTCTGGGGTTGCAGTGCAGCTTTTTTGCCACTAGGCCACGAGAGGTCCCTGATTTTGAGTATTTCTTCATGTGTCTGTTGGCTATCCAAATATCATTTTCTGTGAAAGTTCTTTCCATGTCTTTGCCCGTTTTGCAATTCTGTGACCAGTCTTTTTCTTGTGGAGACCCTGTAGGATTCTGTAAACTTTTGATATGAGAACCTTGTCTGAAATGATATTGCCAAATGTTTTTTATCCAGTTACTAGGTTTTCTTTTCACTCTACTGGAAAATTTTTTTATGCACATGGGGAGTTAATTTTTAGAGTGTCCAATTTATCAATTTCTTTCATCTCCAGATTGTGCATTTCTGGCTGTATTTGGCAGTTTATATAATAAACTAGGCCATCTAAGCTTGATCCCAGTTTGTTTCTGATGAACTTTATGGTTTTAAGCTTTACTCCCAGGTCTCTGATCTGTATCATCCCACTCCAGCAGCAGTGGCAAAGTTTAACAGGACAGCAAGTAATAAATGTGGGAGAGGATGTGGTGAGACAGGAACTCTTATACATTGTTGGTGGGATTGCGAAATGGTACAGCCACTCTGGAAGGCAGTTTGGTGTTTCCTCAAAAAGTTGAATGTAGAGATTCCATATGACCTAGATTTTCCTCTGCTTGGAATATACCCAGGGAGAAAGAGAACTGAAGCACAAATGGAGACTTGTACACCAATTCCATAGAAACATTATTCTCCATCACTAGAACATGAAAACAGCCCAAATGTCCAACCACATGGATTGAGAAATTATGGTGTATTCATGCAATGGAATACTATGCAGCATTCAGAAGCAATGATTTTTTTTTAAATTACTACCTAACTTGGGAAGGACTTGAGAACATTATGCCAAGTGAACTAAATCAGTCCCATAAGGACAAATACTGTATAAGATCATTCTTGTAGAACATGTATGAGAATCCAAAGGGAGAAAATGGAAGCAGAGGGATGAGGGTAGGCAGTGGTGGGGTTGGGGTGGGGTGGTTAATCATAGCATTGTAAAATTAGATGGGTAGAGGGAGGAGAAAGTAAAGAAAATGGGAAACATCTGGTGTGAAAAAAAATGCACAGGGACTTTGTAAGTACACCAGTATAAAATAAAAAAATTTATTTAAATACAAACAAAGCCAAAATCCTTACTTCCTTACTCTTTAGCACTTAAAAATGTCTTTGACAGCAAATTTTCCCAGTGCTGCTCCCGTGGGTATAGATTGTTCATCCAAGTAAGATAAATTGTTGACAACTTCAATTTTTCTCCATCTGTCATAATGTTGCCTATATGTCCAGTGGTTAAGATTTCTGTTTTCTTGATGTTGATATGTAATCTATATATTTTTGAGCGTTTTATATTTTGGGAGAGAATTTTTCTCTTTGTTCTTTTTCAAGACTGAATTTTTAATTCTACATACTTTTGTGATCAGGATATTGAAAGTCACGAAATAGCAAAATAAACCAAACATTAATATATTGACTGAAATTTCACTGAAATGGTATAAAACTTGGGGAAATGGATATAATGCTGAGTTTTATTATCTGTGAACAAAAACTCTTGTTTCATTTGTTAAAGTCTTTTAAAATATTTTTCTATAAAACATAATACAGTTTATCATAAAGGCTTTTATTCCCACACTTTTGTTAGATTTACTCCTAGTTGACCTTCCTTTTTTGTTGCTGTGTTGAAGATTATTTTGTCTTTGTTGCAGAGATACGTTGTTGTTGTGTGCTGTCAAGCTGCCTGCTCATAGTGACCCTAAGTTACAAGAGCCCTGACCCCTGCCCTATCCTGAGTCCATCTCACTGTCTCTGACACAGCCCATTTTCGTAGTTACTGTCTCAATCCATCTAATCTATAATCTTTTGAATACTGATTTTAATATTAAGTTTCCTTGCCCCTCTCATCAATTCTACTCATGTGTCTATAATTGCTTTGGGCTTTTCTGTCTAGTAAGCATCCATTTGTTGATCGTTCATTCATTCTTTCATTCAATGGAAAGATCTGGCAGGGACCTGAAAAGACAGGTAATGATGAGCATGGTCCAGTGGTGATTAATTTTAGTAACATATTGCATAGGAATAATTGTATGAAACACAATGTGAATGAAGAAGGGTTGTGAAACACACTGTACATGAAGTTTTAATCCAAATTAAGATAGACTAGGAAGAAAGATTATCTATTCGCTTCTGAAATAACAGGCTTTGAAAACCACATGTACAATACAGCACAGTTAGACCATCTGATATAGCACAGGAGGCTGAACCATCTTATTGGGAAATACAAAGGAGGAGGGACAGGGGACAGTTGCAAGCAGACACTAGTGACTGGAACATGAAGTGTGAGAAGAATTGATATAGGAAAACTGGACTTTGTTAAGGAACAAATGAAACACGTAAATATTGACATAGAAGGCACTGGCAAAATAAGATGGATCGGCATGGGACATTTTCAACCCAACAATCACATCTATGCTGGAAATGAAAAGGTGAGGAAAAATGAGGTCACATTCATAGTTAAAAGACATCTTCTAAATTCATTTTGAAATGTTGTGAGTGACAGGATATCCATACACATACAAAGAAGACCTTTTAATACCACTATCATTCAAATATGTGCACCAATAATCAAGGCCAAAAAGGAGGAAATAAATGAGTCAGAAATTGATCAAACATGCAATTAAGATGCATTAGTAATAATTTTGGAATACCAAAGTTGGGAACACAAAAGTATCAGCAGTCAGAAAACATGGACTTCGTGACAGAAAATAGGCTGGAGATAGAATGGTAGAATTTTGTACAATCAAAGATTTATTCATTGCAAATACCTTTTATAAGAAACAGAAAGGGTGAGCACACATGTGGACCTCACCTGATGGTCGTCACAGGAAACAAATTGATTATATTGTGGAAAGAATCATTGGAGAATTATTATTAGTCAAGTTTAATACTGGGTAGGATCTCTGATTCTTCTAAGTTTGATTTGACAAAATGACACTTGGTGCAATCAATGTGTGTCTTCTCATTTTCTTGCTGTAATGAAATAAAGTAATATGAGTGTTCATCCATATGTTTGTCTTCAGTTAAAATGTTTTCTGCATATTTTTGGATACTTTATTAATCAGGTTTAGTATACTTCCTGAATAATGGAAGGGTGTTAAAATTATTTCTGATTGTTGCCATCTGCACGTATATGCTGTTTTATCCTAGGATTTTATTTATATCTTATAAAAACACTAAATGATATTGCTACTATTTTTTACAATAATATATTTCAGATTTGTCTATATGGTTACCAGTTTCTTTGCTTTAGATGATTCTTTATCTTTCTGAAATGCATCATTGAGAAGGTGATTTTCTGAGAGTCTGTAGTTGTAAGTTTCACAGTTTAAGTTTAGCATAAAATGTCCTTATTTTACTCTTGTTCTTCTTGAAAGACAGTCTTATTAAGGATATAATCCTAACATTAATTTCATTCAAGAATTCAATTTTATATTTTATTTTAATGTCTACAATAATTCTGAACATTTTTATTTCATTCTAGTATTCTTTCTTTTAACAGTGTCTGTAATTTTCTATGAAGTTACTTTAAAGATCTTTATGTCTTTGGACTTCAGCAATTTCACTTTGTTATTTCTGTTTTAATTTTCTTGCTTGTAAAACACTGATTTTTCTGTTTCTGCAAATTGCCTTGTTTTATAAAATGTAGCCAATTCCTTAGCCATTCTCTCTTCAAATCACAAATATCCTCTATTTTTTTAATATTGGTTCATTTATGAAACATCAGCAAGACTTCTGTTAGGCCATTTCACATGTTTTAATTCATTTTAGGGCTTCTTATCTATCTTTTTTTCTGGTCCTTTATAATGGAGAAACTCATTAAATGTATTTTCCAATATATTAGTTATCTTTTCATCTCTGTCTAATTATAGTTAAAATCTAATTTTATTCTTTGAAGTAATATGTGTTTGTAAGTCATGGTAGCTTTTTGATAGTCTCTTATGCATGCCCATTTATTCAATTTTTTGTTTCATTAACTATTACATATGGAGTTATTGCATAAAATGAATATGATCATTCCCTTATTTAAAGTAGTGAGATGAGTGAGGATCAAAACATTTTTATCCTCTTCTGACTCTTGTCTTATGGTGCCTTATTTATGTGTTTAACGTTTATTTTGAACTCATTAGTTTTTGGGACACCCTTAGGGTTCCACTTTGAAATACTTTATCCAGAAGGAAATGCTACTGTTTCTGCTGTGGACCTGAGGGTATTGACAAGTAGGACACACTTTGGTTTACTTGTAGATTAGAGATTTCTTTGTGCCTGTGAATCAGAAGATTTATGATAATAAATTATAACTTCTTAAGGGGAAATTGTTATCAGTTATACTGTTGTTTGTTGTGTACCGTGGAGAACCAAACCCTAGCTGATTCTCCAGTGAGTTTCAGAGGCAATTAATTGCACAGGAGGAGGTTGCCCATCTTTCTCCTGCAGAGCAGCTGGAGGATTTGAATTGCTTGCCTTTGGGATTGCAGTGCAGTTTCCTGCCACTAAGCTGCAAGAACTCCCTGAATTACACTATATTATTTTCTTTTCCCAATACAGCCATAGCAGAGGGAGATAGCTTTCCTTATAGCTTTCCATTACTTCCCATTTACAATTTTACTATACTTCTCTCTTTTATTAATGCAGATTCCTGTACTCCTGTGGCAATCCAATGGCATTTATGTACTCATTTACATTATATAAAATAAAACACATAGGATTATGGAGGATTGACATCATATAGAAATATTGACATATTTAAAAAATGCATGTTGTAGTAATCTGTTGTTGTTGTTAGGTGCCATTGAGTCGAGAATAACTCAAAGCAACCCTTTGAACAAGAGATCTGAACTCTGCTCTATCTTGTGTCATCCTCACATTTCTTGACGCACAAGAGCTCATTGCAGCAGACATCGTGTCAACCCAAGTGGTTGAGGGTCTTTCTCTCCTTTGCCGAGCCTCCACCCTTCCCAGCATCATGGCCTTTCCAAGAAACAGCCCCTCCTAGCAACATGCCCAAAGTATGAAAGTAAAAAACTCATCATTCTTGTCTCCAAAGAGCATTCTGGCGGCACCCTCTCCAACACATATCTGTTTGTTCTGTTGGCTGTCCATGGGATGGTCAGTGTTTCTCCCCAACACCACAGGTATCAATTCTTTTTCTGTCACCTTTATTCATTGTTCAGATCTCAGATGCATAGCAAGTAATCAGAAAGACTATAGCCTAAATCAGATGCACCTTGGTTTTCAAACTGACACCACTACTCTTCAATTATTTGGAAAGGTACCTAACTGCAGATTTTCCCAGTGCAATGCATCTATATGCTTTTTTATTAATATGTGGACTAATATGGTGATTTATCTAATTATTCCCTTTATTCTAAAACAATAACAATGACCGTAAATCTTAAGAGATTGTAACACTTTAATATACACAGAGAAATGTCTGCTTTCTAGACACATAGACATAGTTATTTTTCACATTACTGTAATTTGTGGATTATATTTTCTAGTGGAGATATATAAGGCATTTTAATTAGGATATAAAGAATATTTTTTTTTCTCCATGCACCTCCCTTGATTCCTTGAGTTCTCTCTGTGAACATCTTGAAAGTTCACAGACTCTAGGTTATGAATCTCTGGAAAGGACTAATATTCTGTTCCCTTAATGATAATCTCAAAACCAACCAGTTGCCATCAAATCAGTTACAACTCATGATGCTCCTACATGAGTCAGAGAAGCTGTATTCCGTAGGAGCACAGTTGATAACTGGTTTCTTGGACATGGATCTCCAGCTGAGGGTTTTTTTTTTCACAAGACCACACCCTTTTAATTTGTAGTTGGGCATGTTAACAGTTTGTATACACAGGGGCTTTCTCAAAGCTCTTTTGTTGTTAGGTGCCATGAATCAGTTCTGACTTCCAGTGATCCTGTACAACAGAACGGAACAGAACAGAAGAGAACAGAAGAGAACATGACACATTCTTGTGCCTTGATCACAGTTGCCACTCTATCTAGCTTTTTGTTTCAGCTGTCATGTTTATCCATTTTGTTGAGGGGCTTGCTCTTAATCAAATGACTTTCTACTCTACTCTTTGATGATGTTTTTTTCCAAGGGCTTGGCCCTTCTTAAAATATGTTCAATGTATGTAAGACTCCACTTGCCATCCTTGTTTCTAATCAGCATACTGGATATATTTCTTCCAAGAGAATTTTGTGTTCTTTTGACAGTTCATAGTATAGTCATTTTATAGTTCATAGAATAGTTATTTTTATAGTTCATATTATAGTCATAATATAGTTCATAGTTCATCAGTCCTATACTTTCTTTGAATGCAACAATGGGCTTACATATATCAGAGATGTGAAGGATGGCACAGGATAGGACAGTGTTCAGATCTTTTGTTCACAAAGTTGGTAAGAGTTCTGTCGACTCAACATCACCTAACAACAACAATAACAACAACCATACAACAACACTTTGGTTATTTATTTTTATTTTAATGACCATTTACAAAATTTTGGATTTCCATTCATTCATTGTCGCACTTTTTCCCTGCCTGCCCCTCCCCACACCCCAGCCCCAGTTTGTTCTTCTCCTTGAAAAGTAAAAGAAAAATTCCTTCATTGGTATACAATCTCCCTCCCTGCCTCCCTGAGTACACTCCACTATACAACCTTTATTCTGGACTGTTGTCATAACCATAATACCCAATCATATATCATTTTTAAACTGTTTTCTCCCTCATCTGTTTCAATGCAGTATACATAATTTATCCAACTTTTCTCAGTCTCATCCCAACCCTGATGTCAGTCCTGTTCTACAACAGTGGCACTATGCAGTATTAAAATAACACTTTAACAGCATCTATTCTTAAGTCTTCTTAAGTTTTGTCTAATTTTTAGTATGCATATGCAAAAACTATACTTTCTTGGGTCTTCCTCATTCATTGCCCAATTTTCACATGCATCTGAGGGGATTGAAAACACCATGGCTTTCAAAATTACATCCTTGCTTTTTAATGCTTTAAAGAGCTCCTTAGCAGCAAATTTGCTGAATGCAATACATTATACTTGACTGCTGCGACCGTGAGTGTTGATTGTGGATCGAAATAAAATGAAATTTTTGACCACCGTAATCTTTTCTCTATGTATCATGATAATGCTTATTGGTCCAGTTAAAAGGATTTTTTAAATATATGTGTGATTCATAGGGAAGGCTATAATATATTCTCTTTGTCAATAATTGTTTCAAGTTGCCATTATTTTCAGCTAGCAGTTGTACATGGCAAATTCTTACTGATCCTTCTTTCAATATTGTTGTCATATTCTTCCTCATATATTCCAGTTTATAGGAGTACTTGCTCAGCTACAGATATAAATACTTGGGCCAGGAGGTAGTCATCAGAACAGAGAAAGGAAACACAGTATAGCTCAAAATTGGGAAAGATGTATGTCAGGCATATGTCCTATCTCTGCATCTTTTCAGTCTATATGCAGAACAGATCATGTGGGAGTCTGGGCTCTCTGAGGAGAAATGTGGCATAAGGATTGGAGAAGTCCCATCAACAATCTGTGTTAAGCAGATGACACAACTTTACTTGCTGAAACTGAGGAGGACCTGAAGCACTTGCTTCAGAAGTTCAAGGACTGCAGCCTTAAGTATGGATTGAAGCTTAAAGTGAAAAAAAAAATAACCAAAGATTTTTCACTACTGGGCCAATTGGGAGCATCATGATAGATGGTGGAGACTGAGATTGTAAACAGCTTCAGCTTGCTTGGCCCTACAATCTAAACTCTCGGTACCAGTAGACAGTAAATTAAAAGATGACTTTTACTGGAAAAGTCTGCTGTCAGAAGCCTCTCCAAAGTACTAAAGAGCAATGATGTCAATCTGGAGATTAAGATGCATCTGATCCAGGCCATTGTCTTTGCCATTGCTTGCTATGCATCAGAAAGCTGGACAATAACTAGGGATGACAGAAGGAGAATTGATGCCTTTGAGCTGTGGTGCTGGTGAAAAGTATTGAATATATCATGGACTGCTAGGGGAACAAATAGGTTCATCCTAGAGAGGGTGAAACCAGGCTGCTCTTTGGAGTCTCAGATTCTGAAGCTTCACATGACATACTTTGAGCATGTTGCAAGAGGGATCAGTCCTTGGAGAGGGACATCATGCTTGGAAGGTAGAGGTACAGCACAAGAAAGGAAGACCCTCGATGAGATGGATTGGTTCAGTCACTGCAGTGTTGAGGGTAGGCGTATCAGAGACAATATTATTGGCATACGATAGAGCAACGTTTAGGAATATTGTCACTATGAATTGCAAGTGACTAGAAGGCACATAACAACAGCAACAACAATAGATATAAAAAGTATGATGAAAGGATACAACCCTGATGTGCACTTTTCATGACTTAAAATCAAGTAGCAAGTTCTACCCAAAGCTAGAAGAGGGGAGAGGACTTTTACAGACTCTTGGAGCTGTGAGCCACCAGAATTTGGGCTAAAGTAAGGAGTATCACCAATATTCAGGACCCAGCCAAGACATTGCTTTTGCCTAGGGAATCATACTTCATTGCCAGCTATGCACATAAACTAGAAAGACCTGGAAACCAGCAGCTATAGGAGTACAGTCTTAGAACAGAAGTTTTGAGACAAAGTCCTTCTTCCTGAACTGAGAGTGGTGAAGAGAGTTGAGGAATCTTACTGCACAACTCTACAGAACAAGAGACTTTATGAGAGAGAGCTGCAAGAAAACAAACAAACAAACAAACAAACAAACAAAAGCAAACAAAGAACAAGTCATCCATCCCAGAGAACTTAGTTGCAGGACCAGAGAGAAAAGAAGAGAGCAAGTTGCCCCCAAGTCCCAGACAATTTTACCATAGGAATAGGTAGGAAGAACTCCAGGCAACGAGAGTTGTCTCCCACTTCCCTACTAGTATATTGAGCTCTCCAAACGAAGCAAATCTCCTCTTGAGTCCAGGGATCAGAGAGAAAGTCAGGCAGGGTTTGCTGTCCCTCACTCCTCTTGATCAGTAAGCTCTGGACCCAAGATCATCAGATTAAGGTCCTGCAAGGAGGGCCCCAGGCCAGAAAGGTTTTAACACAGCAATGACATGGATGAAGCAGACTACCTCACAACCCACAAAAAACGAAAACAAGATGTCACTCCAAAAAAATAGA
>NW_006399995.1:1867034-1870424 GCF_000299155.1 Elephantulus edwardii
CCTATATTCCAGTGAAATGATCTTTCTTTTCTCTAACTTTCTACCTGTCTCTTTTCTCTCTCTCCTTTTCGATTCCAAGGGCCTTGAGGGCATCGTCCTATTTACATTCTGTCTTTGTCATCTTCCTTTTCAGTATACTACCTGGCTAATTGCTTCCTCTGCCTTGGAACCACGGATTCTGCCTTCAAGGGCCCCGTAGCACAAGCTGGCACATCCTTTTCAAAACAACATTGACAAATAGAAATAGTTTTTCTATTTCAGCCTTCATTAGTTAATGCTGCTTTAAAAAGAAGTGCCAACATGCTGTACTCGCATATATACCACCATAAAAACAAGACAAAGTCATCTACACATACCAAAATCTATCCCAAGATGAGCCCTGGACTGCCTGTGAGGGAGATACACAAGAGAAGTAAAAATATTTGCAGATTTTATCTCCTCGCGGTTATGGGTATTTATGTTTTTCTACTCTAATTTCTCACCAGCAGTGACTCTAGTTAGCTGTGAATTCCCTAGCTTTAAATTAGTGATGGTGCAGCTGTGGACCTTTGGGAACAACTCTAAACTACTCCATATTTTAACTGACCTGTCAGGCATTGCCAGCAGCTGCAAATTAATCCGATTCCCCTCATGCTGCCCTCCTCATTGACCAGGATTTACTGGCTGTGGCTGCTGTGTGTTAACACACTTCTTGGAGTTGGGACTGTCCAGGAGATGGTTATTTATTTTCAGGAGTTGGCCCTCTCTAGCAGCCCATCAGTCTCCATGTCAGCACAGCCTGTCCACCAGCTGCTGCTGCTGCTGTGGGCATCTTGCCAATGTTGCACTGCCGGCCGAGCAGCTTTTCCTGCTTCCAATAATTCCCCTTCCCCTTCCCTGCCATGTGTATTTCCATGATAAATCACCCAGGAAAGATTTTCAATGCGTTTTGACAGGATGAAACTGCGTGATTCTGCTTGATCTCATTAAGAGCCCCAGAGTCAAATCCCTTCCAAGCTTGCAGCCCAGCCTTGCAAACTGAACATGGCTTGTCTTTCTAGCTAAGAGAGAAAGATGTGTAGGTCTTCCTGGACATTCTACTGACTTTCTACCCTTGACCCTAAACACAGAGGGATATTTTCAGAATGCTGTCATTTGCAAAGTCTCAAATGTGTAAGATTCACAAAGGCATTGCAGTAAGGTTTCAGCAGCAAGGATTCTAAAGACTAGACTAGCCCTCATTCATTCATTCATTACAGAAACATGTGACTGCTAAATGTATGAAGGCACTATGTAGTAATTCAGAAATAAGGCAAAACCCATCCCACAACCCCACATTATTTACCATTGCAAAAACATGGAAACAGCCCAAATATCCATCCAACCACAGTCAAATGGACTTAGAAATTGTGATACATTCACATGATGGAATGCTACACAGCACTTAGGAGCAACAATTGTTAAAATTCTACATAATTTGGGAGGGACTGTAGAGCATTATGCTGAATAAACTAACTCAGTCTCATAAGAACCACTCTGCATAAGACCATTATTGTAAAGATAGATAACAAGGGGTACAGTAAAATGTGTATGAAGATTCAAGGTGGGGAGTGTGAGAACAGAGGGGTGAGGATGGGCATGGGGAAAATCATAAGGTCACACAATTTCATAGATGGAAGGAGGACTGGACAAAGGAAATGACAAAGATCTTTTGGGGATCTAGAAAGGATAATGGTGGGCATGGTTCAGTGATGATTAATTTTATAAAACATAATGAATGGGAATGATTCCATGAAACACAATGTGAATGAAGAATAGTGTAAACACAATGTACATGAACTTTGTTAGCAAACTAATATAAAATTTAAAAAAGTAATTTAAGAGGAATAAAAAAATCCCAACATGTCCCCACCATAGCTCAACGTATAAATGGAAAGAGTTATATACAAATAGATATTCTAGAGAGAGCTGTAGGGTATATATGACAAACACTGAGTATTACAATAAGAATGGGCACCAAAACCCATTGGGGAGTGGTGGTGGTCGTGAGAATGATGTGGTTTTAAAAACAATGCCTAGGGGAGCTCTGGTGGCCTAGTGGCAAGGAGCTGCAACTACAACCCCAGAGGCGAACTGTTCGAATCCACCAGATGCCCTGCCGGGGAAGGAGGGTCAATCTCCTCCTGTACCAGTCAGATCTGATTTGATAGTGCATGCACACAAAAATAATAAAAAATTTAAAAAAACCACAAAAAAACTCCAAAACAATGCCTAGACTGGGTTTGGGGATTTTAATTTTTTCTATAATTTTATTTTAGTATTGTTTTAAACATTTTATTGTTCTTTAAGGGGAGACTTAATAGCACAAACTGATTTTCCATTCAACAATTTGTTCAAATTTTTTTTGTGACCTTAATTACAATTTCTACAATGTAAGAGCACTCATTCCACTTTCCCTTTGTGTTTGCCATTTGATTCATCCTTATCATAATTTTCTGCCTTCTGAACTTAAACCCTGAGCAAACACTGCCTTTTGATCTTGTAGGATTTATTGTCCCAAGGTGTGCACTTGTCTTTAATATTATTGCTCACCATATAGGCCTGTCTATGGTTTGCCTGCATGAGCACAACTAAGTGTTCTGGGATTCCCAGTCCTTTCAATGTTGGCCATAGTTTGTTATGAGCTACTTAGTCAAATACTTTTGCATAGTCATAAGGCCCAAACAGACATTCTTCTGGTATTCTTTGCTTTCAGCCAGTGTCTATCAGACATCAGCAATAATATCCCTGGTGCTATTGTCTCTTCTAAATCCAGCCTGAATTTTTAAGAATTCTCTGTCAGTATATGGTTCTAGCCATTTAAAAAATTATCTTCTTCAATATTTTGCTTATATATGATATTAATGATATTGTTTGATAATATCCAAATTCTGTTGGTTCACCTTTCTTAGGAATAGCAACAAATTCTTCCAGTCAATTGACCAGGTTGACCAAATTCCTGGTGCAGACTGGTAAGCATGTTCTGGGTTGCATCTATCATTTGAAATATGTCAATTGGTATCTCATTGATTCCTGAGGGCTTAGTTCTTGCTAATGCATTCAGTGAAGCATGGATTTCTTTTTTCATCACCATTGGCTTCTCCTCCTCTTCTTCCCTCCTCCTCCTCCTCTTCCTCCTCCACCTCTCCTTTTTTCCATTGTCTCTTGATCATATGGTACATCCTGAAATATTTCAGTGTTGGCCAATCTTTGGTACAGTGATTCAGTATATTCCCTCCAACTTTTTTTAATGTTTCTTGTATCATTCAAGGTTTTACCCATTGTAATTGTTGTTATGTGCCATCAAGTTGCTTGCGACTCATAGTGACCCTATGTGCAAGAGCCCTAAACGTCATTCTATCCTGTGCCAAC
>NW_006399995.1:1872189-1882708 GCF_000299155.1 Elephantulus edwardii
AAATTTTCTGTTCAGCTCTTTGATTTCTTGGTTTCTTTCTTTAGCTTTGGCTTCTCAGCACTCTAATACAATACTCAGAGTATTATCTGACATCCATCTTGGTCTTTTCTTCGTCAGCCTTTGTAATCATCTTTTGCATTCTTCAGGGACTATTTTCTTGATATCCTCCCAGAGATCATTTGGTCTACACTCAGTGGTGCTAAATGCCTCAAACCTGTTCCTGAGACATTTACCCATGGCATCTCTAAATACTGCAACTGGAGGATTTAATTTTTTTTCAGTTCTTTCAACTTGAGAATACCAAGTGAGTTCTCATTTTATTCTCTGACTCCAGCTTTCTGCACAGTCTGTTATAATACTATTGTTTTGTCTTCTTAAGCTACCCTTTGAAATATTCTGTTGATCTTTTTCTTCAGCATGTTTTCTCTTTGTTTTGGCTTCTTCATGCTCTAGTGCAATTTTAAGTCTCTTCTGAAATCTATTTTTATTTTTCCGTTTTCCTCTCTTCTTAATAACTTTTGCTCTCTTTCTGGGTGATATCCATAATGTCATCCCACAACTCATCTGGTCATTGGTCACTGGTGTTCAATGCCTCAGACCTATTCTTAAGATACATTTTAAACTGAGCACAACTTAATTGTGCTCATGAAAAACCTATACCTAGATCAAGAGGCTTTTGTCTGAACAGAGCAAGAGAGCACTACATAGTTTAAGATTAGGAAAGGTGTGTATCAGAGTTGTATCTTCTCTACACACCTATTCAATCTATATGCTGAGCAAATCATTTGAGAAGCTGGACTCTATGAAGAAGAATGTAGCATCAAGATCAGAGGGATACTCCAACAACCTGCATTACGCAGATGGTACATCCTCATATGCTGAAAGTGAGGAGGACTTGAAGCATTTATTACAGAGGATTAAAAACTATATGTCCTTCAATATAGATTACATCTCAACATCAAGAAACAAAATTTCTCCCCACTGGGCCAGTAGACAACATCATGAGAGATGTAGAAAAAAATTGAACCTGTCAACAATTTCATCTTTAACATACTTCGTACCAGTAGTCAGGATATAGGAGATATACTGCATTGGGAAATCTGCAGTCAAATTACTGAGGAGCAATAATACCAGTTTGAAGACTAAGGTGGGTCCAATTCAGGCCATGGTCTTTTCAATTGCTTGCTATTCATCTGAGAGCTGACAATCGAGAAGGATAACTGAAGAAGCATTGGTGCCTTTGAACTGTGGTATTGGAGAACAATACTGAATATCCCATGAACTTTCAAGAGAACAAAGCAGATATGTTTTAGAGAAAGTACAGCTGGAGTGTTTCTTGTAGGCAATGATGACAAAGCTTTGTCTCACATCCTTTGGGCAAATTGTTAAGAGAGGCTAGTCCTTAGATAGGGACATCGTGCTTGAAAGTGGAGGCTTGATGTTAGAGAGGAAGACCCTTAGCCAGATGGATTGACAACCTAACTGCTACAATGGCAATGGGCTTGAGTGTGTCAGAAATTATGGGAATGGCACAAAATAGAACAGGATTCAAATCTGTTGTTCATAGCGTGGCTATGAATCATACTCACCTCGATGGTACCTAACAACAACAATAGCATTGTTTGACTGAAAGTCAAGTCAGAGGGTTGAATTTCATGTTCAAACCATAAAGGATCGCTAAAGGCTAGAGTCTTGAGAAATCTACCAGTCTCTTATGAGATCAGTAAACCTGAACTTTTTTGAACTTTTTTTTTCACATTTTTCCTTTACTCCATCCAGGGCCTTCTGCTAGAAACCCTTTTCAAAGTGGTCAGAAGCGATAGCTGAGGATCATTTGGTTCTTCCAGTCTCAGAGTAGAAGAATTTTAAGGGGTAAGCAGAAATGAACTGTGTGAACTTGAGTGGTCTTAGTGGGATGACTCAGTCAGAGAGACAGCCATTAGCAAAGGTGTTACTGTCAACACTAGCAGGAATTTTCTCATTGACTGGAATTCTTATGCTTTTTTCTTTTATTTTTTTTTTCCATTTCCTGATGGATGTCAATGAAATACCTACATCTGGCCTGCACATGAGTCCATGCATGTTGGAGCATCTTCCGCAAGTGCTTGTGACTGTCCTTGGCCTATCCTTGCTTTTGGTGTCACTACTGTACACTTGGTGGTGACTCAGTACTGGAATTCTCGCCTTCTACTCTCCATGAAGGATCTGCATGTCATGCAGTCACCAGCTGTCAGTTAGTTGGAATGGAAGTGTTGTGGCAATGCTGAACATGTTTCGGTGGTACTTTCAGACTAAGACACATTAGGAAGAAAAGGCCTGGTGATCTACTTCCAAAAGCCAGCTAATGAAAGCTGATGGGATTACAGTGGTCCAGTCCACAACTGATCATGGAGATAAGCAGAAGCCAGCAATGGTTGTCTTGTGCGATGTTTTGAGTTTATCTGAAGGCTCCTAACAACAACTCTCCTCTTAACACTGACAACTGATAAAAATTTTGACTGACCAATGAGTCTAAAGACAAACGTACATCTTTTTAATATTTTTTTTTCAGAAACAATCTATCAGTGCCTTTGTGCAGATTGATAAGGAGTTTAAGGCTGAGTTTGTGTCATTTCCATCTCTTTAATATCAGCTGCCTTATACATAAGAGGGGTTCAGTACATACTGGGTGAGAGAATGAACCAACCAGTAGGCATTCTTATTTTATTTCTCTTTGTATTTTCTCTCTTCGAAGAGCAGAGAACTATGGTGTTCATGCCATTTTAATGAAAATTCAGCTTATTTTCCCAGTAGGAAGGAGCCTGTAGGATTGAAGGCAACTTACTCCTGGCCATTCAGAAAGGAGAAGGGCTCTAAAGTCAATGCAGGAACTGGGGTCACAGAAGCTTCAGTCTGGAAAGTGAAGTGGGAATGAAGATGGAGACAGCTTTGTCTTTATTTTGTCCGCAGTAGCTCCTATTTGGGACTCGTTGCCTTGGCTAGACAGGCAGACACTTTTATTCTGCATATGAGAGAGGCAGGCATGCTTTTTCCAAGGCAATTATCTTAAAAAGAGTGCATTTCCTTGGCTCTGCTGAAATGCCAGAAAGGATTATGAAGTCTCTAAAGATCAGGGAAAAAAGCCGGAGTGGTAAATGACATTTTATTCATTAGCATGGATATCCGAACATTCTGCGCTGCTGGGAATGTTTGTCCTTTGTACACTGGGATGGGCCTCAGGGGATAACATTAGTCATAATAACAGCAATAAAGCCACCTTACATTTGCATGGCACTTTACAGGTGAAACATGCTTTTATGTATGTAATCCAAATTACAGAACAAACTTCTAATGGGGGAAGGCGAAAGGAGGAGGTTTTGAAAGGAAGATTATCAATCAGCCAAACCTTCATTCCTGGAGTCTGACTTGGGCATGCAGTAGTTAGCTTAAAGAGTTTACAGTAGAGCTTCATAATTAGGAGGATGAATTTTCTGGACTCCCTATCACTCTGTGCTCCAGTTGCCACCACAAAGAGAGAACTGAACTTCAAGGTTTTTTTCAGAAAACCCTTTGATTTTCCAGCCAATTCAGTGTTCCGTTACTTTTTACAGCTTTGTCTGCTTGTGGCTTTTCAACTTCGAGAGACTTCATGTTGAAGAGCAGAGCTTAGTCCATGACTGTTTGGGGGGATGCCTCTTAATTCCTCTTAATCATAAGTCTAGATGTCTCTGTCACTGGGACAGGTCTATAGCACAGTGGCCACTTCATGGGGCAGTGTCTTGCTTTCCCCCCCAACTTTGTCACTAGGATCGTCACTTATTTTGATGTTATTGGTAGTCTTCATATGATACCTACTGCCTAAATAACCATCATTGCTGCCATTTTATGCTTCCTTTACTGACTGCGGTATGCAGGCAATTAGACTACTGATTCTCATACACAGTTTTTATTCTTTTTAGGGCTTTCTTTCCCTAGGCCCATAGAAACAAACAAATAGCATCTCATGATGGCTCTCCCACTTGCTACTGGATTTGGCTCTCATTTTCGCAGCTAATTGTCCTTCCAGAAGTGTACCGCTTTTCCCCCAAACAGCTCACACTCAATGGAGACAATATAGTTGAGCCCAGGAGATTTTTTGCAAATCTGTACATTGTCATTGAGGTGGCTGACTCAGTGACACCAAAGAACAGAGAAGAGTTGCCCTATATGATCCTAAGGCTGGAAATCTTTGCAGAAGCTGACTGCAACATCTTTTTCCTTTTGAGTGGCTGGTGGGTTCAAATGGCTGATCTTTTAAGTTAGGATGTGAGCACTTTAACCACTGTACCACCACAACTCATTCATTATAAGGATATATGGTTAAATTCTCACTCGGTGGTCTCACCAGTAGAAGAGAATAATAATAATAATTTCCTACAAAAGGCCACTGTACTGTTAAAGTCTGCAGTTAGGTACTCTCCAAATTATTGAGGAATAATGATGTCAGTTTGAGGACTAAGGTGCATCTGATTCAGACCATGGTCTTTCTGACCACTTGCTGTACATTTGAGGACTAGACAGTGAATAAGGGTGACAGAAGAAGAATTGATGCCTTTGAGCTGTGGTGTTGGAGAAGACTACTTGAACATCCCATGGAAAAAGAACAAAAATTTATGTTTTGAAGAAGGTGCAGCCAGAGTGCTCTTTGGAGGCAAAGATAATAAAGCTTTGCCTCACATATTTTGGGCATGTTACTAGGACGGGCTGTTTCTTTGAGTGGGACGTGATGCTCAGAAAGGCAGAGGGTCAGCAAAAGAGAGGAAGACCCTCTACCAGGTGGATTGACACAGTGACTGCCCCAATGGGCTTTAATGTGTCAGGAAGTATGAGGATGTCACAGGATAAGATGGGACTCAAATTTGTTGTTCTTAAGATTCCTATGGGTTGTACTCAACTCAATGACCTTTAACAACAACATCAAAGACCAATAAGACATTGGTGGTTTAGTGGCAGAATTTAGGAGATCTGGATGTCTGTGCATCTCATGCATAACTATCATCCACCTATATGTTGCAAACTGAGGGTGACTAGAAAAAAGGTCAGGTAATTGTCTTCTCAATATCAGCAAGTGGAACCTCATGTATCAGAGTGGTCTGAGTTGCAACCATGACCGGAATAGCACAGCACTGGCAGCATTTCTTATGTTGTACATGGGATCATCCTGTGTTGGGCATCTAGTGGGTGGCAGCTAACAACAAACAAAAGGCCAAATGCATTACTGATTTGAATTCTCACACCTACTCTTTGTGAATATTATCCCTATATTATAGTTAATGTATATATATGTCTCTCTCTCTCTCTGTATTTTATACTTGGAAATGTGAAATATTTTCCCCAAAGTTATATTGATGGCAAGAGCCAGAGCTGGATTTCATGCTCAGACCATTCTGGCCTCAGCTCTTTCCGCTGCTGCAGGATGCTGGTGGACACTGATCTGTGTCCTCAACTGACACGTGAGGGAATGAGAACTGAAAACCCAATCAGGAACCTCAGAAGCAAGGGGAGAGGTAGGACAGCAACTGAAGTGGCATTCTGAAAGCAATGTCCTTAGGTTGAAAATATAATTTCTAGTTTGTTCTATTCATCTGCTTTCTCAGACCTGCCATTTCTGAACTCACTCCTAGATAGCTTCCCGATTGGTATACACTGGATAGTTTCATCTCTACCAAGATATCCCAGTTTATCGATTTCATACAGACCCAGGACCTCTTTGACTCAAAGGGTTTTTCAGATATAGCATCTGATCAAATAAGTGTTACTTCTTACTCACTGTCTATAGACTAGATGTGAAATCACTGCAAAGCAGTGCGATTTTTATCTCTAACAGACCATTATCTTTACTTCTCTTTCTATCCTTTCCTTTGTCCTCTCTGCTCCTTCACCTTTGTCTCTCCATCTCACCTCAGGAAGCTGAGCAGTGCTCCTCACACTTTAATGTAAAAGCCTAAAGATTTTGCAAAAATGCCGATTCTGATTCAGGAAGTCTGGGGTAGGGCCCAACCCTCTCAGGGGTTAGTGATATGACTGGCTTGGGTGAGAATTACATCTGAAGACTGAGCATATGTGGGTAGTGAGTCTTAAAGCCTGTTTCGTAGACTGACCTGCTTGTAGACTGATTTTTTTGAGGTCAAGGAGACCTGTTATTAAGCTGATATTAGTTTAGGGTGACCCAAAGTTATTAACACTGGGGAACCAAACAACAATTTGCCACATTCTCCTCCCAGCATTAAGCTGTAATGTGACCAGGCTCAGGCCCAGCGCTTGCTTTATCCCTTGTGGTCCCACTAGTCTACTTGCATGCTACACTGTTTATTGCTTCTGAATTCTTAACAAGCATTCCCAAGGTGGTGAGGGAGTGGCTGATATTAGAAATCTTTTCTGGTTTTCTCTCTGGCTGGTTTCTAAGCACTTTCCTCTAGTTTTTAGGAACAAGAGGGCAATGCCTACACAACAATTCCAAAATATTCCAGAACTAAAATAAAAGAGGTGTCATAAGCATTGAGCTGCTCTGAGTGTTTTTTTTTGTGGATGTTTTTGTTTGTTTTTTTGCTTTTGATTAGTTGTTTTGTTTTGTTTTCTCTTTTAACTTCTTTTTTTTTGCAGTTTATTCTCATTAAAGAAATAACATGACTGTGCCTAGAGAAGTTTGACTGGTATAACTAAGCCTTTGGCAGTACTTTGTGATGAGGTAACTCCACTCATAATTTAGATGACCCTATTGGAGGCTTTCAGAGGCTGTAAATTGAATGGGAGGAGATTGCTGCCTTTCTTTCTTAGAGTCACATCACTGGCACATTTAAACTGTTAGAGAGACATCACCTTTAGGTTAGCATCGCAACTCTCTACAGACTACACTACACCACAAGAGTTCTCCTTTTACCCTCCAATCACCAGTAATATCTCCAACATTCTAATGAGCAAGGATATCAGTTTGAAGACTAAGATACATCTGATCCAAGCCATGGTATTTTAAATTGCTTCCTAGCCATCAGAAAGTTGGATGAGAAATAAGGAAGACTGAAGAATAAATAATCAGTGTCTTTGAATTGTGGTGTGGTAAAGTGTATTGAATACACCGTGGGTTGCCAAAAGAACAAAGAAATCAGTCTTGAAAGTTTAGCCAGAGTGCTTCTGATGTGCAAGGATGGTGAAACTTTGTCTCACATAATTTGGTGATATTTTCAGGGGGAACCAATCTTTGGAGATATCATACATGTGAATATTATCCTGTCACAGAAAGTATTGTATTTTAGGATCTACCTTGAAATGTATTTCATTTTCTTTTTAGAAATTATGCTTTGAATGTTCCCTCTCCCTCTCATTACTAATAATTACAAATAAACTTTGTACTCCACACACTTAGAAGTGAAATAATATTTGTCCTTTTGTCACTGAGTTATTTCATTCAGTATATTTTCAAGGTTCATCAACCTGATAGCTTGCAGCAGGACAGTGCAGAAGAGGAAGGCCCTGAATGAAATGGATTGGCACAGCAAATTGGGTAATGGGGATTGATGCATCAGTCAGTGAAAGTGGCTCAGCGGAGGGCAGGGTTCAGAGCCATTGCACATAGAGTCGCTGTGAGTTGTGGGCAACTCAATAGCACATAACAACAACAATATTCCACTGCATGTGTATATCACATTTCTTTTATCCATTTTAAAGGTAATATTTTTATCTCCATCTTCCTTATCCCTGTAAGTAGCTCTCAGTTGATGGTGAATTTGAAAAAGAGAAAATAGGTGATAAATTATTGATTTCTTCCTCTGTTCCCAGAACCCAGCAAATGGTGCATGCTTTGAGGATCTTGAAAGATGTGAACTGCAGAACTATATTACTCTTTACCAACATGACATTTCGTAAGTGCGAATTCTTCTTCAGTCTACCTTATTCATTGTTGAACTTTTGTATGCATACAAAAATACTGAAAATACCATGGGTTGGATCAGATGCACCTTAGTCTTTAGACTGACATTCTTATTCTTTACCACTTTAAAAATGTTCTTGACAACAGATTTGCCCAATACACACAACTTTTGATTACTTTACTGTTGCTTCCATAGGCTTTGTTTTGTAGATCAAAGTAAAGTGAAACACTTGACAAATTTAGTCTTTTCTCCATTTATCACATTCTTGCCTATTGGTGAGGAATTTTGTTTTCTTGCAGTTGAGATGAAATCTATATTGAAGGCTATAGTTTTTCTCTTTTGTACTAAGTGCTTCAAGTCTTCTTCCCTTTCTATAAGCAAGGTTATGTTATTTACATAACTCAGGTTGTTGGTAAATCTTCCTCCAATCTTGATGCTATATTCGTCTTCATATAGTCCAGCTTCTTGAATGACTTGCCCAGCATACAGATTGAATAAATGGAGAAAGGATAGAAACCTGACATGACTTTCTTGATTTTAAGACATACAATTCTTCCTTATTCTATTTGAATGACTGCTTCTTGATCTGTATACATTTCATATGAGCACAAAAAAGTATTCTGGAATTCATATTCTTATTATTACCCATAATTAAGTATGTTCCACATCATTAAAGGTCTTCTTATAGTAAAACCAAACCAAACCAAACCAAACCAAACCAAACCAAACCAAACCAAACCAATCCAAAACCCCACACAACACAAGTAAATAGCCATCTGACATGAGCAAAAACCCACCTCATTCCACAGCCTTTCCTGAATCCAACTTGTATTTCTTGTACCCATATGTATGAGGTAATTGAAATATCCTTACTTTTGTCAAATACATCTTAATCCTAAAAAGGATATACTTTCTCTTTAGAAATGTTTTATTTGCATGACTTTTTCTTTAAACAGAAAGTTGAATGTTTAAATACAAGTAAAGGTCTCTATGTGTGGGGCTGATGGAATCTTAACAGATGTTCAGCTAAATGGGCAGCAGCAGATGACCCTGACTAATTCATGTACTGTTTGTCTTGTTATTGCAGAGAAAGCTAACAGAGGGATTCAGTTATTTAAAGAAACCTATTGAATAGGTTCCATGTAGAACTAACTAATGTGTGTAAAATTCATTGTTGTAAATTGTACAACTTTGGGAGACCTAAGTAGTCTGTTGACCTGTTGTTGTTATGTGCCGTTGAGTTTCTTGTAACTCATAGCGACCCTATGTACAAAAGCCCTAAACCTGCTTTGTCCTGTGCCAATCTCACTGTTTCTGATACACTCATCCTGATTACCCCAGGCACTGAATCAATCCACCTCATAGAGGGCCTTCCCCTCCTGCACTGTCCCTCCACCCTACCAAGCATGATGTCCCTCTCCAAGGACCGGTCCCTTCTTACAACATGTCCAAAGTATGTTAGATGAAGCCTCAGAATTCTTGCCTCCAAGGAGCAGCCTGGTTTAATCCTCTCTACGATGAATCTGTTTTCTTGGCAGTCCATGGTACATTCAATACTCTTCTCCAGCACCACAGCTCAAGGGCATCAATTCTCCTTTTATCCTCCCTAGTCATTGTCCAACTCTAATGGCCTTAAATTTTATATACTGCTCATACAGACAAAAGAAGTGGAAGAAGCCTGTAGTTTCTAAGAGCCACTTCTCCAGACCTATACATTTACAAAGTTTCATACAGGCATAGTTTTAATTATGCTTTAGTTTGTGTTGCCCTGAGAGGATGAGGTACAAGTAGTTTGTACTTTTTATTATTTGAGATGATCCTAGGAATTCAGTGTGAGGGAATAGGATAAGGAAGAGGGAAAAGCAGTACCAGGTGCAGGTGTGTTATGGAGTTTATTTTCACCACCAGCATAGGGTTACTATATGAATAGAAAACATGAAGAGCTAGCATTTTTGTCTGGTGAATTTGTTCTACTACTGTTGTAGTTAGGAAGCTTTGGTAGCCAACTTGTAAGAAGCTTCTCTGTAATTTACAAGGCACATGGTGCAAACTTACACGCTACTCTGTGGGAGAAGGATGGGCAATCTCCTCCTGTGTAATTGACTATCTCAGAAGACCTGCCAGCGGATCAACTATGGATCAGTTCTGACCCAATGATACACAACAACAACAACAACAAATGTTGTAATTGAATTATACTCACCTAAAATAGATATCAATTTGACTAGGTCATAGTTCCTAGTATTATGTACTTGTACTCTGTTTGTGAATCCTAATCTGTATTATGTTAATTAGACATAATTAGTGGACATTATGTTAACAAGACAGGATTCGATCTTTAGGTTATGGTTTTCCCCTATTATAATCTTATGGAAAGATTAAATTAATTGTCTTTGAATGAATGTTTACAAATACTATTGGGAGTTTTTCTTTTGTTTTACCCCCCTACTAGTTTATTTATAAAATTAGAATATGAATTCAACCTACAACAAGGAGAAGATAAAGTAGATGAATGGGATCTTCTAAGAATCAAATCCCTATGCACACCCAAAAACTTCTCCAACAGGGTAAAAAGGGAAGCCACCTACTGGGAAAAAGTATTTGGTAATAACATACCAGATAAGGGACTTATA
>NW_006399995.1:1883955-1884533 GCF_000299155.1 Elephantulus edwardii
AGGACTGACCTTGGGGTTGGGGAAAGACTGAGGAAGATGGGTTCAATAATGTATATTGCATTGAAACAGATGAGGGAGGAAACTGTTTAAAAGGGATATGTGATTAGGTATTTTTGTTTCATGACAAGAGTCTAGAGTGATGACTACATAGTGGAGTGGACCTAGGGGAGGGTTTGTAAAATAATGATAGAATTTTTCTTTTACTTTTCCAAGAGGGTAGTGTTCTGGGGAGGGGGGGAGGGCTGAGAGGGGAGAAATGTGCAACAATGAATAGATGAAAATCCAAAGCCTCTGAATTTTTACTGAAATTAATAATAAATTTCAATTCAAAAATTAAGTTAGAGTAAGGAAAGCAATGGATTTGTAATTGCTCATGCTAGTAACACTGTATCATGGCATTGAGGTGGAATAGTGGAACTATATCCACATTTACAATAATTTTTCTTACCAAAACCATTTATGGAAAATAGGAACTGCATTGGAACATGTATCTCTGCATTGAAAATGATCATGTTGTTAATATTTCTAGCCTTAAACTTAAAAGATTATATTGTTCAAAATTATTTGTTATGTATTTG
>NW_006399995.1:1885639-1886963 GCF_000299155.1 Elephantulus edwardii
AGAGAAAATAGTGCAACAATGAATGAATGGAAATCCAAAATCTCTGTAAATGTTCATTAAAATTAATAAAATTTAATAAAAAAGAATACAAATTCAAACAAATTTCAATTTCCCTCACCCCCCCATCCATCAAATTATACAATCCAATGATTAATTCTCCCTGCCCTGATGCATAGCAAGTAATTGTGAAGACCATGGCCTGGATCAGGTGCACCTTAGTCTCTAGACTGACATCTTTGCTTCTCAGTACTCTGGAAAGGTATCTAACAGGAGATTTTGACAGTGCAACTCATCTTTTGATTTCCTGGCTGCTGGTTCCAAGAGTATTGATTATGGAGCCAAGCAAGCTGTAACTTTTAACAATCTGAATTTCTTTTCCATCCATCATGGCGCTGCCAACTGGCTCAATGGTAGGAATCTTTATCTCCTCGATGTTGAGCTTCAGTCTGTATTGAAGACTGCAGTCATTAACCTTCTGCAGCAAGTGCTTCAGGTCTTTTTCTGTTTCAGCAAGCATGGTTGTATAATTTGCATATCTTAGGTTGTTTATTAGTCTTCCTCCAAATCTGATGCCACATTCCTCCTCCAGAAAGTTCTGTTCTACATATCAGTTGAAAAGGTATGGAAGTAGCACACATTCTTGATGCAATCCTTTACTTATTTTGAGCTATGAAGTGTTTTCTTGCTCTGAGTACTGCCTCCTGGTCCAAGTGTAGGTTTCACAAAAGCTCAATCAAGTGTTCTGAAATTCTCATTTTCCTCTAGGTTAACCACAGTTTGTTGTGATCCACTTACTCAAATGCCTTTTCATAGTCAGTGAAACACAGGTAGATATCCCTCTGGTACTCTGCTTTCTGCCAAGGTCCATATGACATTAGCAATAATGTCTCTAGTGTCATGACCTCTTCTAAACCCAGGTTGTATTTCTGGTAGTGCTCTGTCAATGTACTGTTCCAACCATTTCTGGATAATCTTCAGCAGAATTTTGCTTGAATGACATATGAGTGATGTTGTTGCTGTTGTTGTTTTTATGTGCCGTTGAGTCGTTTACGACTCTTAGCGACCCTATGTAAAACAGCCCTAAATCCTGCTTTATCCTGTGCCAATCGCATTACCTCTGACACACCCATCCCGATTACCCCAGTCACTGAAGCAATCCATTTCATAGAGGGTCTTCCCCTCCTGAGCTGTCCCTCCACCCTACCAAGCATGATGTCCCTCTCCATGGACCTGTCCTTCCTTACAACATGTCCAAAGTATGTCAGAAGAAGCCCCAGAATCCTTGCCTCCAAGGAGTAGCCTGGTTTAACCCTCTCCAGAATGA
>NW_006399995.1:1890438-1891507 GCF_000299155.1 Elephantulus edwardii
ATCTCATCTCTCCAATGCCTAGTATGTCAATATTTATGCTTTCCATTTCTTTCTTAACAATTTCTAATTTTCCTACATTCACGGTTCTCACATTCCATGTTCCAATCACTAGTGTCTGCTTACAACTGTATGATAATTTCCACTCTCTGCCAGGTCACCTTTTTTTGGAATGCAAGTAAATAAGTATCTTTTCCAGTCATTTGGTGAGGTAGTTGTCCTCCAGATTTTTTGGCACAACCTGGTGAGCATGTCCAAGGCAGCATCTGTTTGTTGAAATATGTCAATTGATAGTCCATTAATTCCTGGGGCTTTATTTTTTTTACCAAGTCCTTCAGAACAGTCTGAACTTTCTCCTTTATTATCCCTGTTTCTTGGCCACATTTTGTTTTTCATATTCTTCTGTGTCAGCCAATTCTTTTTGGTACAGTGGCTCTGTATACTCCTTTCATCTTCTTTTAATGCTCCCTGGATCATTCTATCATCTGCCCATAGTATCCTTAACTATTGCAATGTGAGGTTCTTTAGTTCCTTCAGCTTAAGAAATGCCAGGTGAATTTGACCCTTTTGATTTTCAGATTCCAATTCTTTGCATACTTAATTATAATACTTTGCTTTGTCTTCCCATGCTGCCCTTTGACATCTTCTCTTCAGCTCCTTAACTTCTTGGCTTCTTCCCTTTGCTTTGGCTTCTCAACTCTAGTGCAATATTCAGTTTCTTCTGACATCCATCTTGGTCTTTTCTTCCTCTTCCTCCTCCCCTCCTCCTCCTCCTCCTCCTTCTTCTGCTTCTGCTTCTGCTTCTGCTGCAGCTGCTTCTTCTTCTTCTTCTTCTTCTTCTTCTTCTTCCTCTTCTTCTTCTTCCTTCTCCTTCTCCTTCTCCTTCCTCCTCCTCCTCCTTCTTCTTCTTTCTTCTCCTTCTCCCTCCTCCTCCTCCTCCTTCTTCTCTCTTTGTAATGATCTTTTGCATTCTTTGTTTATGATATCCTTGGTATCTTCCCACAGTGTATTTGTTCTTTGTTCATTAGTGTTCAAGTCCTCAAAACTGTTCCTGAATTGGTTTTGGTATTCA
>NW_006399995.1:1893340-1894567 GCF_000299155.1 Elephantulus edwardii
TAGCAGAAGACATTTCAAAACATATGTTGTTGCTGTTGTTGTTAGCTGCTATTGAGTCAACTGCAACTCATAGCAACCATATTAACAAACATCTTGTCATATCTTGTGCCATTCTCATGCTCGAGTCCATTGCTATAGCCTCAGTTTCAATCTGTCTTGATAAAGGCCTTACTCATTGATTCTTTATATTTCCCAGCATGATATATTTTCCCAAGGACTAGTTGTTCTTGTGGTTGGTGTTGTTCTGTGTCATCTTAGGGGCCAATGACTCATAGTTGAATTTCCAGTGGATTTTTGAGGCTGTTAAATACACTGGAAGATATTGGCCATGGTTCTATCATGGAGCAACTGGTGGATTTGAACTGTGTGTCTTTGAGTTGGCAGCATAAATCCTTACCACTAGGCCACCAAAGTTCCTTGGATCCTCCTTATAATATACTCAAGATAAGTGATTTGAACAAAAACACATAGGGATATATACACGCTGCATGAATTATTTAGTAGAAAACCAATTTGCTGTGTACATTTTCACACAAATAACAATGAAAAGTTTTTTAAGAGATACTATTTAGTTAGATCTACTCTTACTTGTATAGCCCTGAATATGCTTATTGGTTTATGTCAAGAAATTTTGATGACAGTTATGTAGCCAACTAACTTGAACAAATCTGTATTTGTCTTTCTTTTTTTTTCTTTTTAAATAATTAAACCACTAGGAAAGCAAGCATTCCAGAGATATGGAGTCAGAAGAAATACATTGAGGAGGAACTGTCACAACTACAGAAGAAAACGAAAAAGATGGAAAAAAGAATTAAAACTATAGATAAAGAGGTATGCAGACTTAAAAAAAAAATCATCACAAGGTAGAGAGGGTACAGCCAACACAGTACTAGAACTAATAGAAATACATGAGAATGCAATCCAGCATATTAAGATCAAAATGGCAGAAGTATCTAACATGCTGGAAGGATCAAAAAAAAGGAGAGTAGAAGAGATATAGCAGAGAGTCAGTGACGTGGAAGAGAAGAACCTCAATGGAAATATGTTGTTGTTATGTGCCGTCGAGTCGCTTGCGACTCATAACGACCCTATGTACAACAGCCCTAAACTTTGCTCTGTCTTGTGCCATTCCACCGTCTCTGACTCATCCATCCCGATTACCCCAATCACTGAATCAACCCACCTCATAGGGGGCCTTCCCCTTCTGCGCTGTCCCTCCACCCTACC
>NW_006399995.1:1896952-1898225 GCF_000299155.1 Elephantulus edwardii
CCAAACAATAGTGGGAGGAGACTTTAACAACCACTATCGCCAAAGAATAAGTCTACTCAAAAGAAATTTAACAAAGACGCAGAAGACCTAAACTACACATTCAGCCAACTCAACCTTGCAGATGTATTCTGAGTACTGCACCCAACTATAACTCAATCCACTTTCTTCATTCTCAAATACACATGGCATGTTTTCCAGAATCGACCACTTATGAGGCCACAAAACAAAACTCAACAACTTAAAAAAACACTGAAATTATGCAAAATATCTTCTCAGATGACTATGCCATAAAACAAAAATATTAACCACAAGAGGATAAAGCTTATAATACCACCAACATAGAAGCTAAATAACACCCTGCTAGAACACGACTGGATTACAGAAGAAATACAGAATGAAATGAAAGAGTTCCTTGAAACAAATGATAATGAAAATACAATGTACCAAAACCTCTAGGATGCAGCTAAGGCAGTCATAAAGGAGTAGTTTATAGTAACAGGCAAACATGGAAAAAATGAAGACAAGCAAAATTAATGATCAAACTCAACACTGTCATAAATTAAAAAAAGAACAACAATCTATCCCCCAGACTCTGAAGAAAGGAAATTATAAAAATAAGAGCAGAAATCAATGAGATAGAAAACAGAAAAACAGTTGAAACTATCTACAAATCCAGGACCTGGATTTTTGAAAGAGCCAATAAAATTGACCATCTATTGGCAAGCATAACACAATAAAAAAAGGAGAAGACTCAATAACTTGATTAATAAAACTACAGGTGACATCACAACAGAACCAGAGGGAATTAAGTCTATAATATCAGAATATGATGAAAAGCTACTCTCTGATAAATTTGAAAACTTAGAGGAAATGGACAAATTCCATGCCCTCTCCAGACTGACATAGTTAGATATAGAACACTTGAACAGACCCACTACAAAAGGAAAAGACTCCCCCACCAAAAAAGTCCTGGACCAGATGGCTTCACAGCTGAATTCTACCAAACATTCAGAGGAGATTTATCATCAATTCTACTTTAATTATTAAAAAAAAAACCGACAGAAAAAGAAGGAACACTCTCATTCTATGAAAGAAGCATAACTCTAATACCAAAAACAAGCAAAGATATTACCAAAAAAGAAAACTACATATGGATATCCCTCATGAACATAGAAGCAAAAACCCTTTACAAGATTCTAGCTAATGGAATCCAGAATAATATAAGAAAATAATTCATCAGAACCAAGTGGGATTCATAAGAGGTATGCAAAGA
>NW_006399995.1:1899180-1900897 GCF_000299155.1 Elephantulus edwardii
ATCTACATAATGCTGCTTGTTGATGAATCTTCCTCTGATCTTTATACCACATTTTTTTCATAAAGCCCAGTTTCTCAAATGATCTTTTCAGTATGCAAATTAAATAGATATGGAGAAAGGTTACAGCCCTGACACACACATTTCTTGATTTTAAACCATGTAGTGTTCCCTTGCTCTGTTCAGATAACAATTTCTGGGTCTATATATAGGTTTAACATGACCACAACTAAATGTTCTGTGATTCCCACTCTTCTCAATGTTAGACATAGCTTTTTGTGATCCAATTAAATGGCCTTGTATAGTAAAAGCAGAACTAGACATTCTTCTGGTATTCCCCACTTTCATCCAACAGCCATCTGACACCAGCAGTGATATTCCTGGTGCCATGACCTCTTCTAATCTGTAGCTTGAACTTCTGACAGTTCTCTGTCAATGTCATTTTGTAGCCATTTTTGTATGACTTTCAGCAATTTTGTTGTGTATTATATTGATGATATTGTTTGATAATCTCCACATTCTGTTGGATCTACTTTCTTAGGCATAGGAACAAACACAGATTTCTTCCAGTTTGCTGGCCAGGTAGCTATCTTCCAAATTTTCTGTCACAGAGTAGTAAGCCTGTGCAGGGCTGCATCTCTTACTTGAAACATGTCAATTGATTGTTCTGTCAACCCAAAGGCATGAGTTTCAAATGCATCAGAAACTCCATGGAAGAAAGATGGGCAATTTCGTGCATAAAATTTACTGTCTCTGAAAATCCCCTGGAGGTGCAACTGTGAGTTGGTTCCAAGTTGACAATATATAACAGTAACAATTAGAATTAAATAACAATTAGAACAATAATAACAATGAGAAGTAGAAGATGAGCTCCTCAGTTGGAAATCAAAACTAAACTCAGTGCTTTCAATTTTATTCCAACTAATAGTGAATGACCTCTATAGAACAGGACAGAGCTGCTCCACAGAGCAGGTTACCACATCTTTCTCCTATAGAGTGGCTTACTGAAAAAGACTAGGAAAGGAATTACTTTCTGATGAGTATATGGACCACAGTTTTGAGGGTGAGCTACAATTCAACATAAAGGAAACAAAAATCCTCACTAGTGGATCAATATGCAACATCATGCTAAATGGAAAGAAAATTAATATTGTCAAGAATTGCATTTTACTTGTATCCATAATTAATACCCATGGAAGCAGCAGTTAAGAAATAAAAGAGTATACTTTATTTGGCAAATCTGCTGCAAAAGGTGTCTTCAATTGGTTTAAAAGCAAAATTATCTTAAGTACTCAGGTGTTCCAGACATAGCCATGGTATTTTCTGTTGCCTCAAATGCATGGAAAAGCAGAACAGTGAGGAAGTTAGAAGAAATGATGCCTTTGAGTTACAGAGTTATTGAATATCTCATGAATTGTTGAAGAAGGAATGCATATTTCTAGGAGAAAATGTAATCAGGATTTTCCTCACAAGTGAGAATGTCAAGACTTTGTCTCATGTATGTTGAACATATTATCAGGCAGGATCAAATCCTGTTGTTATATACCATCCAGTTTCTTGCGACTCATAGTGATCCTATATACAGCAGCTCTGAACCTCATTCTATCCTAAGCCAACCTTAGTGTCTCTGACACATCTACCCCCATTACCCTAGTCACTGAATTAATCTACTTCATCCAGGGTCTCTCTCTTGCACTGTCCCTCCACCCTCCCAAGCAAG
>NW_006399995.1:1901332-1909651 GCF_000299155.1 Elephantulus edwardii
ATCTTTGTTTCCTTGATGTTGAGCTTCAGTACATATTTAGAGAAGGTAAAGTAGAGGGCCAAAACATAACAGATAGATCCTCAATGAGATATACTCACACAGTGGCTCCAACAATGGGTTTAAACAGAAAAATAGTTCTAAGGATGATGTATATGTTATCAGTAGGAGTTACAGACAACTAAAAGGCACCTAACGACAATAAAATTTGCCTTTTCTAGAATGTTATATAGTTAGAATGAAACCGTCTCAAGCTTATTCAGACTGGCCTACTTCAATCAGAAATATGCATTTTAATTTTCCCCATGTCATTTTTGAGAACTCATTTCTTTTTATCTCTAAGTAATACTTGTTAGAATGAATATATCCCAATTTGTTTCTCCAGTTATTCATTGAAGACCATGTTGTTTGCTTCCAGGTTTTGGCAATTATAAATGAAGTTGCTATAAACATTTGCATGCAGTTTTCCCCTCGGACATATGTTTTCAACTCATTTGTGTAAATACCTAGGAGCAGAATTGGTAGATTGAGTGGGAAGACTATATTCAACTTTGTAAGAAACTACCAGACTTCCTTCCAAAGTGGCTGTACCATTTATATTTCCAGTAACTTATGAGAAGGGAGATCTGATGCTCTAGTGGCAAGAAGGCTGTGCTGTAATCCTGAAAGCACTTGGTTTGATGCCTTGAGCTGCTCTGGGGGAGAAAGATGGGCAATCTCCTCCTGTGTGATTAACTGCCTCTGATAACCCACTAGAGGGTCAGCTATAGGTAGGTTCCGACTCTATGGTACAAAATAACAATGATAATCTATGAGAGGTGGTTTTCCCCCCTATACTTTCACCAGCATTTAATGTTCTTAGTTTTGGATTTTAGCCTTTCTTATAGAGGGAATTCTGGCGCTTAGTCATAGAAGTTGTACTGCTAATCCAAAGGTTATGTTGTCTCTAGTAATTAGGTTCCACCAATGACTTTACAGTAGATAGATGGGTAATTTTCTTCCATGAGATTTGTAGCCTTTGAAAGCTGCTGGAGGATCAGCTCTGCGTTCATACTGGCTTGACAACAGTGAGCTCTAGAATGATAGAAGTGTTGTAAACATCTCATTGTTTTAATTTATAACTCCCTAATGATATATGAGAAATGTGGCATCAGGATTAGAGGAAGACTCATCACCAGTTTTTGTTATGCAGATGACACAGCCTTGCTTGCTCAAACAAAGGAGGGCCTGAAGCACTTGCTGCAGAAGGTCATGGACTGCAGCCTTAAATATGGATTGAAGCTCAGCATCAAGAAAATAAAGATTCTCACCACTGGGCTGATTGGCAGCATCATGATAGATGGTGAAGAGATTGAGATTGTTCACAGCTTCAGTTTGCTTGGCTCCACAATCCACATTCTTGGTACCAGCAGCCAGGAAATTGAAAGATGAATTGCATTGGGAATGTGTGCTGTCAGAGATCTCTCCAAAGTACTAAAGTGCAAAAATGTCAGTCTGGAGGCTACGGTGCACCTGATCCAGCCCATGGTCTTTGCTATTGCTTCCTATATTTCAGAGAGCCGAACAATGACTAGTGCGGATAGAAGGAGAATTGAAGCCTTTGAGCTTATGATGCTGGAGAAGAGTATTGAATATATCTTGGACTGCTAGGAGAACAAATAGGTTTGTCCTAGAGAAGGTGAAGACAGGCTGCTCCTTGCAGACAAGGATTCTGAAGCTTCATCTGACATACTTGGGGCATTTTGTGAGGCGGGACCAGTCCTTGAAGAGAGACATCTTGCTTGGAAGGGTGGAGGGACAACACAAGAGAGAAATACCCTGGATGAGATGGATTGAACAGTGACTGGGGAAATGGGGGTAGTTGTATCAGAGACAATGAGATTTGTACAGGATAGAGCAGGGTTTAGGGCTGTCGTACATAGGGTACTATGAGTAGCAGATGACTCCAAGGCACATAATAACAACAATAATCACATATGATACCCAGTATCTTTGCAACAGTTTCTTTGTTACTGGACTGACAATAGAACAAGTAGTTCAGTCTTGGAGAAGGTGAAACCTGGGTGCTTTTTGGAGGCAAGGAAAGTGATACTCCATCTCACATACTTTGGGCTTTCTGTTCAGAGGAACCAGTCCTTGGTGAAGGACGTCCTACTTGGAAAGGTGGAGAGTTAGCATAAGAGAGGAAGACCTACAATAAGATGAACTGACACAGTAGCCATAGCAATGGGCTCAAGTGTATTAGAGATGATGAGATGGCACAGGATAGGGGGAGGTTCAGCTCTGCAGTTCATTGAGTTACTGTGAGTCTTAATCAACTGAATGACACATAACAATTACACTTCCTTTGACTTCTCTCTTAAAAAAACCTGGCTTCATTATAATATGTCACAAAGTGGTCATTAAGGCATCCATGCCCTCATTTTTTCTCAGATGACTGATATCTGAATAAAGCACATTTCAGTGATTCTATCCTTATCTCTATTCAATTGACTGGTAGTGACAGGAAGCTGAATGCTGTCCTTTTCTGGTTACAAAATGAGTAAGAATCAACAAAAGTAAATAGGACATAAAAGCAGTCCTAGTTATTTTCCACTTACTTCTCCATCCTCTTGGCCTTCTTTGCCTTTAAAGATTAATCTCTATAATTTAGGCTTCTTAATTCTCTCTATATATTTGCTTTAATTTGTTTGTTGGAAAGTACTAACAAGAATAAGAGGGTACAAAAAAGAGAAATGTTGAGGTATTTATTGTCTAGCTTCCTTCCTGTCAAGCCAAAATTTGGGATGTGGCTTCATTTTCCTTGAAAGGGCTCCTTTTTCCATGATAGCTGAGAAAAACCTGGGGTGTTTCTTGCTGGGGTAATAGATTAAATGCTGGGATTTTAACGGAATGGTCAGCTGTTTAAACCCCCAACACCTCTTAAAGAGAAAGAAAAGGCAGTCAGTTACCTCCTGTTAAGATTTACAGCCTTGGAAACCCAAGGGAGGGTCACCTTGGGTTACAAACTACTGAAGGGTGATGGAGTTTTGTTTCCATGGTTACAGCTCTTCCCCTTTTACATTTAGTCCTAGGGCTAGTCGCAGTTTCTTCTGAATGATCCTCTATTGGTTATGTTAACATGCCCACACTTTTGTAAACTATCTGATGATTAAACTCCTGTAAAGTATCATTAGCATTTTCTGGCAAGAAATAGAGGGTTTTTTCCCCCCTTTTTATTGAAATTTTAATGAAGGTCTGTAGAGATTTTGGATTTTCTTTCATTCGTTGCTGCTCATTTTCCTCCCTGCCCACTCCTCCCACCCAGTTGGTTTTTCTTTTTGACAAGTGAAAAAAAAAAATGGAGAGATGTATTTCTACCATTTTCTATGTATTTCTACTATTTTAGAAAGATGATAGAGACAAAAAGAATGATGCCAAAGGCTTGGGACTTTCAAACTGAGTCATAACAAGGAGTACATTTCAGAATTGTTTGCCCTCAGAGATGAGCATAAAGACATCAGGTGTACAAAAGGCAGAGGAATCTTAGAGCAATTCCCTATCTCAAATATTTCAAGCAAGAGGGAATTTTTTCCATGAACCAGGTATATTTGGGGAAGAAATGTTTTATTCTGACTCTTGTTGACCCTCCATCAGGTTTCTGGGGTTGTAAATCTTAATTGGAACCAACTGCCTTATCTTTCTCCTGCGGAACGGTTGGTGGGTTTGAACTGACGATCATTTGGTTAATTGTGTAATACTTGCTGTGCCAACATGGCTTATGCAATTTCATAGCATAAGTGCCTGCTGAGACTAGTAAAGCAGGACTGGAAATGTCTAAGTTCAAGTTAAATTTAGCATTTGAATTTCTCAAATATCATGTTTGAAAGAAAACCAAAATTTAGAGGCTTTAAATTATGCACAAAAAAAGAAAGACACCTTAAATAAAATCAGTAAATATCTCAAAAAGTTTACAGTACAAAAGTGATTTTTTTAATTTAAAAAATGTATTGTGATTTTAACATAAGTTTATAGAAAGGTTGGGTTTTCATTCATTCATTGTTGTGTTTTCTGTTCCTTCCGCTGCCATTCCCCTCCCACAGTCTACTTTGCAAGGCACCGCTTGTTTCAGATTGTTGTCGTACGTATAATGCCTAATCTTAAACTTCTTTTAGACAGTCCTTCACCTCATCTGCTCCAATGCAATGTTCATGAACCTATTCATTCTTTTCCTATTCTCCCCTCAACTCCCTATATCCGTTCTACTTTACAACAGCTGTGTTATAAACTATTTGTCCTTTTGTGACTTGGGAGATAACACTCAGCATAATCTCTCTCAGATTCACTCATGTCGTATAGTGTTTTACAAGTTCATTGTTTTTCACTATCGCATTATTTTCCATTGTGTGAATGTATCAGAGTTTTTTCTATCATTCATTTGTTGAGCCATTTCCATCTCTTTGCTCTTGTGAATAAAGAAACAATAAACATGGTTGTGCATACATCTGTTTGAGGCTCTGGTTTCTTTGATAACTTGGTCACATTTCTATTTCTAGTTTCAACTTTTGAGAAAGTGTCAGACCATCTTCCATAGTATATGTACCATTTTACACTCCCACTAACAGTGAAAAAGAGCTCCAATCTCTCTAGAACTTCGTCAGCATTTGCTGTTTGCTGCCCTGTTGAACTTCATTATTTTTGCTGTAGTGAAATAATATCTCATAGTTGTTTTGATCTACATCTCTCCAATAGCCAGGAATTTTGAACTTTTCTCATGTTTGTTTGCCATCTGAATTTCTTCTTTGGTGAAGTGTCTATTCATATTTTGTGCCTATTTTGTGATTAGGTTTATTATTTTTTTTCTTGTTGCATTGCTAGAGTATAAATTTTAGATATAAATTCCTTATCAGATATGTCATTGCCAAATATTTTTTCCCCAGCCTGTGAGTTTCCTTTTTACCCTGTTGGAGAAGTTATTTGATGTGTGTATGGATTTGATTCTTAGAAGGACCCATTCATCCCTTTTCATTCTTTTCTGGTTGTAGGATTTTCATTCTATATATTTCTTTTCATGAGGATCAGGGCTTCTAGATTTGTTCCTAGCTTTTCTCTGATGAATTTTATAGTCTTTGGTTTTACTCCTAGGTCCCTGATCTGCAGTGAGCTGATTTTTTTATATCATGTGAGGTGTGGGTCTTGCTTAAGTTTTCTGCAGATGATTTTCCAATTTGGCCGACACCATTTCTTAAATGAAGTTACTTCTTGTAAGATGTCTTAAATGTCTCTCTGAAAGAAAGATAGTAAGTAAGGGTGAATCCCCCTTTAAATATAGTGAATACATAACATTAACCTGCTAATGGGATGCTTCTCCCTATCTCACTGAAAGACACAGATTGGAACCACTTAACTGATTCTCAACAAACAACACAGACTTTGTAATCTTGGGTGAAGATTGCACTCAGAAATCTTGGTCCTTGGTTGGACCTACTGTGTTTTCCATAGCTATGGTCTGTGGTAATACTAAATGCCCAGGAACACAGAGACGCACAGATAGGCTGTTCTGCTGTTGTTACCTGCTGTTGAGTAAGTGGTAGCTCTTAGTGACGCTCTGGGCAACAGAACTAAACGTTGCCTTGTCCTGCTCCATCCTCACAAATGCTGTTTGTGCTTAAACCCATTGTTGCAACCATCAGGTCAATCCATAGTGGTAAGAGTCTTCCTCTTTTTTTGATTGACCCTCTATTTTCCCAAGCATGATACTGCCCATTAACTCTTCTGATTTTTCAAAATGAGACGAGGCAAGATTTGTCACTTACTACAACTTGGGAGATCTTGAAAAAATTGAAGTCGTAGAGTAGATGATAGAGTAAGCATCAGACCCTGCACAATATGATGCTTGCTCAGCTTGCTACCTTTCTGAGATGAATGGAATTAAAAATTCAGGCAGATTAATTATAGATTTCCAATACTTAGGACTTTTATCTTTAAAGGCAAAAGTATTTAATTTTGAGATTTAAAAAAATAATCTTTGTAAAAAAGATTTTAAGGAATCTTTTTAAAAAATGATCCATTTTTGGACATTAATTTCCTCAAAAAATTCGTAACTGGAGAGGATTTGTAGTCTAATCTGAGGAAGTTTACAGTCGGTACTTATCTTACATCTTTAAAAAATTTTTCTATTAGTTTGTTTACAAGATTCAAATACAAATATGAACAAATTCTTTTAATTTCCCTCACCTCCCTACCCATCAAATTGTACAACCCAATGTTTAATGTCCCCTACCCCCTGCACATCCACATCCCTCTGCTTCTAGCCTCTCCCACCCCTCCTGGATCCTTATACTTAACTTAATCTTATTGCAGGACCTCTGCCGAGAGATATTAGAGCCCATGGCTGGGATAAATCTTGGGAAAGATATGAAATTTTACTGCTTTGGAGTTAATCAGATTAATAAATTGCATGATCCATTTCGGGGGGCATGGGGAAGAAATGCTAAATTACCCCTGAGAAGTCCCAGCCAGAATATTCCACAACAAAGGAAGAATTTTGACCTCAAGATTTTGGGAACAAATATGGCCTTCTTTTAACTCATTTGTTTCTCCACTTTGTCTGCTTATTAGACTGACTGGGACAGCTTTTACAACACCCAATGCTCCAGTCACATTGGGAAATTTTAAATTAGAATCTTTAGGGACCGGACTCCAGCATCAAAATTTTAAGTCTTTCTAGCATTTCCTGTGGTAGCTAAACATAAGTACAACTTGTTTAATGGTCAAGAGAAATAAAAGAAAGGAAAAACAAACAAGCACGCGTGGTAGGCTTAGAAGAGCACCCTCTCTACCCTTTGCTGTTTCTTGTTATTATTTTTGTTGGGTGACTCCTGAGGACATGGCCAGGGTACGAGGCAGTCTCTTAATCTCTGCTTCTAAGAAACACACATTCTGCATGTACTTCTTCCAAGACAGATTTCTTTGTTCTTCTTGGCAGTCTAGGAGGAATTTGGATTGAGGAATTTGGGAGCATTTTCTCTCCTTTGGCTTCTACCCCAGGAAGAAGGGTCTGCTCTGTTCTGGCAATATGGTAGCTTAACATTAAAAGCCCTTTCCTTTTTCTTTGTTTAAACAATTTTTTTTTAACAATTTGTTTTCTTGTTCTCCCTGCGTTGGCCCAGCTCTAGTCCCACTAATTACTAGGTGCATACTATTATTTTGAGTGAAGTGAGATATCAGAAAGGCCTCCATAATTTAATTATGTTCTCCAACAGCTTTTTCAAAAGAGTTAAAAAAGTACATTTATTTTAAAAGCATATGTATTTTACCTTTATCTGCCTGACTCTCGGGTTTTTCTCAGTGTTTTCTGACCTCAAAAAAGGAAACAGAATAAATCAGGACCTTTGCTGAACTGACAGATATGCAGGTAAAGATTTTTCAAATCAATGCTTTTTAAATATTCATTCATATTGGGAAAAGGACACATTTATAATTTGTTAATGAACGTTTATGCCTTTTTGTCTAAAATTACATGTATTTAATTTTGCCAAATGTAACAAAATTTTAGCTTATTTGGATTATATTTCATTTCCCTGTTTTATGTCACTCATGATTGGATACTGTTAGCTACTCAGCCTCACTAAGGATAGAAATAATTTACATAAAAGTACTTGCAAAGCCTGGTTCAAAATATTTTGAAAGTTACTTTTATTCCCTGGCTTATCTGAAGGCAGAATGTTTTCCCCTCTTTGGCCATGTCTATTTTATCTTCATTTTTTTTCTTTCTTTTGGGATTTTTCAAAGCAGACAATTTCTTTGAAGCCATAAAAAAGTGGTTAGGTAGAAAGAATAGAATAAATCTCTTATTAGCAGGAAAGACAGTACATAATGTTGACTGTGATAATAGTTGTGTTATGAAATGAGCCCATGCATATTTTGGAGATTGTCAGCTCCAGAAAGGGCAATACCAACAAATCCAAAACCCAAACCCCATCACTTTCAAGTCAATTTTGAATCATAACAAACTATAGGATATAGTAGTGCTTCTACCTGACGGGGTTTCTGAGACTGTACGTCTTTATGGAGCAGACTGCCTTTTGTTGAATTGTTGGTGGTTTTGAAACTTTAAGTTAGTAGCCTAACTCTTAAACCACTGCACTAACAGAGTTCCAGAAAAGCAAGCAGAAGTATCTTTTTAAAGCTTCAGTTGAGGTACTACCTACCACGTTGTTGTTGTTGTTATGTGCCCTCGAGTACTTTGCGACTCATAGCGACCCTATGTACAACAGCCCTAAACCCTGCTCTATCCTGTGCCAATCTCATTGCCTCTGACACACCCATCCCGATTACCCC
>NW_006399995.1:1912049-1918947 GCF_000299155.1 Elephantulus edwardii
CAAGACACTAAAGAGCTGAACAGAAGATTCCAAAAGGCAGCACGGAATGACAAAGCAAAATACTACAATGAAATGTGCGAGGAGCTAGAGTTGGAAAATCAAAAGGGCTGAACACGTTCAGCATTTCTTAAGCTCAAGGAGCTGAAGAACAAATTCAAACCTCGAGTTGCTACAATCAAGGACGCTTTAGACAGAATGTTAAATGATCCAGGAGGTATCAAGAGAGGATGGAAGGAATATACTGATTGTGGAACAGACCACCAACTATTCATATGCAAATTCAAGCTGAAGCTGAGGAAAATTCAATCGAATCCACAGGAGCTAAAATATGACTTTAATTTCATACCACCTGAATTTCAGAATCATCTCAGCAATAGGTTTGAGGCCTTGAACACTAATGAGCGAAGACCAGATGAGTTGTGGGAGGATGTTAAAGACCTACCATGAGCTGGGCCAAAAGATATTTTGTAAAACATACAGAACACTGTAATTCCTGTATGTTTATTGATGCTTTAATGTCCAATGCACACTGATTACAAGAAACAACTACTTTTCTAGCTCTTTCTTTAATCAAGGTACAGGAGATTATAGGCCAAAAAAAAAAAAGAACAGTCAGAATTCAAGTGTGTAGTGGGTGTTCAGACTATTCAATAGAGTAGCAAATTCTAATGGTTGCAGGGTGGAGTTAGAAGTGCTGGACTAGGTGGCCTAGTGGCAAGAAGCTGAGCTGTAATCCTGAGGGCATGAGGTTCGAGGCCACCAGTCACTCCATGGAAGAAGGATGGACAATTTCCTTCCATGTCTGAGGATCAGATACGGGTAGATGCCAACTCTATGGTACATAGTATAATAACCACAACATGCTTTCTTATTTAAAAAATAAATCATATGAAATTTATTAGAAAGCTTTTTGTGTATCTTCATAAATATTTTTAGTCTTGAAATTATATTGAAAAACTTGCCCACTTACTTTGTGTCCTTTAGTGCCATGTCTTCACAGTTCATTGGCTTGATGGTGGTGGTGTAAGGTGCCATAAATTTGAGTATGACTCATAGCGACCCTGTGAACAACAGCTCTGAACCCTGTCCTATCCTGTGCCATCCTCATCATCTCTGAGTCAGTTGATCCCATTGCTCCAGTCACTGTGTCAATCCATCTCCTTGGGGTGCGGTGGGGGGAGATGGAATCTTCTGCTCTTTCACTGACTCTCCATCTTTCCAAGCACGACATACCTCTCCAAGAAATATCCTCTCTTAGCAACATGCCCACTAAAATATGAGAGACAAAGTTTCACCATCTTTGTATCTAAGACATAATCTGGGTGCACTTTTCTCAAGACATATATGTGTTCTTTTGGAAGTCTGTGGGATATTCAGTACCCTTCTCCAACACCACAGTTCAAAGGCATCGTTCTTTTTTTCATTGTCTGGCTCTGAGAAGCATAACAATTTATTGAAAAGACCATAGCCTGATTAAAGCACACCTTAGTCTTCAAACTGACATCATTGCTCTTCAGTATTTTGGAGAGATCCTAGAGAACTTGCCCAATGCAGTACTTTTCCTAATTCCCTGACTTCTGGTACCAAGGGTGTTGATTGTTGATCCAAGAAAGATGAAATAATTGACAATTCCAGTCCTTCCACTGTGTATCATGATGTTGCTTGTTGGCCCAATGGTAAGGATCTTTTCCTTGCTGTTAAGACACAATCCATATTGAATGCTGTAGACATTGATCTTTTGCAGCAAGCATTTCAAGTCCTCATCAAATTTAACAAGCAAAGCTGTTTCATCTCCATAAAGCAGGTTGTTGATGAGTATTCGTCTGTTCCTGATACCATATTCTTCTTCATTTAGTCCAGCTTCACAAATGATTCTTTCAGCATACAATTTGAATAGATATGGGGAAAGCATATATCCCTGATACCCTTCCTGATTTTAAACCACGTAGTGTGGCATCCACTTCCTAAATAACATGCCTCTGGAAACTCTGTGAACTTTGATAAATGTCGATAGTTGTAGAAGGGCTTCAGGCCTTTTGTTCGTATGAGTAGTGCTCGACTCTCAGGCAATCAACAAGAACAACAGTGTTCCATTTGGGTAACAGCTTTTTGATATAGATTTCACAGAAGCACAATTAAGTGTTCTAGGATCCTCATGCTTCTCAATGTTTGCCATAGTTTGTTATGATTGACACAATCAAGCACCTCTGTATAGTCAATTATAGATATAATATTGTAGTAATGTACACAATAATTTTATAGTATTTTTTATTAGACTAATTTATTTACAAAATTCGAATACACTGTTTTCCCAGAACAGATTCTTCCAATTTCCCTTACTCCCCACCCATCAAATTGTACAACTGCACGATAATCTCCCCTCCCCCTGCACATCCTCATCCCTCTGCTTCTAGCCCCCCACTTGGATCCTTATACTTATTCTACATTAGTGGTTTTATACAGTATCTGTCCTTGTGGGACTGAGTTAGTTCACTCAGCATAATGCTGTAGTATTCTTTGTTTTGTACAAGAATTCACTTTTAAAAAAATTTTTTTTAATTATTGTTTTTTATGTGTGTAACTTCAGATCAGACCTGATTGGTACAGGAGGAGGTTATCCCTCCTTCTTCAGCACAGCATTCTGGTGGATTTGAACCGTGCATCTCTAGGATTGCAGTGCAGCTTCTTGCCACAAGAATTCACTTTTAAACTTTAATATACATTATTTCATTCATGTACATTTTGTTGTATATAATCATTTCCACATTGTGTTTTATATAATAATTACTGCTGACCTGTGACTTATCACTCTGTTTTATCAAGTAAATCCCTATTGCTTCTTGCCTATTCCTTTAAATACGTCCAATCTACCCACCAGTCTCTGCTATGCTAGTGATTTCCTCTTCCTTCTTCCACATGCCTTTCTACCTTTCCGTTTTGAATAGTTGTATGTTTCCTGTTCCTATTTACCTATTGCATAGGCATACTGTCCTTATCTCAATTTTTCCAGGTATATCCGTCTTTATCCTGGTCCTTAAAGCATTCATTATCTGCACATTGTACTTTTGTTCTCCACCTCCTACCTCAACTCTCCACTCACCCTCCTATTTTTCACAATACCTGTCTTATGCACTCACTATTTATTCTTTTGTGATTGAAGTATTTCACTTAATATAATATACGCCTTCTTTTGTTGACTCTCCTCAGTTTACCAAATGTATAAAAGTAAGGTAGATTCTGATGACAAAGTATTTACATAAATGTAATCATTCTTCACTTTACAAAAAGTGACATTAAAATATCATGTAGTTAGGGTTCAAAGAGCAAATCAGGGCAGAGTAGAGAGAAATTATTTTCCGTCTCAAAGAAATAATGGATTATAATATGTTTTAATGACATGTTTAAACTACTGATGTATATAACTGTTGCTGTTGTATCAATTGAATAATAACAATTTCTTTCTGGGTAAAATTTGCATTAATATATGCCTGACATTTTGCTATAAAAAGATCTCCTCTATTTTCAATTTTTCTAGTTAAAATCTGAACTTTCCATTTTCAAAGATAATTAAGCAAAGAAATATTGGATTATTTGCCTCACTTAGAGTCCAACTGGGTCCACCAATTTAGAATCTTAATCATATATTGAAACATTACTTTTCCTATTTCCCCTCTCTAATGAGATACCAAAAAAAAGTAACTTAGGAGTGCTTTTAAGCCTATCTTTGCTCATTCTTATGAGTAAAAGTACCCCAGATTAATTTAGGATTGCCAGCATGGGATAACGGCTGTACAAAGGTTTGAAGTTTAATCTCTGTTTTGAAACAAAACTAACCTGTGCAGAAAAAAAAAGTAGCCTGTAACTCTTATGACTTTCCATTGCACCGTAAGAAATTTACTTGATAAATAATTTCAGAGAAAAATGAAATCTTGCTTGCTGAATGATTTTTCATTCTGCTTAAGAATCTGGATCAAAACCAATTCTCAGAAGAGATTATTACTCAAACAAAGCTTAGATTTATACATACTCCCCTTGCAGAAGGGTCTTAGGATTGTTTTGATACCAGATGTATCAAATTTAAGAATTAAGAGCCAAGGTGACATAGTATATTATTTGTTGGGCTGCTAAGAGAAAGATCAAACTCATTAACTGCTCTGGAGCTAAAGATGAGGCAGTCTTCTACAATTGAGAGATACTTCTTTGAAACCCCAATGGAGGAATGCCACGGGTAGGAAACAACTCAAAGGAAGTGGAATTTATGTGCTTTAGAATTTTTAACTTGAAAATTTAGAAATGTGTGTTATCTAACTAATCAGTTGTATTCTCTTCCAGTATATAACCATTACCTAAGGCTCGACCAGTCACTGAATTCTTACTGGTGTCCTTTTTTTAATTTTTAATAAAAACTTCCCATAGTGTCTCCCCCTTGCATCATTTAGTTCAGAACCTTCTGGACCTTTTTGTTCCTAATTTGCAAATACATTGCTTCTCAAGAAAATCTCTTTAATTCTAATTTGAACCAGACCCTGCTGGTTTTTCTCTACAGTGGTTACCTATAGTTAACTAAGGAGTTTCTTATCAATCTAGAGTTTCTTAATAGTGAAATTTTTATCACTACATTTATTAGTAGAATTTTGTACAACGTTACCTCCTTCCTCAACCTTAAACATTCTAGGAATGGCTTAGCATTCCTACTTAACACAGTGTTCCCATGTGTTAGGGCTTATCTCAGTATCGATCATAATTACTATTAAATTGTATATTCAGTAAATGCCTTTGGAATAAAGGAACATATTTCTGTAATCTCTTCACACTAACATGCTCATTAAATAAATTAAAATGTCCAGAAAAGAGAGCTTGATGAAATATCTACCTTGTTTTCAAATTCTAAATGACCCCTGAATCAAATCAATAGTATTTTGATAATTTATAGAAGGGCTCTACATTTTATGAAAATCTGTGATTATTTTGGAATGATAACATAATTTAAGTAGATAATGTGAGTACAAAGGGTGGGTAATTGGATGAGATTTCACTTTTGTTTACCAGATAAGTTTTTGTCACTTATAGTAAGCAGTGATGTGATAGAGGATTTGGACATATAAAATATAATTAACTGTAAAATCACAGAATGTGCCCATCATATTTTTCAGGACAGGTAATTTTTACTGTGGGGTGAATAGGTAAAAATTGTATGGTATTGCATTTAGGTTCTGACGAACTGAATCTGTAGAGAAATCTATGCAATATATCATTTGTTTGGATTAGTTTTGATTGGGGGGAGGGGGGAAGAGGAATTCTGAAATATCCCTATAACAGATTACTCATCAATTCAAAGCCCTCCAAAAAAAAACAAACAAAAAAACAAACAACTCTCGGAAACCATGGTGTGTGGTGGTGGAAAAGAAAAGCTCCCTCAGTTTTTTGGAGGGAATAACTTTAAAAATACTTATATGGCTAAGTTTACTTGGTGCAGTAAAGAATTAAACTTGTCAATTTTAACATTGCTGTTAAATCTGAAATAAACTTAAGTGATGTTCTGGTAAAAAAAATATATATATATAGTTGGCAGAACCGGCTTAGTTTACATGTTGAAAATTTGACAGTTTCAACAATTAGCAGTAAGTTCCAAGACAGGAAGCATGAGTTCTCACATTTCTTATGATTAATTCTTCCCCCACTCTTTTTTTTCAAATTGGGAATTTAATTTCTAGGATTCTGTCTTTAAGTTTACCGTCATCTTCAATTCATTGCTTAGCCTATTGAGACACTATTTCAGATACTATAATATCTGAAACTTCTATTTTTAAGGTAGTTTCCATTTCTCTGCCAGGCACCTTACTCATTAAGGTCATGTTTTCTTTAACATTAAAAAGACAAATAATGCAATCCTAGAATAAGCAAAATAATTGAATAAATATTTCACCAAGGATGCCATTCAAATGACCAAACACATGCTCAGTGTTATTAGCTGTCAGAGATGCAGAAAAAAAATAGCAGTGAGATACCACTCACTGTACTACTACTAGAACGATTCAGGGAGTTCTGGTGGTATATTAAGGGTGTTGTGCTGTTAACCCAAGGCTGCACCTCTGGTAATTCAAGTCTCTGTGGACAAAGATGATCAAACTTTTCTCATATACTTACCCTCTCACAAACTCAATATTCGGTCAACAGTGTATTGGTTCTGTCTTGATGGTGATGGATTCTAAAGTGAGAATGATTAAAATTTTTCCAAAGACACAGAAAATGACAAATGCTAGTGAAGGTATGGAGAAATTGGAACCCTTACCTGTTGCTGGTGGAAATGTAAAATAGTATGGTTATTTTGAAAAACAGGATGGTGGTTTCTCAAATGCTGAAAGTAGAACTAATATATGACTTATAAATTCCTCTCCTATATCTGCAATCAGAAGACTTGAAGGCAGAGTCTTAGAAAGAGACATGTAGACTAACGTTCATTGTAGCATTATTTACAATATCCAAAAATGTGGAAACCACCCAAACCCACATTAACAGATAAATTAATAAATAAAATATGGTGCATACTTACAGTTGACTATTACTGAGTAGGAGGAATGGTGTGTGGACACAGAACTGGAAGATATTATGCTGAGTGAAATAAGTCATTAACAAAAGGACGAATGCTGTATAACCTCACTTGCATGGGAAGGCATGTATAAAGACCAAAGTTTATTATTGATTATTCAGGGTAGGAGCAAGAAAGAAAAGTGGGTCAATGATAATGGAAAAATAGCACTAAGGGTAAGATTGCACAGCTAATTAGTGTAATTAATCAATAAGTTGTATATCTGTAAAACATTGATTTGATGGCAATACTGCCAAAGGCAATATACACGTTCAATGCAATCCCAATACAAATACCAATTTCATTCTT
>NW_006399995.1:1920522-1925161 GCF_000299155.1 Elephantulus edwardii
TGAATGGAATCCCAAAATCTCTGTAGATGTTCATTGAAATGAAAAATAAACAACCTAAATTTTAAAAAAACCACAAACATTGATTTGACAAATATTGTATGACACATATATTTGCAACACTGACAAAGACCAGATACTTGACAATTTACTGTCTCAGAAACCCACTGAAGATCAGCTGTGAGCTGGTTCTAACTCACAATGAGAGAGAGGCAGAGAGGGAGCGTGGGAGGAAGGTTGGGAAGGAAGAGGGGACACACAGAATATGATCATACACATTCTTTTATATGTTTGTTGGCCTTCTTTGAATGTTCTTTTGTTCTTTGAATATCTTCTTTGCTGAGCTGCCTCCTCATGTCTTCTGCCCGTTTCCTTCTCAATTGGATTGTTTGTATTTTTGTACTTGAAATATTGAAGATTCTAAACTCATTGCCATATAGAAATAATTCCTTGTCAGATATATCATTAAAAATATTTCCCCCTAGATTGTAGGTTCTCTTTTAATGCCTTTTAAGAAGGCTGTGATTGCACATTAGTGTTTAATTTTCAGAAGATCGTACTGCTCTAACTTAGGCTCTACTGTTTTTTGTGTATTTTAATGTTTTCTAGTGCGTCCATGCAGCACTTTATGACCCCTAAGTTCACCCCTGAATTTTCTTTGATATTTTTAGGTTTAAGATTTACATTTTGGTCTTTGACCCACCTTGAAATAGATATTTTGCATGATAGGAAGAATGGATCTTGTTTCATTTTTCTACACATAGCTATTTAGTTTTCCCACCACTATTTGTTAGAGACTGGCTTTTCCTCCTCTTAATGGTTTCTGGTTCTTTGTCAAAGATCTCACCTCTGTAGGTGGATGGCATTATTTCTGGGTTCTCAGTCCTGTCTTATTGGTCGATGTGCCTGTCATTGTACATGTAAAATGCTGTTTTCACCACCATGGCTGTGTGTAGTAGGTTTTAAGATTGGGATGTGTGAGGCTTCCTACTTGGTTCTTCTGCATTAGTGCTTTACTCATTCTAGGTCTATTTCCTTTCCATTAAGTAGGTGATTAATTATCCAATCTGGATAAGGATTGCCGTATATCTGTATATAGCTTCGGGGAGCATTGGCATTTTCACAGTGTTAAGTCTTCCTATCCATAAGCAAGGACCTCAGGTGACTAGTGAGTTACATGTTAGGCTGCTAACCAATATGTACTTGATGTTTCAATAGTTTGAAGCCATCCGCAGTTTCAAGGGAAAAAAGATGGGCCATTTCCTTTCTTAAAGATTTATTGTTATTATGTATGGTTGAGTTGGAAGTGACTCAGTTGACCCTCCATCAGGTTTTCAGAGAATATAAATTGCATTGAAAGAGATTGCCCCGTGGAGCAGTTGGTGGGTTTGAACTGTGTATCTTTGGGTTCACAATAGCATTCTTTACCCACTAGACCACCAGAACTCCTTTATAGATTTACAGTCTTGGAGATTTGATGAAAGGTCACAATGAGCCACAATCGAGTCAATGGCAATGAGTTGTGTTAAGAAAATGCATTCAAAATTGTTAAAACCAAATCAGATTTGTATGAACATTTGCTTGGACTAAGAGAACACCTAACTGCACTTTTAAAAATACTATAAATATCACAGTTCCAGAAAAAATTATATTCTCATTAAGAGAATGCTTGTCACTACTGTAATACTTTTATTAGAAAACCACAATTTTTATTACATATTCCCCAGCGTAAATTTTATGACAGCAATTTTGCAATTTATATTGAAGAAATGGAATTATAACTTATTTCACAGTTAATAAAAATTTGTTTTTTTTACTGACAGTTTAGAAAAGCATCCTTCAGCTTCACAGTTATTTTCTTGTCAAAGGAGCCATTATAGATGTACTTGTTGTTCACAGTACAGTTACAAGTTTGTGTCCTACAAGCACAGGACTTTTGATCAACTCTTTTTCTCAAGATTCTTTTCTACAAAATAATAATATGGTGTGTTTATAGTCACATGCATCATGTTAATGGATATGTGTTAGACTGGAGCAATCTTTTCCTTTGAATAGGTAGTGAAGAAGACCAAATTATCTGCTTATGCTTTTCCAAGTGTGAGGTTTGGAAGGATTTTTAACAGACTAGCGATGTAAACCTTAATTTTCCTTTCCCCAAACACTGCTGGGTCTGGTATATATAAGACATATTCACATTGATTTGGTATTGCATCACAATGGCTGGTTGGTTAGCCCAGCTGAGAGCAGGACATATTCCTGGAAGCTGCCTATATTCTAGAAAGGATAACAACAGCTTAACTCAACATGAAATGGCTGTGAACCATATAAGTATAGAAATCCATGTTGTTGTTATGTACCATCGAGTTACCTGTGATTTATAGTGACCCTATGTAAATATCTCTGAGGTCTGCCATGTTCTAAGCCATACTCACTGACTCTGACACACCTACCCCCATTGCCCTAGTCATGGTATCAATCCATCTCATCTGAGGTCTTCCTCTCATGTGTTTTCCCTCTACGCTTCTGAGCATGATGTCCTTCTCCAAGGACTGGACCCTCCTGGCCACATGCCCAAAGTATATGAGACAGAGCTTCAAAATTCTAGCTTCCAAGGAGAAACTTGGTTTCACTTTCTCCAAGACTGACCTATTTGTTTTCTTGACAGTCCATGGTGTGTTCAAGACTCTTCCAGCACCACAACTCAAAGGCATCAATTCTTCTTCTGTCATTCTTAGTTATTATCCAGTTCTCCGATGCATGGTAAGACCATGACTGGATCAAGCACACTTTGGTCTCTAAACTGACATTGTTACATCAGGTACTCTGGGAACGTCCTTGACAGCAGATTTACCTAATGCAACTCACCTTTTGATTTCCTGACTGCTAGTGCCAAGAGTGTTGATTCTTGAGCCAAACAAGCTGTAGCTGTTAACAATCTCAATCTCTTCTCCATGCATCATGGTGCTGCCAACTGGCTCAGTGGTGAGAACGTTTGTCTTCGATAGTGATCAGGGTTCTAAAGGAAAATAAAGCAGGACATGGATATGCAGTGTGACAGGAAGATCTCAGTCTCTCTGAGGGGATTACAGGTGAGTAGAGAACTGAATGAGAGACAACCATGAAGTTATCTAGGAAAGTAGTATTTCAGGGGGAGAGAATAAATGCATAGACCCTAAAACCATCTCATGCATTGTATTCCTCAGCAGGAAGCCTTCTCATTAAATGTTTGGGATGCTTCGAAGATGGAATCTGGTCTACCTGCTCTGTCATTCTTACCATCTGAGGTATCTTCAGTTTCCTAAAAGAAATTGTAGGACTGTCTACCCTGAAACAGGCAACAATTCTGGAACCTGGACATTGTTATTACTTGATGTCCATACACATCAGGACAGTCATAGCAAAGCCTTAATTCCCTTAAGTGGAATTCTCTGGAGCACTATCGCCAGTTTTTTGTCTCTAAATAGGTCATGGGTTTTCTATCTCTGCTGTAAGCACAACTCCAGGTGCCTCTGGAATCTTACTCGTTAACAGTATTAATCTTTTACTTGCAAACGTACAGTCTGTGTGGATTACTGCTCCTAACGGCAGATTCTGTGTTGTGTTTTGATTACCTGTTTCTGGCATCAGTTTTCCAATCAATGTGGGACTGAGATTCTGGTGGGAGATGGTGCTCAAGGGGCTCAAGATTTATTTGGATTGAAGAGGCTAGAGCATTTGCCAGCCAATGTACTTCATTTAAGGTGCCAAATGAGATGTGGTGAAAGACTGCTAATGTGCCCCTAGACACATCTTTGTTCATTTGGGCATGGGACAAGTTTCTTTTGTCCCCAGAATCCTCACCATGATGAGAACTCAAATTTCTGACAGAACCATTTCAGGCCTATGTGGATCCTGCCTGACTTAATTACCTATTCCCCAAAATAATAACATGAAATGGCTGTGAACCGTATATATGTTAAATTTTTATTGCAGGTCGAATGAAAATTTATAGTTGGGTCCCCTTTCACCCATTCCTACATATTTTATGACACTGATTACTGTTACAACACTCTTTTCACTTCCTCTGGTGGTTCTTGTTTCCATTCATCCTTCTACCCTCTTCTTTTCTTCCTCCTGAGCTTATTGTGTGAAAATACTGCCCTTTTGATTCGCATGGTTGATTATTCTAAGGAGTAGATACTTCCCTGATATTATTTGCACCTTACTGGCCTGTCTTGTCTGGCTAAAAGTTGAGGCACAGGAAAGAATTTAGTTCTAGACTTGAAGAATGACTAAGAATCAAAATCATAGGAGTTTCACCAGCCTCCATGAGCCCAGAAAACCTGGCCATTTCTAAGACTTTTGAATTTTATTCCACGTTTTTCGCCCACTTTGTCCAGGACCTGCTCGTGATCTTTTTCAGAGAGGTCAGCAGTGGTAGCTGGACACTATCTGGACACAGGGTTGTGAAGGTTCACATTCATGTTCACATGATCTTTAAGTCTTTTGAACTAATTGTTTCTATGCAGCTTTGATTTCCTTTACTCTTCTTTGCCCTAGCCAGGGAAAGATCAATAGTTGCATCTTGCAAGATTTTAAGTCCCTAGGAACTACTTGCATAACATAGCATAGAGAGATAGTTGGACAGTGACTAAGAAGGATA